>NC_139684.1:86592591-87112062 GCF_964106915.1 Podarcis gaigeae | reverse complement strand
ATGGAAATGGTTGATGGAATATTTACAAGCAAACTGGAAACAGATAAGGACATTGGTGGGATTATTGTAATAACCCACAGTTTTATAAGAGTACATATTTAGATGAATAAATGAGCAAATTAAGTGGAATACGTGGAAAATATTAAAAATAAATTTAAAGAACTGCAGGAAGAGGGGGAAGGAAGCCAAGTTCTGAAATGCTGAAATGATTGAAAAATGATTTAAATGTATAAAACTGAAAATCATAAATAATATATACCATATATACTTGAGTATAAGCCAACCAGCATATAAGCCAAGGCATCTAATTTTAGCACAAAAAACTGGGAAAGTTATTGACTCGAGTATAAGCCGGTTCATCACACCACAAACTACATCACTCATACATCACAGTTACATCATGAAAGGGGAGGTCTGGTGGCAGTAATCTGAGCATCCTGGACCCTGCCCCATGGTTCCTCTTGCCCTCCACCAAACACCCATCAAGTGAAACAAAAGAGATATTTACATTTCCCTGTTTCCCAGCCAAATTAATCACACCCTTTTGTCTTCATCTGGGTTTGTTCTTTCTGGACTGGCTACCTGTCTGGCACTCAGGTATCAGGATCCCAGGGATTATCACTCAGGCAGAGGGGCTGCTGAGGAGCTGAGCTCACATGTCAAGATGAATTTCTGAAGTTTTCCCACTGAGCCAGTACAGAGATGCATTTATCAGTGAATTCTTACATTTGGTGTCGTGCAGCAAAGGCCCTTTGAATAGGTAGGAAGAAACTGTGATGAAGTGTTTTGTGGGGACAAGTCACAGAAGTCACAAAAGCGATGGTGCTGATTTTGGTAGTGGGCTGCATGTGCATGATATCTGCTGGAGGGGCAACCCCCCAACCTAGACATAAATTCCTGCTACAGATAGGTAGCCGTGTTGGTCTGCCATAGTCAAAACAAAACAAATTCCTTCCAGTAGCACCTTAAAGACCAACTAAGTTAGTTCTTGGTATGAGCTTTCGTGTGCATGCACACTTCTTCAGATACCTGCAACACCCCCACCCCGCCCGTAACCCCAGGCCTCACCTCGTTCTTCCTGCCCAGCAGGAGGTAGGTGGCCGTGACCTCGTTGTACTTCTGGCCGGTCAGCGCTTCCTTGATCTCATCGCGGGTGTAGCCCATGCCCACCATCACTTCTGGGCAGAGAGAGGAAAGAGACGGCGAAGAAGGTTAGCCTCTAAGTCACCAACTTACGCGACACAAGGGAAAGTGGCTCAGACGGAGGAAGTTAAAAGGTGTTTTCTGCTGCTCCAGAGGGCAGGATCCGAACCAATGGATTCAAATGGCAAGGAAGGAGAGTCTGGCTAAACGTTAGGAAGGATTTTGATTAGGATTAAAGGTAAAGGCACCCCTGACCATTAGGTCCAGTCGTGACCGACTCTGGGGTTGCGGCGCTCATCTCGCTTTATTGGCCAAGGGAGCCGGCGTACAGCTTCTGTGTCATGTGGCCAGCAGGACTAAGCCGCTTCTGGCGAACTAGAGCAGCGCACGGAAACGCCGTTTACCTTCCCGCCAGAGCGGTACCTATTTATCTACTTGCACTTTGACGTGCTTTTGAACTGCTAGGTTGGCAGGAGCAGGGACCGAGCAACGGGAGCTCACCCCGTCGTGGGATTCGAACCGCCAACCTTCTGATCGGAAAGTCCTAGGCTCTGTGGTTTAACCCACAGCGCCACCCATGTCCCGACTTTCTTAGGGTTAGTTAGAGCCATTTGGCTGTGGAACGGGCTTTTCTCAGAAGCTGGCACATCCTCCTTCCTTGGAGGGTTTTAGGCAGAGGTTGGATGGCCCTCTGTCATGGATGCTTTAGTTAGGATTTCTCCATCATGGGGGTTGGGCTGGATGACCTTTGGGTACCCCCTTCCAACTCTACAATCCTATCTTTCGATGACTTTCCGAGTTCTGGGAGGAAGTGTTTGTCCAAATAAAAAGCGGACAAAATGTCACCCAATGCCTGGAGCCAGCTCTCCTCAGTCTTTTTCACGGGAGATAATATTAAATTTGCAGCTTTAAGTCCCCAGTAAGTTCTCTTCTCCTAGCGGCCAGGCTGAGGATAACCAGGACCTGGAACAACTTGAAGGGCAGCTGCCCGGCAAAACAGTATGGGAAACAGCACTTTGGCTTAGAATCAACTCGATCCCCTCCCCCTTTTTCCTTTCTCCTTTTGTGATGGAACTCCTATTTGGGGACTTCCCTGGCTTTTTTCTGGCCCACCTAGGACCAGTCTGGATAGTTGACCTTGGTGGAGATTTGACGTTTTCATCCCCCAAAAAAGTTTTTAATTTGAGTTTCTACTGAAATGAGGCTGCATTTTAATGTCGTATTTTAATCTTGTTTTTAAGTTGTAATTTAATCAATTGTTTTTATACCTGGTGTTAGCTGCCCTGAGCCCGGTCTTGGCTTGGGAGGGCAGGGTATAAATAAAATTTATTCTTATTCTTATTATGGAATAAATAAGCAAGAAAACAAAATCGGCACAACGCTTGAAGCACAAGAACTCCTTGGGGATTGAAAGGCACAAATTTATTTTGTTCGTGACTTTAAAAAAACCAAAAGCAGGGGTCTCCCCTTACATTGCAAAACTCTTTCGTTATCTTGGACTGATTATCAGCTTCTATACAAAGAGTAATAATAATAATAATTTTTTATTTATACCCCGCCCTCCCCAGCCAAGGCCGGGCTCAGAGCGGCTTACAAGCAATAATAAAAACAAGATGAATGATTACAACTTAAAAACAAAAATAAAATACAACATTAAAATAATGGAACATTAAAATATTAAAATGTAGCCTCATTGCAGGAGGAGAAGGAAAAGAAAAAAGAAAGAGAGGGAGGGAGGGAATCAAATTGGCTTCAAGCCAAAGGCCAGGCGGAACAACTCTGCCTTGCAGGCCCTGCGGAAAGAAATCAGATCCTGCAGGGCCCTGGTCTCATGAGGCAGAGAGTTCCACCAGGCCGGAGCCATCACTGAAAAGGCCTTGGCTCTGGTTGAAGCTAATCTAACTTCCTTAGGGCCTGGGGCCTCTAGGGTGTTTCTATTTATGGACCTTGAGGCTCTCCATGGGGCATACCGGGAGAGGCGGTCCCGTAGGTACGAGGGTCCTAGGCCGTGAAGGGCTTTAAAGGTCAAAAGCAGCACCTGGGATAGGAGCTGGTGTATAAAGCCCGTAACAATTTGGGACCAGTTTACCTGCAAGATCAACTCACCCAATATCATCATCATAATTAATTACTTATACCCTGCCCACTTGGCTGGGTTTCCCCAGCCATGCTAGGCAGCTCCCAACAGAATGTTAAAAATGTGATAAAACATCATACATTAAAAACTTCCCTGTACAGGGGCTGCCTTCAAATGTCTTCTAAAAGTCAGATAGTAATTTATTTCCCTGACATCTGCTGAGAGGGCCCTCTGCCTGGTTCCCTGTAACCTCACATCTTGCAGTGAGGGAACCGCCAGAAGGCCCTCGGCGCTGGACCTCAGTGTCTGGGTAGAATGATGGGGATGGAGACGCTCCTTCAGGTATACTGGGCCAAGCCCTTTAGGGTTTTAAAGGTCAGCGCCAACACTTCAAATTGTGCTCAGAAACGTACTGGGAGCCAATGTAGGTTTTTCAGGACCGGTGTTCAGCAGCCACTTCCAGTCACCAGTCTACTGCCGCATTCTGGATTAGTTGGAGTTTCCGGGTCACCTTCAAAGGTAGCCCCACATAGAGCACATGGCAGTTGTCCAAGCGGGAGATAACCAGAGCATGCACCACTGTGGCAAGACAGTCTGCGGGCAGGGAGGGTCTCATCCTGCGTATCAGATGGAGCTGCCCTGGACACAGAATGGACCTGCGCCTCCATGGACAGCTGTGAGTCCCAAATGACTCCCAGGCTGCACACCTGGTCCTTCAGGGGCACAGTTACCCCATTCAGGACCAGGGAGTCCTCCACACCTGCCCAGCCCCTGTCCCCCGACTGCTTCAAAGTGTGGAACCTGTTATGTACTGAAGTTCTCACCCTGGGCCAGCAGGGGGATACTGTAGATAGTTTTCCCTCAGGTCCACATATGCAAATAAGGGATTGAAAGTGACGTTCAGTGATTGGATAGTTACAGAAAATGGTTACAGTTGTGTTCTAAAAAGGTAAAGGTACCCCTGCCCGTACGGGCCAGTCGTGTCCAACTCTAGGGTTGTGCGCCCATCTCACTTAAGAGGCCGGGGGCCAGCGCTGTCTGGAGACACTTCCGGGTCACGTGGCCATCGTGACAAAGCTGCATCTGGCGAGCCAGCGCAGCACACGGAAACGCCGTTTACCTTCCCGCTGGTAAGCGGTCCCTATTTATCTACTTGCACCCGGGGGTGCTTTCGAACTGCTAGGTTGGCAGGCGCTGGGACCGAGCAACAGGAGCGCACCCCGCCGCGGGGATTCGAACCGCCGACCTTTCAATCAGCAAGTCCTAGGCACTGAAGTTTTACCCACAGCGCCACCCGCGTCCCAATTGTTTTCTAGTGGAGCTCTATATAAGCAGGCTGGCTGAACCCTTCAGTTCAGTTCTGTTCTGGCCGGTGAATAAACGAGAGCCGTTTGACAATCGCTGTGTCGTCTGATATGTTCACCCACAACTTAACAGAACTGACCCTGTTGCAGGGTCCACATTTGCAAGAAATCCGTCTTTGAGTGTGGCAGCACCTGCTGTTTCATACCCAGCGAAAACACACCACACGCCCTTACCGATGCGCTTGGCGTCTGCGAAGTCCTCTTCCGGCTCTTTATAGGGTTTTAGTTCGTCCCCCTCGTAGCCAATATTGATCCACTTGTCTTTCATGATTTGCTGAGGAGAAGAAGAGCGTTCGTGAAAGGGAGGGGCGAGAAGGGGAGGCCTAGACACACACACACCCTCTGTCCATGCCTGTAAGCCCCTTTCTCTCTAACCCCAGTTGGTCCCTAACTTTTGGGGGGTTTCCACAGACTCACTCCCAGTGGCTCTACCCTAACTTATATAAAAAAACCATTTTTCGGAATAGCCCTTTGCATGGCACACTAAGGAAGGCAACAGCGCCATAAAATCCAGAACAGTCACAATTAATTGCACGCTTATTCAAAGCCCAATGAAAACTATTCAGTTGAAGTAGTTCATTCAGTTGGACTTGATCCAGTGCTAGGTTTACGAAATCGTTTGCACCTCAAAATTGTTTGCACCCAACATGCATCTTAGCATTTTGCTAGGTCACCCCATGTATCGTTTGCGCTTTCAAATTCCTGCAAGCTCAGCCGTGAGGGAGAGGCACTCTGCACCTGCTCAAGGGCACCCTTGCTCGTCACAAAACAGCTGCAGGAACAAACTCGCTTTTAATAAAATAAAACGAACAACAACAGGGCCGCAGCTCAGAGCATCTGCTTTGCAAGCAGAAGGGGTCTTGGGTTCAAATCCAGGTAAGGCTGGGAGGGGCTCTCTGCTTAAAAATCCTCGAGAGCAGCTGCCGGTCCGTGAAGACAGTATTGCACTAGATGGATCAACACCCTGACGATGAGTAAGACAGCTTCCTTTTAAAAACAACAACATCTGAACTCAGGAAAGCAGAGGCTCTGAGATCATCTTTAGCCAGAAGGGACCCCCTCGGCAAAGAAGACACCCCCCCAACACACAATCAGGGCACCCTCACCCCATCTCTCAGCATCCCCCCCCCCCACAGAAGCCTGCGAACTACGCTGGGGGAAAAGGCAGGCAGGCAGGCAGGGAGCTGAGGCTGCTCTCTGCCTCCCTGACACACGGTATAATTATCCCTGAGTCGATTAGGCTAATTACAGCCATCCGTGGGGGGAGGGGGGGAGGGAGAGGCGGGTGGGCAGGGCCAGATCCCACGGAGACATTAGCTAATTAAAGGTCTCCTCTCACAGCAGCAACAGCTTCCTGTAAGGCGAAACGGGTTGGAGGGCAGAAGATGGAGCTGGAGAATTGAAATGGTGGCTTGGAGGAGGCGGGGGCACCAGCTGCGCTCCCTCGTTCTCCCCCAGGGAACAAGCAACGTCTCAAGCAATGGCTTAGAGAACAGGGAAGAAAAAGCAAGCAGCGGGTCAACGCTTCCGAATGCCAGTCGCCAGAAATGGCAGGAGGCAAGAGTTGCTCTTGCACCCGGATCCTGACTGCGGGTTTCTCCTAATGGGCATCCGGTTGGCCAATGTGGGAATAGGATGCTGGACTAAGAGGAAGCCCCCTTTGGGCTGGCTTTTCTTATGTTTTTACGGCCCAGAGGCAATCTATTTTTTATATTATATAATTTTTATCCAATTTTCCGTTTTACCATTTAAAACACTGATTTCTACCTCCTTAAAACACCAATGACTTCCTTTCTTCTCTTTCCATGGTTCATTTTACATATCCTGAATCCCTGCGTGTTTTGCAGAAACTATCCCCCATTCAGTATTCCATTATTACGTCCATCGTAACTGTTGAATTGATCTCAGCGCTGCCAGCATTTTCAGCTGTGCACAGTTATTGCCCATGTATTCAATAAATGTTTTCCAGTCTTCCCTAGATCCCTAGGTTCTTCGGGGGCACTTGGCCACTGGGAGAACAGCATGCTGCCAGACTGGATGGGCCCCACTGGGCCTGATCCAGCAGGCTCTTATGGAATCAAAGAATGGTAGGATTGGAAGGGACCCTCCAGTGGCCATCTAGTCCATCCCCCTAATAATAATAATAATAATAATAATAATAATAATTTATTTATACTCTGCCCATCTGGCTGAGTTTCCCCAGCCACTCTGGGCGGCTCCCAATCAAATGTTAAAAACAGTACAGAATTAAATATTAAAAACTTCCCTGAACAGGGCTTCCTTCAGATGTCTTTTAAAGATAGGATAGCTGCTTATTTCCTTCACATCTGAAGGGAGGGCGTTCCACAGGGCGGGCGCCACTACTGAGAAGGCCCTCTGTCTGGTTCCCTGTAACCTCACTTCTCGCAATGAGGGAACCGCCAGAAGGCCCTCAAAGCTGGACCTCAGTGTCCGGGCAGAAAAATGGAGGTGGAGACGCTCCGTCAGGTATACTGGACCGAGGCCATTTAGGGCTTTAAAGGTCAGCACCAACACTTTGAATTGTGCTTGGAAACATACTGGGAGCCAATGTAGGTCTTTCAGGACCGGTGTTATATGGTCTCGGCAGCCACTTCCAGTCCCCAGTCTAGTTGCCGCATTCTGGATTAATTGCAGTTTCCGGGTCACCTTCAAAGGTAGCCCCACGTAGAGTGCATTACAGTAGTCCAAGCGGGAGATAACCAGAGCATGCACCACTCTGGCGAGACAGTCTGTGGGCAGGGAGGGTCTCATCCTGCGTACCAGGTGGAGCTGGTAGACAGCCGCCCTGGACACACAATTAACCTGCGCCTCCATGGACAGCTGTGAGTCCAAAATGACTCCCAGGCTGCACACCTGCTCCTTCAGGGGCACAGTTATCCCATTCAGGACCAGGGAATCCCCCACACCAGCTAGCCCCCTGTCCCCCCAAAACAGTACTTCTGTCTTGTCAGGATTCAACCTCAATCTTCAATGTTGGAATCTCTCTCTCTCTCTCTCTCTCTCTCTCCCCCCCCAGTAAAGCCCTGGTCCTTGGGACGTGGCTCAGCCGCCCCCCCCCCGGGCATCTTCACCAGGCCCACTCACTAAGCCCCTCTTCTCCCCCCCACACCCAGCCATCTTAGGTGCCCCTACCTCTAGGGTGCAGCGCTTGGAGGGGTTCAGGACCAAGAAGCGCCGCAGGATGTTCTCGCAGTCCGTGGACATGTAGAAGGGCACGCGGTATTTGCCACGAAGCACTCGTTCCCGCAGCTCCTGGATTGAGCAGGTGGAAACGTCAGTCATATCCAAACCGGGTTCCCCCGTCCTGCCTCAAATTCACCCTCCTTTCCCCTGCTTTTGGGTCAGCCTGGACCTCTACCAGCAGAAAAACGGGAGGTTTGGGGTGCGGAAGGGCACCCACAAGGAGTTAATAGTGCTCCCAGTCTATGTGGGCGCCACCGCCACTGGTTCCCGCCCCATAAGCCACAGCCTGGGGTCGTAGGTGGTTAAGGAATGCTGCAGCACTATTGCTGACAGAAGCGAGGCCTGTAACACCTCGGCGCTCAGGGATTTTCCCTGTGGAACTCCCTGCCTATTGACATCAGGCAAGTGCCTTCACTATTCTCGATTCCTGGTCTGGGAAAAAGGTGGGATTTGAATAAATATAGTAACTATGATATAATTTGGTCTCTGCTAAAAAACATTTTTCTTTAGACAATTCCGCTGGGATGTTTAGAACGCTGATGTGAGTTTTCAAAAGTTTTAAACTACTGTTCATCTTCCTTGGTGATAGCTTTATTTCCGAAATCTCTTTTGCAAGCTGCTCTGAGGGTTGTTATAACCAAGCGGTCTGCAAATTTTATGAAACAAAAATAAAATAAAGAGCTGCTGGGCAGAGGAACCGGCAATATCTGGGTGGGACGTGCATAATATGCGGTTTTCACATTTTGTCACATAGTCATTCTTTTCTCTGGTTCCTCATCCTTTTGTTTCAGGTCTTTTTTATCAGTTTATTTCATAAAAGTTACGTACTGCGTGATCGTTAAAAAAGAAATGAACTTTGAAGGGGTTCACAAAATGGATAAAACAATGAAATGACCAGTGACAATGTAATAATAAATGTATTCTTATTTATAATAATCTATTACAGGAATATGTTGTTGTTGTTACTATTATTATTATGTCAGAGCCTAGGACTTGCCGATCAGAAGGTCCGTGGTTCAAATCCCTGCGACGGGGTGAGCTCCCGTTGCTCGGTCCCTGCTCCTGCCAATCTAGCAGTTCGAAAGCACGCCAGTGCAAGTAGACAAATAGGTACCGCTCCAGCGGGAAGGTAAACGGTGTTTCCGTGCGCTGCTCTGGTTCGCCAGAAGCGGCTTAGTCATGCTGGCCACATGACCCGGAAGATGTTTGCCGGCTCCCTTGGCCTGTAAAGCGAGATGAGCGCAGCAACCCCTAAGTCGGTCACGACTGGACCTGATGGTCAGGGGTCCCTTTACCTTTTTATTACAGGAATATGTTGTTGTTGTTACTATTATTATTATTATGTCTGGGTAGACTTTGCCTAAATAAATATGAATCATAGAATCACAGAATCATAGAGTTGGAAGAGACCCCAAGGGCCATCGATTCCAACCCCCTGCCAAGCAGGAAACACCATCAGAGCACTCCTGACATATGGTTGTCAAGCCTCTGCTTAAAGACCTCCAAAGAAGGAGACTCCACCACACTCCTTGGCAGCAAATTCCACTGTCAAACAGCTCTTACTGTCAGGAAGTTCTTCCTAATGTTTAGGTGGAATCTTCTTTCTTGTAGTTTGGATCCATTGCTCTGTGTCCGCTTCTCTGGAGCAGCAGAAAGCAACCTTTCTCCCTCCTCTATGTGACATCCTTTTATATATTTGAACATGGCTATCATATCACCCCTTAACCTCCTCTTCTCCAGGCTAAACATGCCCAGCTGCCTTAGCAGGCAGGAGTACAGTGAAGGCAACCTGCCTGATGTCAACAGGCGAGGAGTTCTGAAGTCTGCCCCTGTAAAAGATTGATTTGGGAACCATTTCCACTACATAGAACACAAAAGACAGGATGTTGTACAATTCAGGGGAGAAGTGTAGCTTTTGGGGAGAGGAACCCCTTACGCTATTCCAACAAAGCTGTCTGCAAGTAAAGGCATGGAACAGTTATTTGCGTGAACTTATTCAGTTGGACATTGTCGTAGTCATGTCACAGGAAACAACATGGAAGGTCAAGTCCACCACGATAAGGAACAGATGGGACCCCTGTCTTCAATGGATTAAAAACTACTGGAACAAAAGACGTTCGGTGGAAACAAAAGACACTATGCCCGTGGCTGAGGATAACTGTTTGAACCCTTCCAATGGATATGGATATGGGGGTGGGGGTGGGAAGGGAGGAAGGGAAAGGAAAAAATTGTACAGGAAATTTAAAAATTGGAAGGAGATAATATACAGGTGAAACTCGGAAAATTAGAATATCGTGGAAAAGTTCATTTATTTCAGCATTAATTGATGCAAAAGGGGCCCAAACCAAGTACTGAGTACATATGCATGCTTCTACTTCTCAGAGGTCCAATATTGCTCTATTTGCAATCCTTGTTTTGCTGATTTCATTTAATATTCTAATTTTGTGAGATTGTTAATTTGGGGTTTTCATCAGCTGTACGCCATGGTCATCACAATTACAACAAATAAAGGCTTGACATATCTCGCTTTGCATGTCATGAGTCTATCTCATATATTAGTTTCACCTTTTAAGTTGAATTACTGAAATAAATGAACTTTTCCACAATATTCTAATTTTCCGAGTTTCACCTGTAATGTATGTAAAAATCCCGAATTCGAATAAAACGGTTCTTAACCTGAAAAAACACCACCTGTCTGCAAAAAGAGAAAAGTTCAAGGGGCCCAAATAGATCCCCTCCTTGCCCCCCACCCTATCTCTGCTTCTGGCTTGGGAGACCCCGCAGTCCGCTGGGCCTGTCTCTGGCCCCATAACCCCCCACTTCCCCCTTCAAGGCTTCCTGGCGACCCCACTCTGCCCCACCTTGAGGTTCTGCCCGTCGAAAGGCAGGGAGCCGCTGACCAGCGTATAGAGGATAACCCCCAGGCTCCAGATGTCCACCTCGGGGCCGTCGTACTTCTTGCCCTGGAAGAGTTCTGGGGCGGCGTAGGGGGGGCTCCCGCAAAAGGTGTCCAGCTTGGAGCCCAACGTGAACTCGTTGCTGAACCCAAAGTCGGCGATCTTTATGTTGGCGTCGGCGTCCAGCAAAAGGTTCTCGGCCTGTTTTTGGTGGCGGAGGGGAGAGTCACAGAACGGACGGTGAAGTCACAGAACGATAGAGCTGGAAAGTTGGAAGGGACCCCCAAAGGTCAACTAGCCCAACCCCCAGCAAGGCGAGGGGCACAGAAAAATTCTAGGAATCTGAATCAGCTTTGGGGTACCTGGATTTGGGTTCTTAAGAGCCGGCACGAAGCAGAGAAAATGCTGAAGGCCCCCTCTGTCCGCCCCCCCAGCCCTGCTCATCCGATAGGGTAATAATTATGCCCATTTTACAGATGGAGGTGAAGTCCAGGGCAGAGGCCTGCACCCCGAATTTTGCCAGCCCAGCTGTTCTACTGAGTGACGTGGTGCTCATGGCATCGTAGTTACTGGGACGGGGTGGGAGGGAGGGAGAGGAAATGGAGGGGAGCAGCCAAGAGCCCCCTCACCTTCAGGTCCCTGTGGACAATGTTCTTCTGGTGACAGTAGTGTACAGCCGAGACAATCTAGGAGCGAGAAGAAGAAATATAATAATAATAATAATAATAATAATAATAATAATAATAATAATAATAATAATGTATTTGTAGCCCGCCCATCTGGCTGGGTTTCCCCAGCCACTCTGGGTGGCTTCCAACAAGGATTAAAAATACATCAAAATGTCACACATTAAAAACTTCCCTGAACAGGGCTGCCTTCAGATGTCTTCTAAATGTCAGGTAGTTGTTTATCTCTTTGACGTCTGGTGGGAGGGCGTTCCACAGGGCGGGTGCCACCACCAAGAAGGCCCTCTGCCTGGTTCCCTATAGCCTCACTTTTCACAGTGAGGGAGCCGCCAGAAGGCCCTGAGCGCTAGACCTCAGTGTCCGGGCTGAACAATGGGCGTGGAGACGCTCCTTCAGGTATATTGGGCCTTTGAGGCCATTGAGGGCTTTAAAGGTCAGCTCCAACACTTTGAATTGTGCTTGCAAACGTACTGGGAGCCAATGTAGGTCTTTCAGGACTGGTGTTATGTGGTCTCGGCGGCTGCCCCCAGTCCCCAGTCTAGCTGCCGTATTCTGGATTAGTTGTGGTTTCCAGGTCACCTTCAAAGTTAGCCCCATGTAGAGCGCATTGCAGTAGTCCAAGCGGGAGATAATGTGGTGGGTGCAAATGTCCTGGGGTGTGGGAAAGATCCTGAAAGGCTCTCCCACCTCCTGCAGAGATGACACTCCCTCTGTCTCCCCCCCCCATCCAGAGTCCTGAGTGCCCCCCCTTTAAAGCCAGGCTGCCAGGATCAATCCTTACCCCGCCCCCTCGGCTGGAAAGAGAAAGGAAATCAATGCTTGGCCACGTGAGAAAGTCATAGGGGATGGATCTGGACCAGGGAGTGTCTGATATCCTCTCTGCCCCAGAACATCAGCCAAAAAGAAATTGTTATGTAGGGGAATTGAATTTAATTCTAAATTATATTCCGGAATACATGGGAGATTACAAGGGGTAAAAAAAAAAATGGATGTACCGTGCTATATTAGAAGCAAAAAAAGCTTGTTTTGATGAATTGGAAGAGCCGCAAAAAGATTCCATTGAGCACATGGATTGATAATATGGACAGATTAGCTGCAAACGAACGAATTGCATGTTGACGCAAATTAAGAACGGATAAATATGAAGAAATCTGGAAAGAATATTTAAGCGATAAGGCGGATAGTGGTGGGGAAATATTGTTAAAAATATTGCCCTGAGAGGCAATTCAAAACAAAAATTTATGGAAAAGTGGGATAGATATAAAACATATGTTCCAAAATACAGTAAAGGTTCGCTATCTATGCTAACATTGGATTGACATTGGAGTGAGACTAATAATAAGACTAAGAGCACATACTGATATAGGAATGTATTAGATCAGTGTTTTTCAACCACTGTTCCGTGGCACACTAGTGTGCCGCGAGATGTTGCCTGGTGTGCCGTGGGAAAAATTGAAAAATTCAAAAGATTTAAAAATAAAGTATTTTATAACTTTTCATATTTCTGTTTACTTACTATTTCATAATAAAGTAATTATAAAATACTTTCTTTGTGTTTATTTGATTCCTATTCAAGAGAATTACTTTATATATAGTCAATATAGGCACAGAGTTAAATTCTTTAACATTTTCTAATGCTGGTGTGCCTCGTGATTTTTTTCATGAAACAAGTGTGCCTTTGCCCAAAAAAGGTTGAAAAACACTGTATTAGATAATATGTAAAGAAATATACAATAATAAGAGTACATTCCTTTGTAAAAAAGGAATATACAACAGGAAAGACAGGAGGTCTAGTGTGTTGGTATGTATATGATTTTTGGAAAAAAATCTTTTCTTTTCTTTTCTTTTCTTTGTTCTTTTCTTCTTTTTTGTTGTTTCATTTTCTTTTTGGGTATATAAAATTTGTCTATAATTTTTGTATACATGTTGGAAATTATATTCTAGTAAGTCCTGTAATGTAATATGACAATGTTCACCGATGTAATATAAGAATGTTAATAAATAAATAAAATGCAAAAAAAACAAAAAGGTGTAGCCATAGGTATATCAGTGTATTCAAATCTGAATTGTCAGGTTATTAGTGTTATTATGGTTTCTGTTGGTTGCGGCGGTTGTTTGTATAGAAAAAACAATTAAATATTTTTTTAAAAAACAAAACAAAACATCAGCCAAGCCACATTCCTGCCAATCATCCCTCACCCTTTTTCTGGCACCCAAAGAGCAACCGGTTCCCCGGCTGGGGTCTCTTCTCCTCACCTGTCTGAACTTGGCCCGAGCCTCCTTCTCCTTCATGCGCCCGTGGGAAACCAGGTAGTCAAAGACTTCTCCTGCAGGCGGAGAGAAAAGGACGTTAGGCTAACATCAGAAGAGGCTGCAGGATCAGGCCAGTGGCATCCTGTTCTCACAGTGGCCAAGCAGATGCCCCAATAGAATCTGAGAAAGGAAGGAACCTTCTATCATATGTGGTGGACCTGCCCCAAGGTGAAAGACTTCTGGGGAAAGATTTATAATGAATTGGAAAAAAATGTTGAAATATACATTTATAAAGAAACCAGAGGCCTTTTTCCTTGGAATAACAGGTCTGGAATTGCCCAAGAAATATGTTAAATTATTTTTGTATGCCACAACTGCTGCTCGTATTTTGTTAGCTAAAAAGTGGAAAACCCAAGAATTACCAACGATAGAAGAACGGCAGATGAAGATGATGGATTTTTCGGAGATAGCCGACCTGACCGGAAGAGTCCGCGACCAGAAGGAGGAGGAGTAGCAGGAAGAGTGGATTAAATTTAATGATTACTTAGTTAAATATGTTAAGTTAAATTAACTGAAAACAGCTTGCAGATACTTAATTGGCTCAGGATTTTATTTATGTTCAGCATCGAATTAATATGTTTAATTTCATGATGTGAAGATCTAAGGATGTCAATGTTTCAGTTAAATTTTATAAGAACTGTGATTTGGAAAACCGTTAAAAGGATATGAAGTGAAATTCAACCAAGGGGAAGCGAGGAAGTCACTTAACAATGTTAACAAGCGTAATTTTCAATAAGGCTCTGATTTATCTTTGTTTGTCTTATGTGTTTGTTTGTTTATAATGTCGTGAAAACCAAAAAAAAAAAAAAAATTGGGGGGAAAAACAACCAATGGGGTCTGAGTTCAAGAGCAGCTCTCCTCTCCTGTTGCTTCCAGAAATTGGGATTCAGAACCACTGCTGCCTCCGACTGCAGAGTTAGGCCAGAGCCATCCTGGCTAGTAGCCATGAGAAGCCCTTTCCTCCTCCATGAATTTGTCTATTCCTCTTTTAAAGCCACCCAAGTGGGTGCCCACCACTGGCTCCTGTGGGAGGGAGTTCCAAAGGTTAACTATGTGCTGCATGGGGGGAAAAACCCCTTTTATCTGTCCTGCATCTTCCAACATTCAGCCTAATTAAATGTGGGTATTATGAGAAAAGGAGAAAAACTTCCCCTCTCCACTTTTCCCCAGGCTATGCTTATTTTCATAAACTTCCATCACTGAATTGAATTTTATTATTACGGTCACAGACCAGTTCCGGCTCACTTACAATATCAGGAAAATCACAAAACACAACAGGAATACATTGCATTGCAATTGGGTATAACAGAGACAATACAGATATAGCGGCAGTTAAAAATATATAGTAAATCTTGATCCATAGTTTTGCAGAACAGCAATATGATATCGGCAGTCCTATTTTCCATTCCTCTCCTAATAATCCCTAGCTGTGCACAAGGTGTCTTGCGAGCCGTAGAAAAAAACGAGATATAGAACAAAGACCCCCACGTCCTCCAGCAATCTGACCCAATGCAAAACAATGTCTAAAAATATGACTTAAAATAAACAACTTACACTGAATAAGGTGATAGTCCATAATCCATTAGAATATTATGGCAGGCAATGAAATTAATTCTCAAAATATCAGCAAATGAGGACTGGACAGAAGTTGACTCAACAGTTACTATAAATCATTGCCAAATAATCATAAATAAAAGTAATCATTGGTCAGCATAAATGGATTCTCCGTGACCTCATTTCTGCAAAAAGATTGATATCAATACATTGGAAGGATGAAAATATGGGTTTTTTATGTATTCTCTTACCTGCCCTCTTTTTCTGTTTTCCTGTTTTCTTATTTATTTTAATTTACTATAATAATCTCAGTAAAATTATAAATATAAAAAATAAATCAAAGTAACAGCAAAATATAAAATACCGCAGTGCATTAAAAAATAAATAAATGCAAAAATATTGAATTGAGCAACAAGGTCATAAAATGGATGCAATGCCTCAGAGCTGTGGCAGTGGGTGGACAGTGCACTGGGCAAGGGCTGGCATGGAGCTAAACTGTGCCTGATTATCGTCTTCCAAAGCAACATCTCTATTCCAAACTTTAAAAGGGAAAGCGTAGTGCTGGTGGTCAACAAAAGAGGTTTAAAGACTGTGTCAAGGCAAATCTAAAAAAAATGTAACATAAACACTGACAACTGGGGAACACTGGCCTGCGAGAGCTCCAGTTGGAGAAAAGTGTCCTGGGCTTTGAAGACACTCGAACTCAAGACGCAAGGGAGAAACGTGCTAAGAGGAAGGCATGCTTGGCAAATCCACACCGTGATCAACTCCCACCCAGGAACCAATGTCCCCACTGTGGAAGGAGGTGTGGGTCCAGAATTGGCCTCCAGTTTCACTTACGGACTCATTGTTAAAACCGTGTTTATGGAAGACAATCTTACTTGGCTATGAGGGATCGCCAAAGAAAGAAAGAAACTGTGCCTCTGTAGGGGTGCAAATATCCAGAGTGTGGGGGTCAGGTGGGATTGCTATGAGGAATGGTGAAATATGGCGCAAGCCATTGTGTCCATGATGAAAGCATTGCATTGACTGGGTTTGATTCATTGACATCAGTTTCTGATTGAATCCCACAGGCCTCTCCACCTTTGCTTTCTCTACATGACAGGCACGTATATGCATTCTGAAATACAGGCCAGTTGCTTCATCAGGCATCCTCAATACATAGAGATAGTAGGCTACTTTGATTTAGTTTAATCTTTAGCTAGATCTTAAGGGTCAGGAAGAGAGTTCACAAAGAGATGGTAAATGCTGCCATCCTGTCTCTCCTGTTTATTCCTGTTTACGACCTCTGGGGTTTTGCTGAATGCATTCCTCCTTTTATTCCTACTTTATTTACTCTGGACTACTATGCATGCTGTGTGGACGCGGGTGGCGCTGTGGGTTAAACCACAGAGCCTAGGACTTGCCGATCAGAAGGTTGGCGGTTCAAATCCCCATGACGGGGTGAGCTCCCGTTGCTTGGTCCCTGCTCCTGCCAACCTAGCAGTTTGAAAGCACATCAAAGTGCAAGTAGATAAATAGGTACCACTCTGGCGGGAAGGTAAACGGCATTTCCATGCGCTGCTCTGGTGTGCCAGAAGCGGCTTAGTCATGCCGGCCACATGACCTGGAAGTTGTATGCCGGCTCCCTTGGCCAATAAAACGAGATGAGCGCCCCAGAGTCGTCTGCAACTGGACCTAATGGTCAGGGATCCCTTTACTTTTACTATGCATGCTCAAGAAGGAAATAGTTTCTTTGTAGTTTTAACTTTAACTTTGTCCCACGTGTGGTTTTTTGAAATGCTCAGAGGAAATCTGATTGGTTCTTACGAACACTGTGTAAAAAGTTCTTTTGTGAATAAAACAACCTGGGCCGAGGGGTCGACAGGTATTATTATTGGCAGCTCCATCTTAAAATGCAGAGACATCACCTTGCCAACAAAGGTCTGTATAGTTCAAGCTCTGGTTTTCCCAGTAGTGATGTATGGAAGTGAGAGCTGGACCATCAAGAAGGCTGATCGCCGAAGAATGGATGCTTTTGAATTCTGGTGCTGGAGGAGACTCTTGAGAGTCCCATGGACTGCAAGAAGATCAAACCTCTCCATTCTGAAGGAAATCAGCCCTGAGTGCTCACTGGAAGGACAGATCCTGAAGCTGAGGCTCCAAGACTTTGGCCACTTCATGAGAAGAGAAGACTCCCTGGAAAAGACCCTGATGTTGGGAAAGATGGAGGGCGCAAGGAGAAGGGGATGACAGAGGACGAGGTGGTGGGACAGTGTTCTCGAAGCTACAAACATGAGTTTGACCCAACTGCGGGAGGCAGTGGAAGACAGGAGTGCCTGGCGTGCTCTGGTCCAGGGGGTCACGAAGAGTCAGACACGACTAAACAACAACAACCCAGAGTCCTGCTGGTCAAGCCTTGTGTGTATTTTATTAATCAGAGTCCATTCCTCCTTGCTTTGGTAACGCTACATCTCCCAAGACTCACCTGCGCTGGCATACTCCATCACTAGGTAGAGTGTCTTCTCCGTCTCTATCACCTCAAAGAGTTTCACTGCAACAGCGAGAGAGAGAGATTTCAGCCCCCGGATTCCACGGAGCAAAGATCTGCCTGGATTTCTTGAACATGACCCTCTCCCTCCCTCCTGGTTCTGCCTTCAAGCTCCTTAAGTGAAAGGCAGCTGCCACTGTGAACGGAGGTGGACCTCTTTCCAGGCTCCTGCCTCTCTTACCAATGTTGGGGTGATTCAGACCCTTCATGATCCTGACTTCTCGGAAGAGCTGCAAAAAACGGGAGGAGGAAGGTGGGTTAAGCCAAGTCATCCTCTCCAAGGGCCGGTCGCCGCATGTTTTCACCCACAAACACACATTTTGCACATGTTCCCATTGCAAGAACGTACTGTATTTGGGAAAATGATTTTTTCGGAATGGAAGTGGGCTTCCTCCCCAAGTGAACTCTGTTCTCAAAATTGCTTTGGAGGCAGTTATTTCCTCCCCACAGATACTTTACTCTTAGGTATTCCAAAGGTGCAGGTGGCACTGTGGGTTAAACCACAGAGCCTAGGGCTTGCTGATCAGAAGGTTGGTGGTTCAAATCCCAATGACGGGGTGAGTTCCCATTGCTCAGTCCCTGCTCCGGCCAACCTAGCAGTTCGAAAGCACGTCAAAAGTGCAAGTAGATAAATAGGTCCCGCTGCGGCGGGAAGGTAAACGGCGTTTCTGTGTGCTGCTCTGGTTCACCAGAAGCGGCTTAGTCATGCTGGCCACATGACCCGGAAGCTGTACGCCGGCTCCCTCGGCCAGTAAAGCGAGATGAGCGCCACAACCCCAGAGTCGGTCACGACTGGACCTAATGGTCAGGGGTCCCTTTACCTTTACCTTTATTCCAAAGGCGGCTAGCAGGAGGGGTTAATTTCTAAAGAGGAGAGGTGCCAAGGCGAGAGACCTTTAACATGGAAGCCTCTCTCCATAATCCTGGCAAACCCTTACAATTTGGCAGTGGCAGCAGCAACAAAAAACATTCTGCGCACGCTCAGAGGCCCTCTTGCCTTTGGTTTGAGCCACTCTAGAGCAGCAGAAAACAAGCTTTCTCCCAGTGAGCTTCAAGGTGGCCGAGTTGGGGGAATCTGAACCCTGATCTCTCCCAGGTTGTGCGCTCTAACCACTGCCCCACACTGCCTCTTCAGCACAGCTCAGTCCTACGATTCTCTTAATTAAATGTCAGGATTAGGAATGCGATCTGTTTATGAAACCCATCAATGGGGGCAGTCAGTGGGAGGCACTCATTTCGTGCGGGGTTTTCCCCTTAAAAGGAGCTGTGAGATGGATGGCAGATGAATTTCGGGGGGGGGGGGGAGAGGACAGAGAAGGGAAGAGGCTTTCAAGGGAGTACAGGGCCTCCCCCCCCCCGCCCAAAAAGGATGCTGTGAGTGCCAGTCTGGCTACAACTGGGAAGACTGGATTGAACAGGGAGCTTCCCCCAGCCCCTTGCCAGGGGAAATGACTAATTTGAAGGGGGGGAGCGAGGAAAAGCCTTCAATATCCATCTCCCCCCCCCCATCTTCCCCAAGCTCATTTGGCCTGGAAAATCCAGCCGCTAATTAGCAGCTCCACCCCCCACAACCTCCCCCACAGCGAGATGTTGGCAGGAGGTGGCGTTACCACAGCGACCAACTTGGACTCCAGGCGCTAATTAGGGAAGGGGGGGCAGAAAGCGGGGGGGGGGGATGAAGAGCGATGGGTGTCTTTGGCAATGAGCACACCAGTGGAGGGAAAGGTGGGGTGGGGGTCAGTGGCGTGAGGGAGATAGAGATCCCAGAGAGAGAGGGAGGGAGGGAGGGAGGGAGGGAGGGAGAGAGAGAGAGAGAGAGAGAGAGAGAGAGAGAGAGAGAACGGGGTCCCAGTGCTTTTTTCCCTGGGGGGCTGGGTACGCAGGGGTATGCATACCCCTAAACATTTTGTGAATCTTCACACTTTTGTCCATTTACTGTACTTATTTTTCCCAATTTGGACTATAAAATGGTGATTGCCTTGAGTCAAAATCACTCAGTGTCCGGGCAGAACGATGGGGATGGAGATGCTCCTTCAGATATACTGGACCGAGGCTGTTTAGGGCTTTAAAGGTCAGCACCAACAGCAGTCTTGAAAGACCTTCCTTGGCTCCCAGTACATATCCGAGCACAATTCAAAGTGTTGGTGCTGACCTTTAAAGCCCTAAACGGCCTCAAAGGCCCAGTATACCTGAAGGACCATCTCTACCCCCATCATTCTGCCCGGACACTGAGGTCTGGCGCTGAGGGCCTTCTGGCGGTTCCTTCACTGCGAGAAGCCAAGTTACAGGGAACCAGGCAGAGGGCCTTCTCGGTAGTGGCACCCGCCCTGTGGAACACCCTCCCATCAGATGTCTAAGAGATAAACAACTGCCTGACGTTTAGAAGACATCTGAAGGCAGCCCTGTTCAGGGAAGTTTTTAAAGTATTTTTAATATTTGTAAGCTGCCCAGAGTGGCTGGGGAAACCCAGCCAGATGGGCGGGGTACAGATAATAAAATGATGATGATGATGATGATGATGATGATGATGATGATTATTTACACCTCCAGAGTCCATTCCCCCCAGCCGCCTTTTGTCTCTTAGCGCCCTCCTGGGGAATCCCCTCTGGGTAATGGTGTTCCCCAGCAGCCGACCCCTGCAGTCCCTGATACCCCCCACCCCCGGGCCAAACAGTGCCAAAAACCCTTTGGGGCATTTGTGCACTGCAAAGGGGTTGGACTAGATGACTCTGGGTGTCCCTTCCAAATCTAGAGTTCTACAATTCTGATCAAAGGGGGGGGGGTTTGAAACAACAACAAACATACACACCTTCTGGAGGCTCGTTGGATTCAGCTGCGTCTTGTCGATTATTTTTATAGCCACCTGGAAGAAATGAAATGCCAGAAAATCAGTCTGGTGAAAAAGTGGGGGTGGCTGGGGGAGAGAGAAAGGCCATGCAATTTTGGGAATTATAGGGACAGAACAACCTGAATTGTATATAGAAATTTACTTATGTATGCTACTACAGCAGCAAGAATGCTACCTGCCCAAAAGTGAAAAGAAGGCAATGTCCCAGCAAAGGAAGAACACATTATAAAACAACAATTTATGGAATATGCAGAAATGGCGAAACTTACCGGGGAAAATAAGAAATCAAGATAGCAAACTTTTTTTATAAAAGAATGGAAAGGGTTTTATTGGATATTTACAGATAAATTGCAAAGAGATAAAAACACTGGCAGGATTATTGTAATAACCAGCAGTTTCATAAGAGTGTATATTTAAAGCAGATAATTAAATGAGCAAATCAAATCAATTTGGATACACAGAAGGTATTAAAAAAATGCATTTAACGAACCGCAGAAAGAGGGGGAAGGAAGTCAAACTCTGAAATGTTCAGTTGATTGTAAAACTAATGATATGTATAAACTTGAAACGTATAAATAAAAACTTTTTAAAAGGCTGTGCATTAGCTCTTTCCTGCCAGCAATAATTCACTAAATCCTCCTTTCCAAAATCAGCCCCCCCCCCCCGTGATTTCAACTTGCTCCTTCCTTTCTGCCTTTCCTCATTCGCCCTCCCCACCCCCATCTAGACTACCCCCTCGCCACCTAAAGTCACACCTGCATCCCACCTGCTCAAGACAGACGCACCTGAGGCTTGCTCCTCCCCTCCACCCCTGGGGCACAACCGATCACCTCTCCCCAGGGCTGAAAGTGGTTCTGGGGTGCCTCACAGAGGACCCAGAACGCCATTTGCACATGCACTAAAAGCATTAACTGCTCTAACTCTCCCCGGCAGAAGGGTAAGCTGGGCAGGTGCTTGAATCTGTGCCTTGCAGACTTCGCATTCAGGCTGTGAGAACAGGACTGGCTCTTCTGATGCTGTTATGGAGCCTCCAGATTCAGGCGCAGTCTACCTAGATTCCCAGGTCCTTTGGGGCATTTGGCCACGGCAAGATGCTTCAGCCTGGTCCGCTAAGCTCTTCTTGCGCGGGACAATAAACTGAAGCCGATTTCTGGCCTTAAGTGAAATCTTGAGGATCTCCTCAGGATTGGCAGCCCAGTTGTGGAACACACACACACACACACACACACACACACACACACAGAGGTCAGGCTGGCACCCACCCGGTGCAGCAGCAGGGACCAGGTGAAGACTGGCTTTCAGAAATGCTGGGACAATATTGGTCTGTGTGAGAAATTGACAGACCCTGAAAGTACAGTCATACCTCATGTTACGTCCGCTTCATGTTACGTTCTTTCAGGTTACGTCCCGCGGCAACCCGGAAGTACCGGAAAGGGTTACTGCACACGCATGCGCAGAAGCGCAAAATGACGTCACGTGCATGCGCAGAGGCGGCAAATCATAACCCACGCATGTGCAGACGCGCCCCTGCGGGTTGCGCTCTTTTCTTGTTGCGAATGGGCCTCTGGAACGGATCCCTTTCGCAACTAGAGGTACCGCTGCATTTGGTATTTCCGATAACTTGTTCTATGCATTGATTTGTGATAATCGGGGCCCTTGCAACAGAAGGCAGGGCGTGAGTTCTGGACAAACAAAGAAGCGACCCAGCTTCCCAGAGGCCCGCCTAGCCTGGCATCCTGTTCTTGCAGATAGACTGCGCATGAAGAAGATACAAAGAGCCGCCACCTCCAAAATTTGGCGGCGCAAGAACTGCAGCAACGGGAGGACTTTCAGCATCAGTCCGGGAACCAAGATTCAACAAGCGCCTTGCTATCTTAGGTGTCTGCTCAAGACATTTTGTACGAGAAGGCTTCCCTTGGAGTGTGACCGGAGTCATTTTATGGAATATTAACTGCTACAATTGCAGAAAGGGTTTTATTGCTCTTAGTTCACTGAGTTAGTAACCTTCCGCAGTTTATCTTGGCTTGTTCCGCACTGCTTCAGTAGGCTATGAGCTGGTTTATAAATCGGCAACCGGAGTCCTGTGCTTTGGGGTTCCCTGAGAGGGGGACACAGTGACCCAGCCCTGCGGCAGCCCACAAAACAAGGTTCCCTGCTGCAATGAGTGTTTTTAGGCTCCTGCCAAAGGCAACCTTCCCCCTTCTTTTTCCTCCAGAGACCCCTTCTGCCTCACCCACATAACAACAGCATATTACTACTTACGCTCACCTTCAGTTACGTGTCCTTTGGAATATGTCCGCGGCAAACCAGGAAGTGTTTTTCCAGGTTTCACCGCATGCACAGAAGCGCTAAATTGCGCTCTGCGCATGCGCAGAATTCCTCAGGATCCGTCCAGAGCTCTGGAACGGATCCCATCAGCAAACCGAGGTACCACTGTATGTTGTACTTAAACCTAGAAAATATGTGTATGTCTGTGTGCAATTCAATTTATTCTGTGCCGGTTAAGTTGTTGATTTTGGAATTTGCTGACGTGCTCGGTGCTTGACCTGCTTGCATTTCGATGTTTCGAATGCTTGCTGTATGCTGGTGGGAAGCGGCCTGCGAGTGAACCTAACTCATCAATCAATCAATCAATCAATCAACCAACCAACCCTTCTTGTCCATCCTTGCACCCCACCCCTTCCGGCCCCCGCTTACCTCCCTTCCTGTCAGGATGTGCCTGGCCAGCTTGACCTTGGCGAAATTGCCCTTTCCGATGGTCTTGAGGAGCCGGTAGTTGCCAATGTGCGGCTGCTCGTCGGCGCAGGAGGCGATGGAGTTGCGGCAGCGAGCGCCCAGAGAGCGGCTGGACCATGACGAACCCTTTTCCGAGTGGCTGCTGGCCAGGGTGGAGGGCTGCGGGGACAGCGGAGGCGTTGCCGGGGCGGGGGGCGGGTCGAGGGTGACCACCGGGCAGCGCTGGTGCTGGGGAGAAAAGGAAGACGGAGACGTTACATACGAAGGGGCAAAGGAATTATCATTTCCCAGAATCTTGCATGTCCATCACCACATGGGATACAATATATGGATGCTCGGGTTGCGAACGTGATCCAGACAGGATGCACATTCGCAACCCACAGCTGCGCACACGCGGGTTTGCGATTTGGTGCTTCTGCACATGCGCAACTGCGAAACCCGGAAGTAACCTGTTCCGGTACTTCCAGGTTTCAGCAGTCCGTAACCTGAAAAAACACAACCTGAAGCGTCTGTAACCCGAGGTATGACTGTATAAGGAAAAGGTAAAGGACCCCTGACAGTTAAGTCCACTCGCAGACGACTCTGGGGTTGTGCGCTCATCTCGCTTTACTGGCCGAGGGAGCTGACATTTGACTGCAGACAGCTTCTGGGTCGTGTGGCCAGCATGACTAAGCCGCTTCTGGCGAAACCAGAGCAGCACATAGAAACACCGTTTACCTTCCTGCTGGAGTGGTACCTATTTATCTACTTGCACTTGACGTGCTTTTGAACTGCTAGGTTGGCAGGAGCAGGGACCGAGCAATGGGAGCTCACCCCGTCGCAGGGATTCGAACCGCCGACCTTCTGATCGGCAAGTCCTAGGCTCTGTGGTTTAACCCACAGCACCACCCGCATACCTATTGATACAATATATAATGAGTGATATATAACAAGTTGAAAAAAAATTGTTTAAAATAACGTTTGTGGGGAAAAACCAGAAGCTTTTTTTTACTAGGAATTCTAGATGCAGAATGATTATTCGTCTATGCGATGACACTACTGGCCCAGAGATGGAAAGAAGATAAAGTCCCGACCGGAGACGAATGGTTGATGAAGATGATGGACTATGCCGAAATGGCCCGGGAAAATCAGAAACCAGACAGAAACTTTAAGAAGGAATGGGGGGGGGAATTACAATTTACTTAAGAGAACACTGTAAAACAACTAAAGACTTTGGCAGGATTAAAAATATATGATGCAATAGAAAATGTTTGATAGTGGAAACCTTGGGGTGGAGTCTAAGGATTCAGGAAATACTAAATGTTAATGATTATGATCAATGTTTGAATTTAAATGTGTAATGTGAAATTGAATAAAAGAGATTTTTTAAAAAACACCACAAATGGGCAAAGGATTCAGAGCAGGGCCAGTGTGGCAGTTAGCCCTCTTCACGCTTCTCGATGTACATTTTGGGGAGTAGGGGGGTCATTCATTACACGCACGAGCTCCAACCCCCCATTTTTTGCCAAATCTTCCTTCCCTCTGCCAATCAGTGCCACTGTAGCTGTCCAGGAGTTGGTGGGGTATAGTGTTAGGGTCGTAGGAACATTTTGACAGCTGCTTTGTACTAATTCACCAAACTCAGTAGTGTCTGCTCTGACTGACAGCCGCAGCTCTCTCCCCAAGCCCTGCCTGGAGATGTCATGGAGCTTTGAACTCAGGACCATCTGTATCATAGCAGTGGTGCAGCAGATGGTCTACTGACTGCAGCAGCAAGGAGGGACACAAAGACCCCGCCAGGAGATCACAGGAGAGAAAGAAGTCCTGTGCAACTCTCTGCCACTAGAGATCCAGCAGGCGCCTTCTGAGCCAACTTTTAGATGCCTACAGAACACATTTCTGTTCTGCCAAGCCTAGGCAGGCAATTAAGAATACATCTTCCCCACACCAGTTATTTCTCACCTGTTTTAAAACTCTTAACTTCTTTACGGATTTTATTAGATGGTTTTTGCGTTTGGCTGCCGCTAACTGCTTTGCTCGTGGGTTAAACCACAGAGCCTAGGACTTGCTGATCAGAAGGTCAGCGGTTCGAATCCCCGCGACGGGGTGAGCTCCCGTTGTTCGGTCCCGTTGTTCGGTCCTGCCAACCTAGCAGTTCAAAAGCACGTCAAGTGCAAGTAGATAAATAGGTAGCACTCCGGCGGGAAGGTAAACGGCATTTCCGTGCGCTGCTCTGGTTCGCCAGAAGCGGCTTAGTCATGCTGGCCACATGACCCGGAAGCTGTACGCCGGCTCCCTCGGCCAATAAAGCAAGATGAGCACCGCAACCCCAGTCGGCCACGACTGGACCTAATGGTCAGGGGTCCCTTTACCCTTTACCTTAACTGCTAACTTCCATACATCCCAGTAGTGATGTATGGAAGTGAGAGCTGGACCATAAAGAAGGCTGATCGGCAAAGAATTGATGCTTTTGAATTATGGTGTTGGAGGAGACTCTTGAGAGTCCCATGGACTGCAAGAAGATCAAACCTCTCCATTCTGAAGGAAATCAGCCCTGAGTGCTCCCTGGAAGGACAGATCCTGAAGCTGAGGCTCCAAGACTTTGGCCACATCAGGACCCTGATGTTGGGAAAGATGGAGGGCAGAAGGAGAAGGGGACGACCGAGGACGAGATGGTGGGACATTGTTCTCGAAGCTACCAGCATGAGTTTGACCAAACTGCAGGAGGCAGTGGAAGACAGGAGTGCCTGGCGTGCTCTGGTCCAGGGGGTCACGAAGAGTCGGACACGACTAAACGACTAAACGAAACAAACAACTCCTTTAATACTTTCATATTCTTTGGCACAGTGGTGCACCAATATCTTTTCTAAATAAATATCACGTTGGTCCTTGCGTGTGACCGTAAAATTACCCAGGCCCAGAGATGTGTCCTGTCAATCTACTAGCAGGTGACACCCTCAAAACTACCTGTCCAAGGCCTTGGGTCCCATGATGAGAGAAAGATAGATATCCATTGAAGCCCATAGCTGTCAATTTACAGATTTGAAAATAAGGGACCAGCAGCCTTGAAAATAAGGGATCAGCAGCCAAAATAAGGGATTTTAGTCAAACAGCAGCCAAACAAAGCCTCAAGCGATGGTTCCCACAGCGCAGCAACCCAGCAAAGGGGATGCAGCAAGGAAAACCACCGTCACCTCTCCGCTGGGAAGCGCTGAGCAAAGGCGAGTCCCCAGGAAACACAGCCGATTTGATTTGCACAAGGCATGCAAACTTCACCCCCCAGTCATTCTTAGACTCCTTATTGGGTGAGCAACGCAGCCAAGCAACACAGTTGGAGACTCCCTCCTCCCTGGCCGGCAGGGAGGGAGGGAGAGGAGCTGCTTCCTTTGAAACCCAGGAAATTTAAGGGACATCATCAATAAGGGACAGCAGTGGGACACGGTGCTGGGATAAGGGAGTTTCCCGCCAAATAAGGGACGGTTGACAGCTAAGTTGAATCCCCCCCCAACTCCAATTGTTAATAAACTGCAAGGCAAGGTTAAAAGGTGTTGTTTGTGCCTGCTTGCGATCTCAGCACCGTTGGCGGGGCTGCAATTGCACCCGGCCCGGGTTCATGGAGGCATCCCGGCCTGGCAAGTCCTCGTCCCAGAAAACTCCCCTGGGAGGCCGTTCGCCTTAACAAGCTTAGACAGCAAAAGATCTTTAAATCCGAGGAGATTATGGAGATCAAGAGCCATGCTTCCGAGGCCCAATCTTAACCGCCTGGCACAGGCTGGGAGAGGAGGCTGCCGGGTGCCCCATCCCAGCTCCTGCCAAGGGGTGCCCCATCCCAGGGACCTTCCCCTTGGCAAGCCGGAGGAATCCCAGCACATAACATCATTTTAGGAGTCAAGAAAGCCTGGATTTGAATCTGCGAATCAGACACACACACTCTAAAAACGGGACCTCCGGTTCGAAACTAGCTTCAAACAGACAACGCATTTTCAAAAATCAAATTCCAATGGGCACCCACAACCAGGAGATCGTTTTAACTGTGGTTCTGAAATCCTACTCAAATTCAACAGAGCTTCTCCCATGGGTAACGGTAAAGGTACCCCTGACCGTTAGGTCCAGTTGCGGACAACTCTGGGTTGCGATTCCGTGCTTCCACGCATGTGCAAAGCACAATTTAGCGCTTCTGCGCATGCGCAACCACCAAAACCCGGAAGTAATCCGTTCCGTAACCTGAAAAAATGCAACCTGTAGCATCTATTACTCGAGGTATGACTGTATAAGGTAAAGGTAAAGGTACCCCTGACTGTTAGGTCCAGTAACAGACAACTCTGGGGTTGCGTGTTCATCTCGCTCTTTAGGCCGAGAGAGCCGGCATTTGTCCGCAGACAGCTTCCGGGTCATGTGGCTAGCATGACTAAGCCGCTTCTGGTGAACCAGAGCAGCACATGGAAATGCCGTTTACCTTCCCACCAGAGCAGTCCCTATTTATCTACATACACTTTGATGTGCTTTCGAACCGCTAGGTTGGCAGGAGCAGGGACCGAGCAACGGGAGCTCACCCCGTCGCGGGGATTCGAACCGCCGACCTTCTGATCGGCAAGTCCTAGGCTCTGTGGTTTAACCCACAGCGCCACCCGCGTCCCCTTTCTCCCACGAGTAAAGGTAAAGGGACTCCTGACCTTTAGGTCCAGTTGCAACTGACTCTGGGGTTGCGGCGCTCATCTCGCTTTACTGGCCGAGGGAGCCGGCGTACAGCTTCCGGGTCATGTGGCCAGCATGACTAAGCCGCTTCTGGCGAACCAGAGCAGTGCACGGAAACGCTGTTTACCTTCCCGCCGGAGCGGTACCTATTTATCTACTTGCACTTTGACGTGCTTTCGAACTGCTAGGTTGGCAGGAGCAGGGACCGAGCAACGGGAGCTCACCCCGCCACGGGGATTCGAACCACCGACCTTCCGATCGGCAAGCCCTAGGCTCTGTGGTTTAACCCACAGCGCCACCCGCGTCCTCTTTCTCCCATGGGTACTTTGGGTTAAACCTCAGATGGGAAAAATAAGCTTAGGGGCATCAAAAGAGGCTGCTGGATCAGACCAATGGCCCATCTAGTCCAGCATCCTGTTTTCACAAGTGGCCGATCAGATGCCTCAAAGGGAACCCCAAAGGCAGGACCTGAACACAAGACCAACACTCCCCTCCTTCGGTTTCCAGCAACAGATGTTAATAATAATAATAATAATAAATTTTATTTATACACTGCCCTCCCCAGCCAGAGCCGGGCTCAGGGCGGCTAACACCAATAAAATCACAGCAAAAAACATAGTGTGTGTGTGTGGGGGGACCAATTTAAAATACAGGTTAAAATGCCATTTAAATGCAGCCTCATTTTAAAAGTAGCCCATAGATCAAGACCATAAGGGGAGGGAAACATAAGGGTCAGACAGAGTCCAAGCCAAAGGCCAGGCGGAACAGCTCCGTCTTGCAGGCCCTGCAGAAAGATGCCAAGTCCCGCAGGGCCCTGGTCTTTTGTGACAGAGCGTTCCACCAAGTCGGGGCCACTACTGAAAAGGCCCTGGCCCTAGTTGAGACCAATCTAACCACCTTGCAACCTGGGACCTCCAAAGCGTTGTCATTTGTGGACCTTAAGGTCCTCCGCAGGGCAAACCAGGAGAGGCGGTCCCGTAGGTATCAAGAAGCATTGCTGGCTCTGACCACAGCATAGCCACTGTGGCTAGTAGCCATTGTCAGCTCTTTCCTCCATGAATTTGTCTTGTCCTTTTTTAAAGCCATCCAGCTGGTGACCATCACTGCCTACAGTAGCAGGGAGTTCCGCAGTTTAACTACACATTGTGTGAAGAAGGGTTTTCTTTTATCTGTTTCGCATCTCCCAGCATGCAGCTCCATTCATTCATGGGCAGCTAGAATCATAGAGCCACAAACCTGTAGCTGGAAGGGACACCCAGAGGTCATCCAGTCCAATGCAGGAATCTCAGCTAAAGTATCAATGGCAGATGGCCATCCAACCTCTGCTTAAAAATCTCCAGGGAAGGAGTGTCCACTACCTTCCATTCCACGGTCAAACAGCTCCTACTGTCAGAAAGCTCTTCCTGATATTTAGTCGGAATCTCCCTTTTTGTTCCTTGAAGCCACGGGTTCAATTCTTACCCTCCAGAGCAGCAGAAAACAAGCATGTTCCTTCTTCCATGTGACTCCAACTCCCATAAGCCCCAGCCAACACATGTTCAATGGTCAGGGATGAAGAGAGATGCTGTTTAGCAACAATCAGAGCGCAGTGCCTTGGCCACACCAAGCCGCAGCACATGGCGACTGGGCTTGCTTTTTAAGCCACGGCAAAAGCCATTTATCATAGAGACCAGGGGTCAGCAAACTTTTTCAGCAGGGGGCCGGTCCACTGTCCCTCAGACCTTGTGAGGGGCCGGACTATATTTTTTGGAGGGGGGGTGAACAAATTCCTATGCCCCACAAATGACCCAGAGATGCATTTTAAATAAAAGCACACATTCTACTCAAGTAAAAACACCAGACAGGTCCCACAAATAACCTAGAGATGCATTTTAAATAAAAGGACACATTCTACTCATATAAGAACATGGAAGAGAGTGATGTATGGAAGTGAGAGCTGGACCATAAAGAAGGCTGATCGCCGAAGAATGGATGCTTTTGAATTCTGGTGCTGGAGGAGACTCTGGAGAGTCCCATGGACTGCAAGAAGATCCAACCTCTCCATTCTGAAGGAAATGAGCCCTGAGTGCTCACTGGAAGGGCAGATCCTGAAGCTGAGGCTCCAAGACTTCGGCCACCTCATGAGAAGTGAAGACTCCCTGGAAAAGGCCCTGATGTTGGGAAAGATGGAGGGCCCAAGGAGAAGGGGACGACAGAGGACGAGATGGTGGGACAGTGTTCTCAAAGCTACCAGCATGAGTTTGACCAAACTGCGGGAGGCAGTGGAAGACAGGAGTGCCTGGCGTGCTCTGGTCCAGGGGGTCACGAAGAGTCGGACACGACTAAATGATTAAACAACAAAAACATGCTGATTCCTGGGCCATCCGTGGGCCGGATTTAGAAGGCGATTGGGCTGGATCCAGCCCCCGAACTTTAGTTTGCCTACCCACAATAGAGACCATGGCAACCTCAGAGTGCCAGACTGCCGAGTTGCTTGAAGTTTTGCTCTTTCTGGAGGGGCAGCTGAGAAAGGCACACACACACACCCTGATCCCCAGTGGGTTTGCCAACCGACCGCTTCGCTCCTTTTGACTCAGCCTTGTCTGAGGAAAGGGGGAAGAAAAATCTCCACCAACCAGTTACGAATCCAGGCCTGCGGAAGGCAAGCCTGGCTCTTCCGAAAATTGGCCAGCAAAGAGAGTGGGTTGGTATGAAAACCAACCTGAAAGGCAGGGCGCAGCCACAAAGCCCGGCCGGTTCACAGGAAAGACAAAAGGCGGGTTCCCTTTTGTCCCATCTGAGGAAAGCTTGATGAGAGGTGGAAAGGTGCTTATTAGGGGCTGGATCCTGGCCAGGTTCAGCGATGCACCACTTGCCACCCTGATAGAGCAAGGAGAAGGGACCCAGCACTTGGGGTTTTTCCCAGGAGATGCAAGCGAGGAGATTGCAGGATCAGGCCAATGGCCCAGCTGGTCCAGCCTCCTGATCTCACAGTGGCCAGCCAGAGGCCTGGGGGAAACCAGAAAGCAGGACTCGAACACAGGACCACTCTGCTCCCTCTTGTGGATTCCAACAACGACTGCATTGGCATAATGGCAGGTAGCCATCGGTAGCACTCCCCACGACTCTGCCCAATCCTCTTTTAAAGCCATCTAGGTTGGCGGCCTTCCCTGCCTCCTCCTGTGGCAGTGAGTTCCACAGTTCAACTCTGCACTGCTTTTTTTTCCTGCCCAAGGAAGCTGCCATCAATCACATCCCTCTGCTATTATTCGTTTATTCATTGTATTTATATCCCCGTTGTCTTTGTCCATGGAGTTTTCTTGGCAGGGATACTGGAGTGGCTTGCCGGTTCCTGCTCCAGGTGGATCACGTTGGGTCAAAACTCTCCACTATGACCTGTCCATAGCTTCTCTGAGTTACTCAAGCCCCTTCGCCACGGCAAGGCAAGGATCTGTGAAGGATCGCCAGCTGATCGCCTGCGTGCTCACTGGAAGGACAGATCCTGAAGCTGAGGCTCCAAGACTTTGGCCACCTCATGAGAAGAGAAGACTCCCTGGAAAAGACCCTGATGTTGGGAAAGATGGAAGGCACAAGGAGAAGGGGACGGCAGAGGGCGAGATGGTGGGACAGTGTTCTCGAAGCTACCAGCATGAGTTTGACCAAACTGCGGGAGGCAGTGGAAGACAGAAGTGCCTGGCGTGCTCTGGTCCAGGGGGCACGAAGAGGCGGACACCACTAAATGACTAAACAACAACAGTCTCCCAGGTCCTACTCCAACACTCTCACCACTGCACCATACTGCCTATTGAACCCAGTGATGCTTACCCAGACTGGCAGCTGCTCCCCGGGGTTTGAGGCAGAAGAGGACTTTTTTTGAAGCCCCACCCGGAGGTTGAACCCGCAGCCTTCAGCATACGAAGCCACAAGTCACACGAACGTCCCCAAAGGCCTTGAAGCCCCCACCTCACAGCTGCCTCTTGATTATAGCTTGGTCGGCAGAGCATGAAGTTCTTAATCTCTGGGTTGTGAGTTCGAGCCCCATGTTGGGCAAAAAAAAAAATCCTGCCTTTTAGCGGGTTGGACTAGATGACCCTCCTGGTCCCATCCAGCCCTGCAATTCTATGAGTCCATTATGCCCATTGGCCGCAGAGGAGTCTTTCCCATCCTGGTTCCATTCAGCTGTTGTTGGACTACAATTCCCATCATGCCTCTGGGCATGCCAATTAGGGCTGATGGGAGTTGTCATTCCAAACATCTGGTGAGGGTGAGCATTAGGCTAAAAGAGTGTTTCCCAACCTTGGGTCTCCATTTGTTTTGGACTACAACTCCCATCATTCCTAGCTAGCAAGACCAGTGGTCAGGGATGATGGGAACTGTAGTCCAAAAACAGCTGGAGACCCAAGGTTGGGAAACACTGGGCTAGAACATGGATAGGCAAACTAAGGCCCGGGGGCCGGATCCGACCCAATCGCCTTCTAAATCCGGCCCGTGGACGTTCTGGGAATCGATGCGTTTTTACAGGAGTAGAATGTGTCCTTTTATTTAAAATGCATCTCTGGGTTATTTGTGGGGCATAGGCATTTGTTCATGTTTATTTTATTTTTTTCAAAATATAGTCCGGCCCCCCATAAGGTCTGAGGGACAGTGGACTGGCCCCTGCTGAAAAAGTTTGCTGACCCCTGGACTAGAACCAAGGCATAGATTCACATCTACGTTCCATCCCACTTGCGAACTTGTTTGAACAAGCAAAAGGAGGCTTCGGTAGAAGCCTGGCAGATAAACTGAGTGCTCGTCTTTGCCCCTATAATAACCCAGGACGGTCACAGAATCACAGAGGCACCCCCAAGAGTCATCTAAACCACCCCCCTGAAACGCAGCCCTCTCCTGCTTGGTTTGCTGCAAGACCACATAGTTGCGAACTTGATTTTATTTTATTTTATTTAGTGGGTCCTGCTCAGCTGGCTTTAAAAGCAGCCTTAGATGTTGACAGTTCAGCAAGTGAAACTTTTCCAGGCACAGAGAAAAGCGGCCAGGAAAAGCTTCACCTGCTAAGCTATCTGCATCTCAGGCAGCTGGTAACAGCACAGGAGCAAAGCGAGCAAAAATGTTGGCAACCCTACATGTATTTTTGGGGGGGGGGGGCGCGCAGGAAAGATAAAGCCTGGTAGAGCCTGTCTCCTCCTTATAGCCGCCTGCCAACACTTGCGAGAAGGAGGGAGACCAGAATAGACGAGGCCTGAAGTCCTCGGAGGAATAGTTGAAAAGGTTGGGCTGTGTTTGGGCTAGGAAACAGACTATTAAGATGGGGGGGGGGAATATTTAACACTTTTATCCCCTGCCACTCCTCCAAGAGCTCAAAGGGGCGGACGAAGACGAAACCATCAATTAACAGTTAAAAACATCCCTTGAAACAACAGCAGGAAGCAGTCAAACGCAGGCCCACTTGATGTGGGAGGTATACTGGTTCTGGATACAGAGGTTCTATTCTTAGCCATCATGACTAATAGGCATCGACAGACATTGTCCTTTATGACTTTGTCTACATTTTTTCAAGAGAGACAGAGCCACCAAAGGAAGCAGCCGCCACGACGTCCTGTAGGAGATGACTTGGTTTCGTGGCATCCGAATTTCCTTTCGTCGGTCTCGAATCTGCTGCCACGACACAAGGAGACCCTCTCCGTTCGCCCCAGCCACACAGGGCAAGAGCAGGCTTGCCCCTCTGGGTTGCCCTCCGGGGACAGAAGGAGAACCAAAAGAGGGCGAACGTGGCAGGGAAGCAGATTCCAGCTCAACGTTCATATTTTGGCTAAACGTTAAACAGTGGAACTCCCTGCCACAGGATTCAGTGATGGCCATCAACCTAGACAGCTTTAAAAGAGGAAAGGGGAAATTCATGGAGAAGGAGGGGGCAGAAAGGCTTCTGAATCCCAGTTGCTGGAAATCACGGGAAAGGAGGGAGCTCTTGGGGGACAGGGGGCGGGCGGGTGTGGAAGACTCCCTGGTCCTGAATGGGGCAACTGTGCCCCTGAAGGACCAGGTGCAAAGCCTTGGAGTCATTTTGGACTCACAGCTGTCCATGGAGGCGAAGGTCAATTCTGTGTCCAGCAGCTGTCCACAACCTCCATCTGGTACGCAGGATGAGACCCTCCCTGCCGGCGGACTGTCTGGCCAGAGTGGTGCATGCTCTGGTTATCTCCCGCTTGGACTACAGCAATGCGCTCTACGTGGCATTAATCTACCCTGAGATTAAGGGCCTGGCGCTCTATGGACTGAACTATGTGTCTACCATCCCAGGTGGGGCCACCTGAAGAGGCTGCTGGATCAGGCCACAGGGCCATTTAGTCCAGCATCGTGTTCCCTCAAGGGCCAGCCAGATGCCTTAGTAGGAAACCTGCAAGCAGGATCCAATAATAATAATAATAATAATAATAATAATAATAATAATAATAATAATAATTTATTATTTGTACCCCGCCCATCTGGCTGGGCTTCCCCAGCCACTCTGGGCGGCTTCCAACAAAGATTAAAAATACATTAACATGTTGCACATTAAAAACTTCCCTGAACAGGGCTGCCTTCAGGTGTCTTCTAAACGTCAGGTAGTTGTTTATCTCTTTGACATCTGGTGGGAGGGCATTCCACAGGGCGGGTACCACTACCAAGAAGGCCCTCCGCCTGGTTCCCTGTAACTTGGCTTCTTTCAATGAGGGAACCGCCAGAAGGCCTTCACAGTGGGACCTCAGTGTCTGGGATGGACAATGGGGGTGGAGACGCTCCTTCAGGTATACTGGGCCTTTGAGGCCATTTAGGGCTTTCAAAGTCAGCACCAAACTTTGAATTGTGCTCAGAAACATACTGGGAGCCAATGTAAGTTTTTCCAGACCGGTGTTATGTGGTCTCGGCGGCCGCCCCCAGTCACCAGTCTAGCTGCCACATTCTGGATTATTTGTAGTTTCCGGGTCACCTTCAAAGGTAGCCCCACGTAGAGCGCATTGCAGTAGTTCAAGCTGAACTATGGAAAATGTGGAGCAAGAAGTGTCAGCCCAGGGTGTTTTGCTCCCTGAGAAGGGCAAGATGGTGCCCACCCGTTCTCAATTCTCAAGGAGTGTGGTGGAGTCTCCTTCTTTGGAGGTCTTTAAGCAGAGGCTTGACAACCATATGTCAGGAGTGCTCTGATGGTGTTTCCTGCTTGGCAGGGGGTTGGACTCGATGGCCCTTGTGGTCTCTTCCAACTCTATGATACTATGATTCTATGAATTCCACATGCAGAAGCCAACTGGACCATCAGTTGCATCTTCTTTCAGCCCTGGTGGTGAGGTAGCCTTACTCTGACCCCTAACCATGCACAATTGACAGGGAAGTTTAGGAGGAACGGCTGGGAGGGGGGGTTGTCAACAGGTCCACCCCCCCTCCAGCAGTTGCTGTCTGAGGGGGTCGGTCCTAGGAGTCTGACCAGTACTTGCCAGCAGTTGCTCTTCATTCTATGCCTCTGGGTAGATAAATGACCCCCCATGCCATTAACCCATAGCTGTCAAGTGTCCCTTATTTGAAGGGACAGTCCCTTATTCCAGCACCATGTCCCGCTGCTGTCCCTTATTGATGGATGTCCCTTAAATGTTCCTTAAATTTCAAAGGAAGCAGCTCCTCTCCCTCCCTCCCTGCCGGCCAGGGAGGAGGGAGGCTTCAACTGTGTTGCTTGGCTGCGTTGCTCACCCAGTAAGGAGTCTAAGAATGACTGGGGGGTGGAGCTTGCATGCCTTGTGTGTGGCTAGTTAATGCAAGCTGAGGGAGTTTTTGAATGCTGGACGCCATCTTGTTGCACGTGCTGCTGCAAACTTTGCAGTGCAAAGCCAGGCCGGGGAGCCATCTTAAGTTGAGGCTGCATAGGCCTTGTGGTGCATGGGATTCAGATTCTATTCAGTTGAACCTCTGGTTACAAAGTTGGTTGAACAGTGTTCTTGAAGCTACCAGCATGAGTTTGACCAGACTGCAGGAGGACAGGAAGACTGGAGTGCCTGGAACAGGTGAGGCTGAAGGTCCCTTATTTTCAAGGCTGCTAGTCCCTTATTTTCAAGGCTGCTGGTCCCTTATTTTCAAATCTGTAAGTTGACAGCTATGCATTAACCCCACTGCTGAATCACTGCGGAGTATTCCCACCCAAAACTGCATTATGGCCGCTAGATATCTTCAAATGCGCTCTCTGTCCCTGCCACCTAATCAAATTAAACGACAGCCATCCCCTTCACCCTTCGCTGAGCCCAGAACCTGCTCATGTTGATGCTTCCAAAGGCCTAGACCAGGCATCCCCAAACTCAGCACTCCAGCTGTTTTGGGACTACAACTCCCATCATCCCTAGCTAACAGGACCAGTGGTCAGGGATGATGGGAACTGTAGTCCCAAATCAACTGGAGGGCTGTGTTTGGGGGTGCCTGGCCTAGACAAACCCCCAAACCCCCCCATGGCACTAAGAGGGCAAAGTACCAGGTGGGGGGGGGAAGCTGGAGCTCAGAAATCCAACTTGGGGATGCAAGAATTTGTTAGCAGGTGTGTGACTGTATAATAAAATGATTGATGGGGTGCCTCAGGGTTCTGTCCTCTCCCCCATGCTTTTCAACATTTACATGCAGCCACTGGGAGAGATCATCAGGAGGTTTGGGCTGGGTGTTCATCAGTATGCGGATGATACCCAGCTCTACCTCTCTTTTAAATCAGAACCAGTGAAGGCGGTGAAGGTCCTGTGTGAGTGTCTGGAGCTGGTTGGAGGATGAATGGCGGCTAACAGATTGAGGTTGAATCCTGACAAGACAGAAGGACTGTTTTGGGGGGACCTGGAGGCGGGCAGGTGTGGAGGATTCCCTGGTCCTGAATGGGGTAACTGTGCCCCTGAAGGACCAGGTGCGCAGCCTGGGAGTCATTTTGGACTCACCGCTGTCCATGGAGGCGCAGGTCCATTCTGTGTCCAGGGCAGCTGTTTACCAGCTCCACCTGGTACGCAGGATGAGACCCTATCTGCCTGCAGACTGTCTCGCCAGAGTGGTACATGCTCTGGTTATCTCCCGCTTGGACTACTGCAATGCGCTCTACGTGGGGCTACCTTTGAAGGTGACCCGGAAACTACAACTAATCCAGAATGCGGCAGCTAGACTGGTGACTGGGGGCGGCCGCCGAGACCATATAACACTGGTCTTGAAAGACCTACATTGGCTCCCAGTACGTTTCCGAGCACAATTCAAAGTGTTGGTGCTGACCTTTAAAGCCCTAAACGGCCTCGGTCCTGTATACCTGAAGGAGCGTCTCCACCCCCATTGTTCTGCCTGGACACTGAGGTCCAGCTCCGAGGGCCTTCTGGCGGTTCCCTCACTGCGAGAGGCCAAGTTACAGGGAACCAGGCAGAGGGCCTTCTCGGTGGTGGCACCCGCCCTGTGGAATGCCCTCCCATCAGATGTCAAAGCGATAAACATCTACCTGACATTCAGAAGACATCTGAAGGCAGCCCTGTTCAGGGAAGTTTTTAATATGTGACATTTTAGTGTATCTTTCATCTTTGTTGGAAGCCGCCCAGAGTGGCTGGGAAAACCCAGCCAGATGGGCGGGGTATAAATAATAAATTATTATTATTATTATTATTATTATTATTATTATTATTAAATGATTGATTGGCATGAGAAGCTGAGAGGAGCCTGTTAGATGGATCAAGCCAATGGCTCAACCATCTAATCCAGCATTCTGTTCTCACCTGTGACTCCTCCCCTCCTCTGACCGGCCAGGTAGGCAGAACACAGCCATTGTGGTGAGCGGCCATCGATAGCCTCATCCCGAATTAATCAGCCTAATCCTATTTTAAAACCACTTACGTATTTATACCTGGTTTTCTAAAACAGGGTTTCAAAGCGGCTAACAAGGCCCTTGTACCACAACTGGAAAGCAAAAGGAATGTCAGCAGTCGACGCAGCATTAAAAATCATATTCACAGGATTGTGGAAGGGAACCCAAGGGCCATCTAGTCTAACCCGTGCAATGCAAGAATCACAAATAAACCCTGACAGGTGGCCGTCCAACCTCTGCTTGCAAATCTCCAATGATGGAGAGCCCTCTATTAAAAGCTGTAAACACAGGAGGCAGATAAAGCCACATCACTGTTGGCCAAATTGGCTGGGGGAAATGAAATATTTTTTTTTCAGGTTGTCCCCCAAATCTCGCAAAATCTCGCTGGAACCCCTCAGTGGTGGGGAGCCACTCCCCCCCGAAGGAACGACCTCAAAGGCTGAGTGGGAGCAGGCGCCCTTTTGATACTCCTTAGGGAATGAGAGGATGGCAACATTTCCTGCATTGCAAAGGGGTTGGGACTAGATGTCCTTTGGGTGGCTTGCAAAGCCACAACTCTGTGAAACCTGCTGCCTAGTTTCAAAACAGACAGGCATGAACCGGACAAGACTCGCCCCTTCCCAAACTGATATTATTCCAGCAGGAACCGTGATTGGAAATGTTGTCAGCGTCCCCGTGAAGACCAGAGGAATCTGTGCAAGCAAATTTTGTCTCAAAAGGACACATTGCAACACACACACACACCGGCCTTCCCTTCTCCACACACACACAAAGGAACCCTTTTCTGCCCCATTTCTTCCTTGAGTGGACCGAACGAGAGAGCCGGGAGGCACATTTTTCTGCCTCAGAAGGCGCTTTCTCTGAGCGTGGCGGAGAAGGCAGACCCGGCGTAGGGAGGCAATCTGTGCTGCAGCCACCAGTCGCTCTGCTCGCCACACAGCGGAGGACGGTAAATCCCACAAGAGCGATTGTGTGAAGGTTCAGGGCCTGGGCCTGGAGCCCCGAGCCAGTTGCTGCTCTCCACAAGGCCAGCCTGCAAGACGTCAGTAGCAGCAAGAAGTTACGGGCTGGGCAGACAAAGGGAGGGTTAGCCAACTTTGCAATGGTTATTTTCAAAGCAAGCTGTCTCAGTGGCGGCTCTGCTCAGAGGGTAGTGGTCTTTGGCTGACAATCCCAGTCCCAAGGCTACTCACTCCCATCCCATACGTTTCCGAGCACAATTCAAAGTGTTGGTGCTGACCTTTAAAGCCCTAAACGGCCTCTGTCCAGTATACCTGAAGGAGCGTCTCCACCCCCACCGTTCTGCCCGGACACTGAGGTCCAGCGCCGAGGGGCTTCTGGCGGTTCCCTCACTGCGAGAAGCCAAGTTACAGGGAACCAGGCAGAGAGCCTTCTCAGTGGTGGCGCCCGCCCTGTGGAACGCCCTCCCACCAGATGTCAAAGAGAAAAACAACTACCTGACATTCAGAAGACATCTGAAGGGAAGTTTTTAATGTGTGACATCTTAGTGTATTTTTGGTCTTTGTGGAAGCCACCCAGAGTGGTTGGGGAAGTCCACCCAGGTGGGCGGGGTATAAAGAATAACAAATTATTATTATTATTATTGTTATTATTATCATCATCCTGTTCCTAAATGTGTTTGGAAAAGGAGGGAAAGGAGAACACAAAAACAGGCCACAGGCCAATCGAATCCAGGATCCTGGTCTCACAGTGGCCAACCAGATGCCCTGATGGGAACCTGGCCATCAAGATTTAAGCACTGGGCTTTCTAGCAACTGCTATTCAGATGCGCTGCTGCCTCCGACTGTGGAGGCCAGAGGATATCCATCCTGGCTGGTAGCCATTGATAGCCCTCTCTTCCTCCATGAATTTGTCTCATCCTCTTTTTAAAGCCATCTAGGCTGGTGGCAGGGAGTTCCACAGTTTAACTACATGCTTTATTTTATCTGTGTGGAATCTTCCACATGCAGCTTCTGTTAAAGGTAAAGGTAAAGGGACCCCTGATCATTAGAGGTCCAGTCGTGACCGACTCTGGGGTTGCGGCGCTCATCTCGCTTTACTGGCCGAGGGAGCCGGCGTACAGCTTCCGGGTCATGTGGCCAGCATGACTAAGCCACTGCTGGCAAACCAGAGCAGCGCACGGAAACGCCGTTTACCTTCCTGCCAGAGAGGTACCTATTTATCTACTTGCACTGGTGTGCTTTTGAACTGCTAGGTTGGCAGGAGCAGGGACCGAGCAATGGGAGCTCACCCTGTCGCGGGGATTCGAACCGCCGACCTTCTGATCGGCAAGTCCTAGGCTCTGTGGTTTAACCCACAGCGCCACCTGCGTCCCGCCCTTCTGTTACATCATCATTAAAAATGCTAGGGGGGGAAATACACATAATCATTTAAAGCAACATTTAAAGCCAGAGATTCTGAAATCCTACTTAAAAGGCAATTGTTGTGTATTAAGTCACAGTGACATATTTGTGTATCGACCGCGAAGTAAATTGAGCTGGATAAATCGCTGACTGGCAGATGCACTGGAGAGTCACTTTTTATTTCCTTGTGTTTTAAGTCCACCTCTCTCTCTCTGCAGCCAGCACAAGGCTCACTTGCGAAGCAACTTTGCTAATCCTGAGCAGCCACGCAGCTCAGCTCTTGCAAGGGCAGCTTAAGGCAGGGCTTGGCAGAATCAAGCCATCGTGACAGCTGCAACTGGCTGGTGTTGCCACTTTTGCAGGTGGCAGAGAAACAGGGTGGGGACAGGGGAGCATTCAGAGGTCAGTAATGTCACACAAAGGAACAAGGAAGGAAGCCTCTGCATCACACAGGTCACCTAGCCGTGCACCCAGCCGACAGCCTCTTAACTGCACAAGGGTGGTTCTTAAGACCACTGCCAGGACGGCTCCACTGGTTGTGGCAGCTGCGGCCACAACCTCTCTGAGCTCCCTGAAAACTTGCTGCAGTCTCCTGGGGAACCCCGCACCGTAAAACTCTGCAGCTAGCAGCTCCTTCCTGGGGAAAGAACAGCAACATCTTCTTCCGCTGATGGTTCATAGGGCCGATCCTGAGCTCAGGGCATGCGCCCCTCTTGCCATGGGCCTATCGGGAGGGCAGGTGCTGATGAACCTGAGAGAGAACAGCCATTCTCCTTGGCCTAAGAACCCACAAAGAGCCTGGCTGCTACTCCAGCATCCCTTTCTCACAGTGGCCAAATACCCCTAAGACCCTAGAACTATATTATAATGGAACCTCCAGGTCCAGAAGAAGTCTATCTAGACTTCTTCTGGACCTGGAGGTTCCATTATAATAAAAATAATAATTTATTATTTATACCCCGCCCATCCGGCTGGGTTTCCCCAGCCACTCTGGGGGGCTTCCAACAGAACACTAAAATACAATAGCCTATTAGACTGAGGGCAGAAGGAGAAGGGGACGACAGAGGACGAGATGGTTGGACAGTGTTCTCGAAGCTACGAACATGAGTTTGACCAAACTGCGGAAGGCAGTGGAAGACAGGAGTGCCTGGCATGCTCTGGTCCATGGGGTCACGAAGAGTTGGACACGACTAAACGATTAAACAACAACAACAACAGCAGCAGCAGCAACAACAACAATAATAATAATAATAATTTATTATTTATGCCCCGCCCATCTGGCTGGGTTTCTCCAGCCAACAATTAAACATTAAAGCTTCCCTAAACAGGGCTGCCTTCAGATGTCTTCTAAAAGTCTGGTAGTTGTTGTTCTCTTTGACATCTGGTGGGAGGGCGTTCCACAGGGTGGGTGCCACCACCGAGAAGGCCCTCTGCCTGGTTCCCTATAACCTCGCTTCTCGCAGTGAGGGAACTGCCAGAAGGCCCTCGGAGCTGGACCTCAGTGTCCGGGTAGAACGATGAGAGTGGAGACGCTCCTTCAGGAATACTGGACCGAGGCCGTTTAGGGCTTTCAAGGTCAGCACCAACACTTTGAATTGTACTCGGAAACGTACTGGGAGCCAATATAGGTCTTTCAAGACCGGTGTTATGTGGTCTCGGCGGCCGCTCCCAGTCACCAGTCTAGCCGCCGCATTCTGGATTAGTTGTAGTTTCCAGGTCACCTTCAAAGGGAGCCCCACGCTGAGTGCATTGCAGTAGTCCAAGCGAGAGATAACTAATGAGATAACTCGCATTAGAGCGAGAGATAACTAATGAGATAACTCGCATTAGAGTGTCCTGTTATAATAATAATAATAATAATAATAATAATAATAATAAATAATAATAATAGACTACGACCCTACCAGCTAAACAGAGCAGGGATAGCTGTGTTGCTGTTGTCATACTGACTCAGACCACTGGCCCGTCAAGTCCAGAACTGCTTGCTCCCTCAGGCTCCCTGGGGTCTCTTGCGGATTGGGGGGGGGGCTGTTTGCCAGACTTGCAAAGTGAGATTGCATCACTACAAATGCCAAAGTTCGAGTTTGTGGCTTTCTGCATGCAAAGCAGCTGTTCAGCCACCGAGTCCCCAGAGGGAGGGTACCGGGGCCTCCACCTGTTCCAAAATCTCAGCTACATCTAATTTATCCTCACCTGGAGTACTGTGTCCAGTTCTGGGCACCGCAGTTCAAGAAGGACACTGACAAACTGGAACGTGTCCAGAGGAGGGCAACCAAAATGGTCAAAGGCCTGGAAACGATGCCTTATGAGGAACAGCTAAGGGAGCTGGGCATGTTTAGCCTGGAGAAGAGGAGGTGAAGGGGTGATATGATAGCCATGTTCAAATATATAAAAGGATGTCACATAGAGGAGGGAGAAAGGTTGTTTTCTGCTGCTCCAGAGAAGCAGACACGGAGCAATGGTTCCAAACTACAAGAAAGAAGATTCCACCTAAACATTAGGAGGAACTTCCTGACAGTAAGAGCTGTTTGACAGTGGAATTTGCTGCCCAGGAGTGTGGTGGAGTCTCCTTCTTTGGAGGTCTTTAAGCAGAGGCTTGACAACCATATGTCAGGAGTGCTCTGATGGTGTTTCCTGCTTGGCAGGGGGTTGGACTCAATGGCCCTTGTGGTCTCTTCCAACTCTAGGATTCTGTGATCTGGTGGTACAGAAGCAGTCCTTGGTGGCTGTCATGGGAGGGAAATGACCACCTTCCGAGGGAGTCTGTTGGACAGGGAAATGGACTTTGTGGGAAAGCTTTTAAGTAGAGGGAGGATGGCCATCTGTCTGAGATTCCTGCATTGCAGCGGGCTGGACAAGATGCCCCTTGGGGACCCTTCCAAATGTACAATTCGATGATTCTATTACCTCTGTGCATGGCCTGAGACACCTGCCCCTTTACCAATACAGTGGATGCTTGGGTTGCGAACGTGATCCGTGCGGGATGCACATTTGCAACCGGCATGTTGCGATTCGGCGCTTCTGCGCATGCGCAAAGCGCGATTTAGCGCTTCTGCGCAACCGCCAAAACCCGGAAGTAATCCATTCCGGTACTTCCAGCTTTCGGCAGTCCGCCACCCGAAAAAACACCACCTGAAGCGGCTGTAACCTGAGGTATGACTGTACCCAGGCCTGCCCAAGGTGGTGCCCACCAAGCCGGGCACAGCCTACCAGCCACTGAGAGCCAGTGTGCGGCAGTGGTTAGAGTCAGACTAGGACTTGGGAGAGAGCAGAGTTCAAATCCCGCCCGCCCCCCACAATTTAGGCCATGAAAATTACTGGGTGGCCTAGGTGATGCCCGTCACTGTATCTCTCAGCCTAACCTAGGACGGCCTAGGACCCTCGTACCTACGGGACCGCCTCTCCTGGTATGCCCCACGGAGAGCCTCAAGGTCCATAAATAGCAACACCCTAGTGGTCCCGGGCCCCAAGGAAGTTAGATTGGCTTCAACCAGAGCCAGGGCCTTTTCAACACTGGCCCCGGCCTGGTGGAACGCTCTGCCTCATGAGACCAGGGCCCTGCAGGATCTGATTTCTTTCCGCAGGGCCTGTAAGACAGAGTTGTTCCGCCTGGCCTTTGGCTTGGAGCCAATTTGATTCCCTCCCTCTCTCTCTCTTTTCCCCCCCTTTCTTTTCCTTCTCCTCCTGCGATGAGGCTACATTTTAATATTTTAATGTTCCATTATTTTAATGTATTTTATTTTTGTTTTTAAGTTGTAACCATTCATCTTGTTTTTATTATTGCTTGTAAGCCGCTCTGAGCCCGGCCTTGGCTGGGGAGGGCGGGGTATAAATAAAAAAATATTATTATTATTATTAACCTACCTCACAGGGTTGTTGTGAGAATGTCATGGGGAGGATGGGAGCGATGTGCGCTCACCTTGAGCTCCTTGGAGGGGGGGAAGTGGGCTATAAATGCAATACAGAAATAAATAAATAACCTCGCCTTTTCTTCTGCTTGCCTGGGATCTTTTTTGGAGAGGGGGGGAGCGTAAGAGGTTCTCTCTGCGATGCAGAAGGCCACACTACGCTTTGCGTTTTGCTCGGCCGACGGGCCCTGGGGGGGCTATTTTCCCACCAGCGGTGAAGGTTTTTCTGGGAAGCAGCAGCCCCGACGATGCGCAACTCTTCGGTTTACTTGTTTCCAATGAGAACAAAGCGCCTTTCTGTGACCCATTATGCACCGTGCTCTGGGGCAGCGGAGATTGCTTTGGGAGGAAGTGGCTGATAAGATGGCAACTTGTCTGGGGGTCAGGAGGTGCTGCCTTCAGAGCCCACGACAGGGCTCCCCAAAGCCATAAATTAAGTGGGGTAACTTGGAACCCCCAAGAAGAGGCCAGGACTGAGATGTGGTGATATGCTTCAGAGCTCGAGACTATGGGGAGCTCCGAAAAATCAATAATTATAATTTTGTCTTTTTTATTTTAATTGGATTATGAGTGGATACGGTGGTACCTCGCCAGACGAATGCCTCGTAAGACGAAAAACGCGCAAGACGAAAGAGTTTTTCGTTTTTTGAGTTGCTTCGCAAGACGATTTTCCCTATGGGCTTGCTTCGCAAGACGAAAAAGTCTTGCGAGTTTGTTTCCTTTTCCTTAAAACCATTAATACCCAGGGAATCCGTGCTTCGCAAGACGAAAAAATCGCAAGACGAAAAAATCGCAAGACGAAACAACTCGCAGAACGAATTAATTTCGTCTTGCGAGGTACCACTGTATATTAATTGGATGTTTTTTATTGGAAAATTAATAAAACTGATTAAAAAAACAACAACTGCTCCAGTCTGCACAGGGAACATCTTAACTTGCAGAGACAGAGACATACGCCCAGGGCTCCCCCAACACCCCACCTTACTTTCTCACTGCAAGTGGCACCTGTCAATTACTTTTCAGTTCTTTCGAGTGAAAAAAAACCTACATTGGGAGAAGGAAACTCAGAAGGGGAGCTGAGGGCAGGTGCCTACGATGCTCTCCAAACCACAACAGGAATTCAAGGAGTCCAGAAGGTGGATTAGACCAAAGGCCTAGCTCAGGGGTCAGCAAGCTTTCTCAGCCGTGTGCCGGTCCACCATCCCTCAGACCATGTGGAGGGTCAGACTATATTGGGGGGGGGGAATGAACAAATTCCTATGCCCCACCAATAACCTAGAGATGCATTTTAAACAAAAGGACACATTCTACTCAAGTAAAAACGCCAGGCAGGCCCCACAAATAACCCAGAGATGCGTTTTAAACAAAAGGACACATTCTACTCATGTAAAAACACGCTGATTCCCGGACCATCCACAGGCCAGATTTAGAAGGCGATAGGGCCGCATCCAGCTCCCGGGACTTAGTTTGCCTACCCCTGGCCTAGCTAGTCGGTTTGGTTCGGTGGTTAGAGTGTTTGAAGGGACCCCAAAAGTCATCTATTCCAACCCCCTGGCAAACAGATATTCTGTTGTGTTGACCATAACCTAGCTTTAATATCGGGGTTCCTAGCACTGCTTTGATCTTGGCTGCCATCATGACCAGGAGCTATTGATAACCCTGCCCTCTGCGCCTCCATCTCCTCTCCCGCTAGATCAGGCCCATCTAGTTCTCACAGTGTCCAACCAGATGCCCATCGTGGGGAACCCTCAGGCAGGGTTCGAACGCAAGTCTCCCCTCCTCCTGTGGATTCCAGCAACTGCTGCCTCCGACCGCAGAGTCAGAGCAGAGCTATCCTGGCTAGCAGACATTGGATAGCTCTCTCCTCCTCTGTGAATTTGCCCAGTCCTCTTTTAAAGCCATCCAAGCGGGTAGCCATCGCTGCCTCCAGTGGGAGGGAGTTCCACAGGTTAACTGCACGCTGATCGTTTCGGCACTGAAATAGGCTGTGAACTAGAATTACAGAAGTTCAGGCTGGTGGGAGGCAGGAAGGAAATGGGGGGGGGTGGCTAAAGAGAGTAGGAAGTGCATAAAAGTTTGTGGGGCATGTGTAAAAAAAATCCACAGAGTTAGCCGTGCCTCCTCCTGCTGCTCTGTAATCTCTGCTCAGGCCCTGAAGTTTGCAAATGTTTTTGTACCCCTGCTGAAGCCCTTGCGAACAAAGCCCTTTGGTATCTCTGCATACTCCATTTGGCAACAAGGAGTTGTTCCCTGGATCACAGAGCTCTGGCTTCACAAGCTGATAGGAGGACTAGGGCTGGAGAGGCCTGAGTTCGAATCCCTGCTTCAGTCTCTCCCTCTCTCAACATAAACTTCCTCAAATTGTTGCTGCGAGAATAAAACAGGGAGGGCAAAGAAGGACCACACTGTGCCACACTGATTACAGTGGTACCTCGGGTTAAGAACTCAATTCGTTCTGGAGGTCCATCCTTAACCTGAAACTGTTCTTAACCTGAAGCACCACTTTAGCTAATGGGGCCTCCCACTGCCGTTGCGCCACCGCCACGCGATTTCTGTTCTCATCCTGAAGCAAAGTTCTTAACCCCGAGGTACTATTTCTGGGTTAGCGGAGTCTGTAACCTGAAGCGCATGTAACCCGAGGTACCACTGTGGTGTGTGTGTGTATTTATACATACAAACACTATATATACAAACACTCTCTCAACATAAACTTCCTCAAATTGTTGCTGCGAGAATAGAGTGGTACCTCAGGTTAAGTACTTAATTCGTTCCGGAGGTCCGTTCTTAACCTGAAGCACCACTTTAGGCTAATGGGGCCTCCTGCTGCTGCCACACTGTTCTTATCCTGAAGCAAAGTTCTTAACCTGAAGCACTATTTCTGGGTTAGTGGAGGCTGTAACCTGAAGCGCATGTAACCTGAGGTACCACTGTAAAACAGGGAGGGCAAATAAGGACCACACTATCTATCTATCATCTATCTATATCTATATCTATATCTATCTATCTATCTATCTATCTATCTATCTATCTATCTATCTATCTATCTATCTATCATCTATCTATATCTATCTATCATCTATCTATCTATCTATCTATCTATCTATCTATCTATCTATCTATCTATCTATCATCTATCTATCTATATTTTTCATAGTATATATAGTGTGTGTGTGTGTGTGTATGTGTATGTATATTTATATATATATATATATATATTATTTAGGCTATGCCAACATTTACAGGCTAACTGTCCAGTGAGAACAAGCAGGACAGATACCTAAATCTCAGCAGAAACCGTAGGCAGTGCGGATGGATGGTGGATTTTAAATCCACCTGGTTTTCAAGGGGAAGGTGAGTGACGCAGAATCTCCCTTACAAGCAGAAGGTCCGGGTTCAACCCCGTTGGCCTCTCCAGTCAGGGCTGGCAGAGCCTCCCTGCGTCAAATCCTGGAGAGCCTCTGCTGCCCGTCAGTGTAGACACAATGTGGACCAATGGTGTACTCAGTATAAGGAAGATTCCCATGTTCCTAGGTTCACCTGCTTTCGACAGAGCTGGTTATGTGTTTTCCTGTACAGCCTCTTCTTCCCAGGGGTGGTGCAGCGGTTAATAGTGCCAAACTCTTATATATCAACTTTATTTTGCCCTTTTCCTAGTTTTCTTTATTTGCTTTAATCTCTTTAATGGGACGCGGGTGGCGCTGTGGGTTAAACCACAGAGCCTGGGACTTGCCAATCAAAAGGTCGGCGGTTCAAATCCCGGCAACGGGGTGAGCTCCCGTTGCTCGGTCCCTGCTCCTGCCCACCTAGCAGTTTGATAGCACGTCAAAGTGCAAGTAGATAAATAGGTACCGCTCCGGTGGGAAGGTAATCGGCGTTTCCCCGGTGGGAAGGTAACGCCCTCCCATCAGATGTCAAAGAGATAAAGAATTACCTGACGTTCAGAAGACATCTTAAGGCAGCCCTGTTCAGGGAAGTTTTTAATATGTAATGCTGTACGGTTTTTAACACTGATTGGGAGCCGCCCAGAGTGGCTGGGGAAAACTCAGCCAGATGGGCAGGGTATAAATAATAAATTATTATTATTATTATTATTCCATGCGCTGCTCTGGTTCGCCAGAAGCGGCTTAGTCCTGCTGGCCACATGACCCGGAAGCTGTACGCCGGCTCCCTCGGCTAGTAAAGGGAGATGAGCGCCGCAACCCCAGAGTCGGTCACAACTAGACCTAATGGTCAGGGGTCCCTTTACCTTTAATCTCATATATACATGTATATGTATATGTATATGTATACGTATATGTGTGTGTGTGTATATATATATATATATATATGTGTGTGTGTGTGTATATATATATATATGTGTGTGTGTGTGTGTGTGTAAAGTGTTGGACATGGGCCTGGGAGGGACCAGGGTTCAAATCTTGCCTGGCCATGAAGCTTGCCATGAAGCTTGGGCCAATCACTGCCTCTCTCAGCCCTGCCTACCTCCCAGGGTTTTCGTGGGGATTACAGTGGTACCTCAGGTCACAGACGCTTCAGGTTACAGACTCCGCTAACCCAGAAATAGTACCTCAGGTTAAGAACTTTGCTTCAGGATGAGAACAGAAATCGTGCTCCGGCGGCACGGCGGCAGCAGGAGGCCCCATTAGCTAAAGTGGTGCTTCAGGTTAAGAACAGTTTCAGGTTAAGAACGGAACCTCCGGAACAAATTAAGTACTTAACCCGAGGTACCACTGTATATGAGGAGGGGGGAGAAGAACCACGTACGCCAATCTTGAGCTCTTTGGAGAAGAAAGTGGGAAACAAGAGCAAAAAACCCCCCAACAAACCGAACCACCCATGTCTCTTGCCCTCTCGAACCAGAATCCCTTCCCAGCAAAAACAGGTGCGATTCCCGAAAGGGGACTCTGCTAACATTCAGCCAAAAGCCCAATTTCCCACCCAGGCAGGTGATCTTTCTTTCTGGGAGTTCCCCACTGCCTTGGCTTACTCAAAAGAGGCCAAACTCAGCCGAAATCAAAGCTCCAGACTCCCAATTACTTATTTTGGTGGTTTCAGGTTGTTGCTTTTTTTTTTTACTTTTGCAAAATAAAGGAGAGAGAGACTCAGTGGGAAGGAGGATTAGAAATCTCCCCAAATTAAGCGCCCTAGACAACAGGTGCCAACGTGAACCAGAGGAGACGGCGCTGGCCGGCAGCAATGCATTCTGGGACGCAACTAGCCGGGTCTCCAGGGGGTGCGCAGACCAGGAATCTGGCTCGCTCCCCAGCAAGGAAAGGGCATAGATGGTTCCGGAGACGGAGGCAGGTGACAGGGGAAGGGGGGGAGAGAACCTATTTGCAAGCTTATCTGGCGCACAAGCCCTGAAAAAAACAACACATCCTGGCATTTGTGGGGTTTTGTGCCGCCTGGGGAAAAAAATTTTTTTGGGGGGGGTGGTGGGAGAGTTGGTGTTGGTAACATGCTCCCTATCACAGCCTGGCCTTTCTGAAAAGCTGGCTCTGCATTCCCACGGGAGGCTATTCAGGAATGCCTCGCTGCATTGTGGGACGCCGAGGAAGGACGCCTGTCAGGCTAGCAAGGGGGGGGCCTAGCACCACACACAGCCCACCCCCCCCCTCTCCTCTGCAACCTCCACCTCAAAGCTCATCAATAATGCACTGGAACACAACACGCCGTGCGCCACAAGGAACGGAGGGCAGGGCGAGGGGATGTGCTGGGTGCCAGCAGGGGACGGACAAACACACAAACACACACACACACACACACACACACACACGTGTGCAAAGGAGGAGGCTGCTTTTGTGTTGCATGCGAGAGAGAGAGGGGATTTATTCATTTAGAATCTGCTCAAGGCGAGGCAGAGAAGGATTGAAGGCGCTGCACTGTGTGAAATTCGAAAAACAACAACACAACCAAATGCACATGAGACGTTGCACAAAAAATTGGAAAAGGCCACGGAAGCGACCCAAACAGCTTCCACTAACATAGAATTGTGGAGCGGCAGAATGGGGTCCCTGAGGCTCATCGAGTCCAAGCCAAATCACAGGTAACTTGACTGAAAGATATACAGGTTGGGCAATTCAGGCAGCGAGAAAGCAAGCGGGGATTGTAGGATTCAGGTGGATCTGATGGATCTTCTCCTGGCAGCCAAGGGGATGGGCAAGGAACCCAGAGAAGGGGATGGCTGGCTCAGGAAGCTTTTTTGTCCTCACACAACGCAGAAGGCTCTCTCCTTCTCCACGGTCCTGGCATCTTCCAGGCAGGGGGAACTTGAACTGAGCATTAAGAACGTAAGAAGATCCTGCACCTGGCCCATCTAGCCTAGGATTCAGATCTCACAGCGGCCAAGCGAATGCCTGTGGGAAACCAGGAAGCAGCGTTCATGGGCAAGAGGAATGCTCCCCTTCTGTGCTTTCAAGCAACAGGGATTCAGAAACATCGCTGCCTGTGACAGAGCAGAGCCATCATGGCTGGTTGCCACCAATTCCACTCTCCTCCGTGTCCTATCCTCTTTTAAAGCTATCCTCGTTGGGGGCCATCCCTGCCTCCAGTGGGAGTGAGTTCCACAGATTAACTATGTGTTGGCAACACACACAGTCTGCGTGACACCTACCCCTCTTCAGTTTCAGACTGGTGCTTCTTAGCCTAATCTCAGTGACACTTTACCTAGAACACAGCTCTGGACAGTGCCGGACTCTGGGCTTTCAAATTTCAGCAGCGCACTGTGAGATGCCAAAATTCGGCACCCCCCTGCCTCTCGACTTCCATTCCACATCATTGTCGCAGCGCCCTTTCGGCTCAGTACCTGGTGTAGGCGAATAGGTCGAGCTCTGCAAAATCTGTCTCTAGACGCAAGTGGAGATGCTCAGAAATTGACATGCCACACCTGCCCTTCGCCAAGCCAAACCACCGCACAGTTTCCTGATTATTCCCTCGTAGTAAACCTTGTCCTCAAAGCCCCCTCCCCAAACTGCCATGCCCAGTGATGTACTGAGTCCTCCATTCTTACTTCACTGCAGTGTTCAAAATTAGCCAGGCACCAGACGCATTTTGCACCTGGCTTTCGGGCGGAGCTGTGGGTTAAACCACGGAGCCTAGGACTTGCCAATCAGAAGGTCGGCGGTTCGAATCCCAGTGACGGGGTGAGCTCCCGTTGCTCGGTCCCTGCTCCTGCCAACCTAGCAGCTCGAAAGCACACCAGTGCAAGTAGATAAATAGGTACTGCTCCGACGGGAAGGTAAACGGCGTTTCCGTGCGCTGTTCTGGTTCGCCAGAAGCGGCTTAGTCCTGCTGGCCACATGACCCAGAAGCTGTACGCCGGCTCCCTCGGCCAGTAAAGCGAGATGAGCGCTGCAACCCCAGAGTCGGCCATGACTGGACCTAATGGTCGGGGGTCCCTTTACCTTTACCTTCGATCATTTGGGACCATGTGAAGATGCCTGGGCGCCAGGATAGTGCCTAACATCTCCACCATCTGGACTGTTTTCATACACTAATACCCTATCCTGTAGAATTGTATCAGTTACATATTATCTGCACAACTGGAATGAATTTCTGGAACCATATTGCTTTTTCTGTGCAGCCTGAGCCGGAGCAGTCGCCATCAGGAAAAAGAGGTTGGAATAAGCCAATATCTATGTGGACTGTCCCTGGACGAAGTGATTTTCTTCTTTAAGTTCTGAAAGTCTGTGCCCTAGCTCAAGGTCGTCATCTGAACTAGCCAGATGTTTAACTGAGAATCAATCACAGTCGGTCCCTCATTCGAAAAATAAGAATTGAGAGCCGTCTTGCCCTTAAATGGCAATTAGACATTCCGTTTTTAGCAACTGCAACCTTGGTTTAAGGAGTCATATGGCTCCTAGCTTATATATTTGAGTTTCTAACACTGCTGCACTGCCATGGTTGTTGCTGAGTTTTTTAACCCACCTCAAACTCAATAACCAGGTTGGGACTGGAGAACAAAGCAGAGATTATGCCAAATGCAAGCACATTCAGTGTTCATCGAGCACTCCACAGCATTCAACATACTTCACAAACACCACCGCGGTCTCCGTAGAGCCCTGCAGGGTAGGCCAGGAGCCTTGCCAACATTGCAGATCGAGGTTCAAGAGGCAGCGTGATACTCAAAGATCACCTAGCAAATCCCAAGACTTGGATGAGACATTCCGGCCGACGCTCAAGTTTGAAAAGCTCCTGGCTTTTTCGGAGACGCACAGACAAGGCTGAAATATATATATTTGTATAGCTTTGGAGATATAAACATTGGCGTCCTTCCCAACGAAAACTTCCACACAACTCAAGGGCTGAGATGTTCTCACGCCAATCTAAGCCGTCCCAGTAAAAAGGTACGCTTCTACCCTGGGCTTTCCTTGGGGAGCAAAATGGCCCCCACTTTCTAAAAAACAAATGAAAAACTCAAAGTACAGGTTTGCTTTCCTGACGAAGCCGTCGCAGTTATTAAAAGGGGAAACCCTGGAGCAAACAAACAGGCCCATTAAATTCCCTTGACTCACGCGATTTCTGCTGAGCGCAGGATTCCGGTCTCCTTGGGGCAGAATCTGGCTTTCTCCTGCACAGACAGCCGCGGATGTTTCCGTGCAAAGGGAGCCCTCAAGCCGCAACAGGAGCCCGGCGGATTTGGGTGGTAGTGGGCCAAAGCGTCTGGCCGAGGTTGCGGGAGGAGAGCTGTGCTTTCCGCCGAACTGATGAAATGCTATCGGCTTCTTCATTCAGGAAGATCAACAGAGCAGGGAGGCCGGCCAGCAAGCAGGGCCCTGCCCTGACACCTCACCCCGAAAGACAACTGTGCGCAGAGGCCGCAAAACCAGCTGCAATTTCAAGAGAAACCGGTATGGCACTCGGGTCACCTCACGCTGCGGGGAGGTTGCCGACACTCAGCGCAACACAGCGACCGCCTCGTTGGAGAAGGGAGGCAAAGGGATTTCAGCACAAAGCGGCATATAAATGCACCACCAAGGGAACAAGGCTAAGGACCCAGCGCACAGGCGGGCAGCAGCTCTGAGCAGCTGTGGGTTGCCCTCAGTCTACCGCCACATTCACCCCATGCCTTTAAAGCACCACAACCCCACTTCAAATCAGTCACGACTCGCTTGCCCCCAAGGGATCGTGGGAAGTGCAGTTTTGTTGAGGGCGCTGAAAGACATTAAAGGTAAAGGACCCCTGACAGTTAAGTCCAGTCGCGAACGACTCTGGGGTTGTGGAGCTCATCTCACTTTACTGGCCAAGGGAGCCAGCGTACAGCTTCCAGGTCATGTGGCCAGCATGACTAAGCCGCTTCTGGCGAACAAGAGCAGCACACGGAAATGCTGTTTACCTTCCCGCCAGAGTGGTACCTATTTATCTACTTGCACTTTGACGTGCTTTCAAACTGCTAGGTTGGCAGGAGCACGGACCGAGCAACGGGAGCTCACCCTGTGGCGAGGATTTGAACCGCCGACCTTCCGATCGGCAAGCCCTAGACTCAGTGGTTTACACCACAGCACCACCCGCTCAGAGACATTGGGAGACCCCTGTTCTTCCACACTCCAGAGCTAGTGTTAGGAGCTCAGGTGTATAAGCTAGGTGCCAAATAGCACCTTAAACCTAGGTTGCGGTCGCCACAACGGAATGTCTGTTCACCGGGAGGGTTGGTCTAGATGTCTCTCAGGGTCCCTTTCAATGCTACAATTCTATCATCTCAAGTACACAGCTTGGCTGCAGCTTGCTCTTATTCACTTGTCCCAGTGTTCAGGAAAGAGAAAACCACAGTGGAAATGGAAATGGTATTACCTATGGGCTAAGGCAGAGGTTTTTTAAACTGTGGCAACCAAACCTGGAAGGGACGCGGGTGGCGCTGTGGTCTAAACCACTGAGCCTAGGACTTGCCGATCAGAAGGTCAGCGGTTCGAATCCCTGCAACGGGGTGAGCTCCCATTGCTCCTGCCAACCTAGCAGTTTGAAAGCATGTCAAAGTGCAAGTAGATAAATAGGTACCGCTCTGGCGGGAAGGTAAACGGCGTTTCCGTGTGCTGCTCTGGTTTGCCATGAGCGGCTTAGTCATGCTGGCCACATGACCCAGAAGCTGTACGCCGGCTCTCTCGGCCAATAAAGCGAGATGAGCGCTGCAACCCCAGAGTCGGCCATGACTGGACCAAATGGTCAGGGGTCCCTTTACCTTTAACCAAACCTGGCACCAAGAAATCTCCTCGTACTTGCAACTGGACCCGTGGCAGTAGCAACACACACCTGGCACCTGGGGAATTTTAAACACTGCCCTGAGCTACAATTCTCAGAGAGGTTTAACCCTCAAATCCTCTTCCCAATAAGATCCAGTGTGGTGTTGTCGTTAGTGTGCCGGACTAGGACCTGGGAGACTAGGGTTCGAATCCCCACTCAGCCAGGAAGCTCACTGGGTGACCTTGAGCCAGCCTAACCTACCTCACAGGGTTGTAGCAGGGATTAAACAAAGAGGAAGAGAAACACGTAAGTCACTTGAGAAGAAGGTGGACCATCAGTGCAATAAACAAACAAGCTTTGGGCCTGGTGGCTCTGGGAGGGGAATGGGGGGGGGGTACCTCCTAACAAGTCTCCTTAAACTACAGTTCCCAGAATTCTTTGGGGGGGGGAGAAGCCATGACTCTTTTAAGTGGCATCAGAGAACTTTAGAAGTACAGTGGTACCTTGGGTTAAGTACTTAATTCATTCCGGAGGTCCGTTCTTAACCTGAAACTGTTCTTAACCTGAAGCACCACTTAAGCTAATGGGGCCTCAGCTGCCGCTGCGTGATTTCTGTTCTCATCCTGAAGCAAAGTTCTTAACCCAAGGTACTATTTCTGGGTTAGCGGAGTCTGTAACCTGACCTGAAGCATCTGTAACCCAAGGTACCACTGCATGGTGTGAATGTGGCCTGACATCAGATTTCCCCAACCTTGCACCCTCTAGATGTGCTACAACTCCCTGTTGGCTGGGAGGTCAAATAAATTATGGGGAGGCCCTTATACATGCCCCCTACGCTGATGCATCGTCATAATCTCCTTCATGGTCAGTTTCTCTGCGTGTAAAAGACTTCACATAACCACCTCCGGAATGCTTACAACAACCATGCAAAGTATGGATAAACCAAATGCGTCAGGAGCAGGTCAGCGCTCGCAGTAGGCAGCCATGCCAAGGCCTAGGGGTCAGCGGGGTGAGAAATATTCTCCGGCTGAGAGTCCTTGAGGTGAATGGCTGCATCTCAGGGTTTGAGCCTCAGAGCTGTTGAAACGAAGGAGGAAGTTCCCACTCCCTTGATTCCGGCAGAGAAGAAGGCCTCATCCAAGCTTCGCAATACCTGCCAGCCGCAAGGACCAGGCCTGCATCTTCTCTACCCCAAAACCTGAGAAAACCATAGCCCTGTCCTCCGTTAACTTGCCCAATCCTCTTTCAAAGCCGTCTGCGTCGGTGGCCATCGCTGTCCTTTGGGTGCGTCCCTTGACCCGCAGGGATTGTTTCTGCAGAGCGCCCAACTCAGGCGGGCGGAGACGAGCTCGGCACTGAGGGCTTGGCGCATGCTCAGAGGCACCCTTCTCCTCGCCACCGCCCTGCGAGTTTGAGCGTGGCTGCCACTGAGGACAGGCTGTGGGGCGAGGCCCACGTGGCTGCCGTGGCAAGGATTTTGCTTCCATGGAAACACAGCAGTGGTGGTGGTTGCAACAGAGAAGAGCTCTTGTTGTTGGCGAGAACGGCTAACAGCAGCCGCAGCAGCACAGGGTGGGGCCCTGAGATCCTGAAATGCCTCCGATGACAACAGCAAAGGTGTGAACTAGCGTTGTTTGGGTTGGAAGCCGGTCTCACCTGTGCGTTCAAAGCCACGTGGGCCATGACGGCTGAAGACCTGGATTTCACAATGAACCGTCTGGGGGAGAAGGAAGACAGGCCTCTCCTATCAGACTGGATAACAGATTTCTTCTATTACTGCTATCTTCATTATCATCACCATGTACATTTGCGGCTTGGCTGGCCAATGATGCTTCCTTCTTGAGGAACGGAGGAAGCCGCCTCACGCTGAATCGGACCACTGGCTCATCGCTGTCCCTCTTGATTGATTAGATGGACACTCCGGGATTTCAGACAAGGGCTCTCTCTCCCAGCCATACCCAGAGATGCTCCAGGGACCCTCTGCATGCCAAGCGCTGAGCGACAGCCCTTCCAGTCCCTTCCTGCCACAAGCCTGCGAGGTAGGCCACTCGCGTTACGATTTTCACACACTGGGGAACCGAGGATGAGAGAGACATGCCCAGGAAGCCCGTGGCTCACCTGAGATTTTTAAAGTTGGAAACCAGAACCTATTGTATACTTTTTGGGTCCTTAAGACCCAGTGGACTTACTTCTGGGTAAGAACAAAAGCATATGTTTTAAGACTGGGGTTATTGTATTAAAAAAGCAGAAATTGTCGGGGGTTCCTTCTCTCATCCCTCTATCCATGAGAACTGTAGTTAGGTCTGTGCCCCCCTGCCAGCCCCTAACCCCAAAGCAATTTATTCCAGGATCAGTGAAAGTTATGCCATAGAATCACAGAACTGTGGCACTGGAAGGGACGCCAGGGGTCATCTACTCCAACCCCCTGAAATGCAGGGATCTCAGCTACATCATACATGACAGGCGGCCATCTAAAGGTAAAGGTAAAGGGACCCCTGACCATTAGGTCCAGTCGTAGCTGACTCTGGGGTTGCAGCGCTCATCTCGCTTTATTGGCCGAGAGAGCCGGCGTACAGCTTCTGGGTCATGTGGCCAGCATGACTAAGCCGCTTCTGGCGAACCAGAGCAGCACACGGAAACACCGTTGACCTTCCCGCCGAAGTGGTACCTATTTATCTACTTGCACTTTGATGTGCTTTCAAACTGCTAGGTTGGCAGGAGCAGGGACCGAGCAACGGGAGCTCACCCCGTTACAGGGATTCGAACAGCCGACCTTCTGATCAGGAAGTCCTAGGCTCTGTCGTTTAACCCACAGCACCACCCGCGGCCATCTAACCTCTGCTTAAAAACACCTCCAAAGTTGTAGTTGTGCTCAAGAGTTTTCCAGGAGAGACACCTGGCTGGCCACAGTCAGAAAATGAAGCTGGATGGGGGTGAGCCACTGGCCTAATCCTGCACCTGGCTCTTCTTATGTTCTTATAACCTGGGGCAGCCCTCTCTCACCCCCTGCGCTAAAGGAAGGTGCCACTAGACCAGCAGTTCTCAACTTGTGGGTCCCCAGATGTTGGACTACAACTCCCATCATCCCTGAGCTCTGGCCTTTCTAGCTAGGGGTGGTGGGAGTTGTAGTTCAACAACATCTGGGGACCCACAGGTTGAGAAAGGCCGCTCTGGACTCCTGTCCCAGGACCCTCTGCTCCACACGGGTAGAGGGGAAGGAGAAACTCACACCCCCTGAACTGCCACCGCCACCCTGAGCTCTGTCTCACCCAAACACACTGCAGCGCCCGAGATCTCAAGCTATGTATTCCGTTTCCTGGCTTATTCTAAGCCATCATAAGGGCTAGGTACGTGTGTGTGCATGTGTGTGTTAAATTTCTGGAAGGCCAAATGCCTAATATTCAGATTAAGATGTAGAGCTGTCCATGAAGGATTCTGGTAGTGCCACTGGGCATACTTTGGCAGTGGGAGAGACTACCGCCAGCTGCGTGCAGGAGGCGTGGGCCTTGTGGGTCAGTATGTGGCCATTGTGAGCTCCGCACAATATCCACCAAGCAGCCATCCATCTTGCAGCCTTGAGGAATAATATTTGGGAACAGAGCGTTTCCCCGAGAGCAGAGAGACCAAGCACCCTGAACAGATTGGCTTGGAAAATGTTCATCTTGTAATCTCCGGGGTGCCTTTGGTGTGCTGTTTTTTGGGGGTTCACAACAGGCAGAGGAATGGAGGCTGAGAATCCCTCGACTTCCCAGCTTGCTCCCTCTCTGTGTTGGCCTGTATGGGCCTTCTGGATCCTGAACACAGGCCCCAGCCTGAGTGTTTGCACGGTGCCTCCACAGCGCCCACTTAAACCATCCATGGCTGACAAAGGATTGCCCTCCGGATTGCCCCCACGGACAGCAGCCAAAGGCCCTTTGCATCACATCAAAATAAGCCGCCGCCGCATGGAACTCTGCGGAGATTAGCAGAACCCCCTTGCCTTCTCAGAGAGGACCCCCCTCCCTCCACACACAGGGGTATCTGTCTGGGGTTCTGCCAACCAGCAGTGCGAATATCCCCTACTGACTGCCCACCTGGGGGGGGGGTGCGCATGGGAGAAAGCCCACCCTGCCCTACTGACCGGCAGGCACCACCGCAACCCACAGCCGCCAAACCTCCTGGCTCCCAGACCCAAATGTTACCTAACAACAGCAGGCCAGAGGAAGCAAAACGGGCATTCGGGGCTGGGCATGAAGCCCATTCCGATGGCATCAGGCCTTCCTCGCGGGCGGATCCTTTGCCAAATCGAGGGAGAATGTTAGGCGGGTGGGGTGTCCCCCCTCCCTCCCCCTGCGGCTTATCCACCCGTGTTTTCAGGCCGCATCAGAAGAGGGTGAAGGAGGTCTCGGGGTCGCGCGCTCCATCCCCCGGAGAGAGAGATCCAAGAAGCCGGGCCCCGTGGGTCACCTCGAGAGCCGCCTCCGGAAAACAACGCCGGGCTTGGCTCAGCCGTCCCGGAACGGATCGATGGGAGAAAAAAGCCTGTGATGATTTTTGCTGCCCGCCCTAGTGATTGGGGGATGGGGCAGTGGGGGTGGAGAGAAGGTTCCTGGCTTTGCCAGTCATTCCGCAGTGCCCAGCTCCGTGGCTGGGGGCGCAAAAGCGAGCCCCCCATCTGGTTAGCCGGCGGGCGCGCGCGCGCACCGGCCAAACGAGGGGCCACCGGCGCACCCCGACCCCACCCCGTCCACCCACCCATACACACACACCCCACCGGCTCTTGCACGCGCGCGCGCGCGCACACACACACACACTCACAGCGCCCGGTAAACAAACGGGACTCACCGTCTCGGCATTGCGCTCATTGCCCGTCGCCAGCGCGGTGCGCAAAGACATCGTCCTCCTCCTCTTCCTCCTCCCGGAGCCGGGCCGCCGCGGGGGCGAGGGGGGCTACCTTCCTGCTGGCCTCCCCCCAAGCGGACACTCATAGAAGCCTCCAAGCACCGGGCCGGCGGAGGGAGGGACGGAGGGCGCTGGAAAGGGAGATGCGATGGGTGGGGGAAGAGGGCGAAAGGCGCTCCGTGCGCCCCCGAGGAAAGGGGGCTTATTTCCCCAAGGGGGGGCTCATGTTTGGAGTGGGGTGGGGGGCAGGCTGCCGCCGCTGCTGGTGCCGCCGCCGCCGCTGCTGCAAAGGCCACTGGTCAGTTGCTGGTGCCGGGGCTGCCTCTCAGAGCCTGCGCGCCCAGCCCGGCCGCCGCGTTCTCCCCGCAGGCAGGAAAGGGCAGAGGCGCTTCCTGCCACCCCCCATAAGGCTCCCGAGCGGGGAGGAGGGCTGCGGAGGGAGAGAGGTCCGCCCGGGATGCGGGCGTCCAAGGCGGGCGGGCGCAATCCGAGCCACCGGCAGTCCCCCTCCCGTCGCTGCCGCCGCCGCCGCCGCCAGCACAAAGCTCGGTGGCTCTGCTGCTGCCGCCGTCCGCCGCTGCTCCTGCGCCGGCCGAGGCGGGGTTCACCTAAGGCTCCCGGGGCTCCGGGCGGGCGGAGAGGGAGCCATCGGGGCTCCCCGCCATCGGCAGGCGGGCTGGAGGCGGTCGGGGCGGGGAGGGGGGCTTGGGGAGGAAGCCGAAAGAGAGCGCCCCCCGCAGGAGCCTGCCAACGCCGACGGGAGACCGCGAGGAGGGAGGAAGAGGAGGAGGAGGAGGAGGAGCAGAGGGGGAAAAGGGGAAGGAAAAAGGACGCCGAGGAGGAGGAGGAGGAGGAGGCTGGGCTGGGCCGGACGACTCACACACGCCAGGCGGAGGAAGCGGGCGCCGCTTAAAGGCGCCGTCGCCACCGCCGCCGCCTGCGTAAAAACGCGCAGCGGGGCGAGGGCGCACGGAAAATTATGGGGCTTGTTGGAAAGGGACGCCGCCCTGGAGCGCCAGCAGAAGAAGGAGCTTTCTCTCCTCTCCCCCCCCCCCCACCACACAGGCAATGGGGAGGGCGCGTGTTGGTAAGGAAGGGTGCCTCTGAGCATGGGCAGAGCGCCCCGCTTCATCCAAGACCGGGCCAAGAGGGAAACGGGAAGCAAAGGCGCCAAGCAAAGGAGAGCGCAGGGAGATCGGGGCCATTTTCAAAGCCAGGATGTCGACCCGCGGGAACGCGCAGTGAAGAGCGTGCTCCTGAGCATGTGCAGAGTGCTTTTCTTTGAGAAACCGCACGTAGCTTTCACTCAGCTACTGGAATGAGGAGGGCAAGGAAGCTTCCCCTGGCCCTTTTTTTTTTTTAACGTAATTAAAAGTGTGCGAGCCTCTGCCCGTCACCTGAGCTGCTCAGCAGCAGCTAACGATCAGTTTCTTTGGCCTGCTTTGTTCAGCCTTTGTTCTCAAAGGCAAAAACGCTCATTTAGCATTTTCTTAAAGGGATCCTCTTAAAGTGGAGGCAGTGAGAGATTTTACTTTCTTGGGCTCCATGATCACTGCAGATGGTGACAGCAGTCACGAAATTAAAAGACGCCTGCTTCTTGGGAGGAAAGCAATGACAAACCTAGACACCATCTTAAAAAGCAGAGACATCACCTTGCCGACAAAGGTCCGTATATTTAAAGGTATGGTTTTCCCAGTAGGGATGTATGGAAGTGAGAGCTGGACCATCAAGAAGGCTGATTGCCGAAGAATGGATGCTTTGGAATTCTGGTGCTGGAGGAGACTCTTGAGAGTCCCATGGACTGCAAGAAGATCAAACCTCTCCATTCGGAAGGAAATCAGCCCTGAGTGCTCACTGGAAGGACAGATCCTGAAGCTGAGGCTCCAATACTTTGGCCACCTCATGAGAAGAGAAGACTCCCTGGAAAAGACCCTGATGTTGGGAAAGATGGAGGGCGCAAGGAGAAGGGGACAGCAGAGGACGAGATGGTGGGTCAGTGTTCTCGAAGCTACCAGCATGAGTTTGACCAAACTGCGGGAGGCAGTGGAAGACAGGAGGGCCTGGCGTGCTCTGGTCCATGGGGTCACAAAGAGTCGGACACAACTAAACGACTAAACAACAACAACAAAGTGACGTGGCTGCAAATGGGACACCTGTATCGGAACACACCGAAAAAGCAAAGCGGGTTGGGAATTTTTAATTATTTTTTCCCTTGCCTTGGGAAAAACCTGCGGAACTCCCTGCCGGTGCGCCGCTGGACTGCCAGAAAGGCGTGACATCCGAGTCACGGAAGAGCTGGCCAGCAGTTGGTCACTGGGATCCAGGCACCCGCTGATCATGTGGCCAAGGGGGGGGGTGCGTCTTTTTTAACCCTCCAACAGCTAGAGGAGCGGGTGCTAATTGATCGTTAAGACGTGGGATCTTTTAAACACGACAACAGTGTTTTTTAGGCGCGTTTCTTCTGAGTTATTTGGAGTCTGGTGGGGGCGCGCTGCGGCGAGACTCCGTCCCGGAGCTCTGGCCACCCACCTCTGGCTGCCTCTGAGCATCTGCAGAGTGCCTTGGCTTTGCACACTTCAGCAAGAAGCCCACCTCCGCCACCAGATATCTGCAATCTGAGGGGAAGTCTTCTAAGCAGGCCTTCTTGGCCTCCCGAGCTCCTCTCCTTTTGGAAATTAAAGCACTTTGTAATTAGAACTGGGAAAGCCGCTGGTCCTCAAGGTTTTCTGGTTTGCTTAAAGCAGGCTTCCTCAGCTTAGGGGCTGCCAGATGTTTGGGACTACAACTCCCATCAGCCCCACTGTCTGGGCAGGGGGCTGATGGGAGTTGTAGTTCAAAAGTCTGGCAGTATCCACAGTGGAGAAGGCTGCTCTGCTCTCCACCCCTTAAAAAAAAACTCCAGGAACAGCTTTGGCAAAAAAAGATGAAACACAAGTTTAATTCCAACTGTACTAAGTCAGGGGAGGCAATATTATTATTCTCATTACATCGTTACTTCTGTTGCTGTTTAGACTATTGTCCCCCCTTCACCATGGGGTTGCAGGACAGAACACAACATTTTAAATATACAGCAGGCATAGGCAAACTTCGGCCCTCCAGATGTTTGGGACTACAATCCCCATCATCCCTGACCACTGGTCCTGGTATCTAGGGATGATGGGAATTGTAGTCCTAAACATCTGGAGGGCTGGAGTTTGCCTATGCCTGATATACAGTACAGTAGGCATGTCCAACCGGTCCATTGCGATCTGCGGGGCGTCCCTGTCAGATCACGTGATCACTGCCGGGTTTTTTTTTAGTGGGAATAGATCGCAGTCTATTGTGAGTTGGACATGCCTGAATATAGTATTAAAATCCATTAAAACAAATTACAGTCTAGAAGATAGGGGGTACTCTAATATATATATACTCTAATATATATAAAGGTAAAGGGACCCCTGACCATTAAGTCCAGTCGTGACCGACTCTGGGGTTGCGGCGTTCATCTCACTTTATTCGCCGAGGGAGGCGGCGTACATGTGGCCAGCATGACTAAGCCGCTTCTGGCACACCAGAGCAGCGCACGGAAACAGCGTTTACCTTCCCGCTGGAGCGGTACCTATTTATCTACTTGCACTTTGACGTGCTTTCGAACTGCTAGGTTGGCAGGAGCTGGGACTGAGCAACAGGAGCTCACCCCGTCGGGGGATTCGAACCGCCGACCTTCTGATCGGCAAGTCCTAGGCTCTGTGGTTTAACCTACAGCGCCACCCGCATCCCTCTAATATATATAAAGTAAAGGTAAAGGTACCCCTGCCCGTACAGGCCAGTCTTGCCAGACTCTGGGGTTGTGCGCCCATCTCACTCAAGAGGCCAGGGGCCAGCGCTGTCCGAAGACACTTCCGGGTCACGTGGCCAGCGTGACATCGCTGCTCTGGCGAGCCAGAGCTGCACACGGAAACGCCGTTTACCTTCCCGCTAGAAAGCGGTCCCTATTTATCTACTTGCACCCGGGGGTGATTTCGAACTGCTAGGTTGGCAGGCGCTGGGACCGAGCAACGGGAGCGCACCCCGCCGCGGGGATTCGAACCGCCGACCTTTCGATCGGCAAGCCCTAGGCACTGAGGCTTTTACCCACAGCGCCACCCGCGTCCCTCTAATATATAGAGAGAGAGTTTAATTGTTGAAAGCCACCCAGAGTGGATGGGGGGCATATAAATAAAAAATTATTATTATCATCTGTATTTTGGGGATCAAAGCTTTAGTCCTCCAGGGCAGAAATTCCTGGCTAGGGTGACTCTTCTCACTGCCTCTCCAGCGGCAATGAACAGGAAGACACACATCTGGTTCCTGCGCAGGTTCCTGGCGGAACAGGCCGCTCATTTCAGTGGGAAGCATGCAGAACTCTGCAGCCTAGCTGCCTGGTTTCTGAAAGGGGTGGCGTAGCAGGCAAACAGCCCAGGAAGGAACTTGTTAGTGCAGGAATATTTGGTTCAGCACTTGAAGAAGTGTGTACAAAGGTGGTTCTCTGGAGTTGTGTGCCAGCTTGCTCGCATCAATTCCTGCAGAAGCCCCGCTGAAATTAAACCTGCCTTGCAACACATGAGCTGAAAATCTCACCCCTTGAACCCGGATTCCTGAGGTAGTGGGCTGGGGTTGCTCAGTCCATAGCGCTCTGCACGTGCTCAGGAGCCGTGCCTTCTGTTCTGCGACATGCCACAGCCGAATCCTAAAACTGAGCACGCCTCTGAAAGCTGAGAATCACAAGTGCTTAGTGTGCTGTCGGGCTCAAGTCTTTTTGCAGTCTTCCCAGAGACGTCTGGTTGTTCCATTGAGAGAAGAGTATTCTGGGCTAGATGAGCCTTTGGGCCTGATCCAGCCTCAGGCTATTCTTAACGCTCTTAAAATAGATTCCCATAATAAGACGGGATTTCCCCCATTGTCCCTGCATGTGGGAAGCTGACCAGAGACTGATGGACCTGAAATTCTGAGACCTAACCTGTTCTACTTTTTTTATATTGTTGTAAACCACTGTGATGTGTTTCCATGACGCAGCAGTATATAAATATTTTTATCCCCCCCCCAAAAAAAAGCAGCCTCGCCCAACTGTCCCATTAGTGATCCTTCCAACTGAACTCAGAAGATCAAGAGATCCTTTCTGCTTGCGGCAAAGCTTATGAAAAGCAGGTTGAACGATCAAACAGGACTGGACTGGCAAATAGAACTGCCGTGAAATGGCACCGACATTTAAATTTCATTGTATTTGAATCCAGAGTTTCCAGTGTTTTAATTCTGAGAAACTTTTTGGGCACTGGGAAGCTGAATTTGTTGGTTAGTGTTCAGCTGGTAGTGTTCATCCTTGTTTCAAATTTCCACTTTGCCATGAAACTCATGGGGTGATAGCTTCTGGGAGATGATATATAATGAGATAAAAAAAATTGTTGAAATATACATTTATAAAGAAACCAGAAGCATTTTTACAGGGCATTGTAGGGAGTGATATAAATAGAAAGGACTGTAAGCTCTTTTTATATGCAACAACGGCAGCAAGATTATTATTGGCCCAAAATTGAAAGCAAGAAGAATTACCGACGAAAGAAGAATGGAGGACGAAATGAATGGACTATGCAGAACTGGATAAACCAACAGGAAGGATTCGAAATCGGCGGGACCAGAAATTCACAGAAGACTGGAGTAAATTTACAGACTATTTGAAAAGTATTTGTGAAGATCAGACGACGTTTGTAGGTTTGCAAGAAGTTTTGTGAGGAGTGTTCTTGGAAGTATTGCAAAAATGGATAAGGGGAGGGATGATTTGTTAAGAGATGTAAAGGCAATATAAAGTTAAGAAATGCATAAGAGGTGGTTAAAACGGTGGATCATCAGAGCTGCTGATGGAAGTCCAAAAAAGATTGTATAAGTGATAATGTTTTGTGGTACGTATTATAATTTATATGTTAAAATTAATAAAAAATATTATTATATAAAAAAAGTCACGGGGTGACTTTGAGCCACTCATTCTCTCTCTTTCTCTCTCTCTGCCTCACAAGTTTGTGAGGGAGGGAGGAAGGGAGAGGAACAAGTGTGAGAGGCAGTGTGGTGTAGTGGTTAGAGTGTCAGACTAGGACCCAGGAGACCTGGGTTCAAAACATCACTTGGCTGTGAAGCTCACTGGGTGTGAACCTGGGGGCCAGCTGTTGCCTAACCTACCTCACAGGGATGTTGTGAGGATAGGTAAAAGGGACCCCTGACTGTTAGGTCCAGTCGTGCCCTAAAGCTGTTTTGGACTACAACTCTCATCAGCCCCCCTGGGCAGTGCAGCCAATGGTCACAGATAGTGGGAGTTGTAAGGTAAAGGGACCCCTGACCATTAGGTCCAGTCATGGCCGACTCTGGGGTTGCGGCGCTCATCTCGCTTTATTGGCCGAGGGAGCCGGCGTACAGCTTCCGGGTCATGTGGCCAGCGTGACTAAGCCACTTCTGGCGAACCAGAGCAGCGCATGGAAACGCCGTTTACCTTCCCGCCGGATCGGTACCTATTAATCTACTTGCACTTTGACGTGCTTTCGAACTGCTAAGTTGGCAGGAGCAGGGACCGAGCAACGGGTGCTCACCCCGTCGCGGGGATTCGAACCGCTGACCTTCTGATCGGCAAGTCCTAGGCTCTGTGGTTTAACCCACAGCGCCACCCGTGTCCCTTAGTGGGAGTTGTAGTAAAAGAATAAAACACCCATAGCTGGAAATGTTTACAAAGCCAGCTTAGGGAAAGCAGAACTCTTTGCTGCAAAATCAGACCGGGAGAACTTGCACAAAACTTCCCCTTAAATCTGGCTTTATCTCGGCACTCAACCTGCTGCACTCCAGTTTGCGTCAATGCGCCGGCTTGGGTGAAGTGGGCCCTTATCGCTGAGCCTCTGCTGACATTTAGAGGACGCAGATTGGCAATCCATTTTCCTGGGCAGGCTCATTTCCCCCATTTCCCTAATAATTAGACGCGTAAAGCTGTGCTGGCCTGGCAAAAGCCGTTGCCAGCTGGGCTCTCGTTCCTCTTTGAAAGGGGCATGGCAGAAATGGCCCAGTTAAGGGCATTTCTGCTGACACAGCGTCTGTCTGTGTGCAGTGGCAACCCTGGAATGGTTTCAAAACAGAAAAATCCCAAAGGAGAGTTTGGGTACCTCTTTTCTTTTTTAAACATTCTCCTAATTTAGGGGTTCAAGAGTTGGGACTTGCTTTGAAATCCAAGGCTGCTGTCAGGGGGTCCCAGGGAATGGGGTCTGAGGGCCTTGCTGAAGTTAAGCAGGATGGGGGGCTAAAGGTAAAGGGACCCCTGACCATTAGGTCCATTCGTGACCGACTCTGGGGTTGCGGCGCTCATCTCGCTTTATTGGCCGAGGGAGCCGGAGTACAGCTTCCGGGTCATGTGTCCAGCACGACTAAGCCGCTGCTGGCGAACCAGAGCAGTGCACAGAAACGCTGTTTACCTTCCTGCCAGAGTGGTACCTATTTATCTACTTGCACTTGACGTGCTTTCGAACTGCTAGGCTGGCAGGAGCAGGGACCGAGCAACGGGAGCTCACCCCGTCGCGGGGATTCGAACCGCCGACCTTCTGATTGGCAAGTCCTAGGCTCTGTGGTTTAACCCACAGTGCCACTCACATCCCTAAGATTGGGGAGCTAGTTGGAGGGAAATTCTTGGGAACCCACCCTCTGGTTCCATGATGGCAAAGAAACGGGGTTTGAGTGAGGCCCCCCGGAAGCAGTGGCGTAACGTGGGGGTGCAGGGGGGCCGGCCGCACCGGGCGCAACATCTGGGGGTTAGGGTTAGGGGGCGCAAATCCACGGGTTAGGGAGCACAAATCCACGGGTTAGGGGGCACAAATTACTTGCCTTGCCCCGGGTGCTGACAACCCAGGCTACACCACTGCCCGGAAGGAAGGCAACATCTGGGCTTTCTGCATTGCAGGGGGTTGGGCTGGATGACCTTTGAGGTTCTTTTCCAGCTCTGCAGTTCTAGGATTAGCTTAGAAAGAAAGGTAGTAAAGGGATAGGGGAGCATGACAGGGCATATACAGTTATGTACAGTGTGGAGAAAGTGGACAGAGAGAAATTCCCCTCCCTTTCTTCTCATAACCAGAACCTGAGATTCTTCAATGAAACTAACTGCTGGGAGATTCATAGTTTCACCTCACGCTGCGTGAATTAAAACCTTTTGCCCGGGACCTTCCGACATTCTGCTTCATCATTGCATGCCCATGGGTTCTAGCCTTATATTAACACATATTAATGCCATCAATAAGATCCTGCTTTCTTCTGAAAGCATCCAGAACCACTACAGCTAGGCATCAGACGCCTCAGGAAAGCATCAAAGCAAACTGTTCTGGTGAGTTTTCCCTCTCCTAGAAAACCTTGGCGAATCCTCACTTCTGGGGATGCTAATATAAAGGTAAAGGGACCCCTGACCATTAGGTCCAGTCGTGGCCGACTCTGGGGTTGCGGCACTCATCTCGCTATATTGGCCGAGGGAGCCGGCGTACAGCTTCCGGGTCATGTGGCCAGCATGACTAAGCCGCTTCTGGCAAACCAGAGCAGCGCACAGAAACGCCGTTTACCTTCCCGCCGGAGAGGTACCTATTTATCTACTTGCACTTTGACGTGCTTTTGAACTGCTAGGTTGGCAGGAGCAGGGACCGAGCAATGGGAGCTCACCCCGTGGCGGGGATTCGAACCGCCGACCTTCTGATCAGCAAGCCCTAGGCTCTGGTTTAACCCGCGTCCCTAATATAATACATTTCAAATGCTCAGCATCCTGCTGCAACCTCTCAGTCACCTTTAACAACAACCCTGCAAAGTAGATTGCTGCTGTCCTATTGCAAGCAAGGGCGAGTGTGCTGAGGCTGAGGTTCTTCTCTAAATTTGAGCCCGAGGAGAGATTGGTGGTGGCATCTCACAGCCCACAATGGCCCAGGAGGCCTGACATTTGCCAGGTGCCTTCCTGCCATGAGTTCATCTTTGGAACAGTCCGCTCCCTGCTTGCCTTTTCCTCCCAGCCTGAAAGCTTTTAATCTAAAGGAAAGGTGCCGTCTGAAGTTAAGCCTATTGAACACGCATGAATTGTGCTCCATTGCAACAAAGGGTTTGGCATTTTGGAGCAGTGCAAGCAGGGGATCTGGCCAGGGGGTTATCTAAGCCTTCTCTCTGCAAGGATGCGCGCACACACACCCGGCCGCCTCTTGCAGGCTAGAGTGCACCAAAGGGCCAGCATGACCCAGCCTGGCCCTCGGGGTGGTTGCACAGGGCTGGCGGTGCCCAGGCAGCCAATGCCCAGCCGCCGCAGTGGTGGGGAGCCAGCCCCGCCGGGCTGCGATTGGCTGCGAGGTGGCATGGAGACAAGACCGGCCTGCCTGTCACCCTCCCCTGTCCCTCCCCACCCAAATCCTTGCCGAGGGTGACTTTCAGCCTCCATGCTCACTCCCCATTGGCTTCCGGCCGCAGCCAATCCCCGTCCCCCAACCAGCTGGGCATTAACCCTTGCGCGCCAGCGCGGTGTTGCAGGCAGATGCGCCTTTGCGCATGGATAGACCACAGGTTGGCAAGCTCGGCGGGGAAGGAGGGGGGTGGAGGATAAAGTGGTTCTGGCAGACAAAGCATCTTGCAAATGGTTCTCCTCTAATGTTGTTGTTGTTGTTGTTGTTGTTTAGTCGTGTCTGCCTCTTCATGACCCTCTGGACCAGAGCATACCAGGAACTCCTATCTTCCACTGCCTCCCGCAGTTTGGTCAAACTCATGCTGGTAGCTTCGAGAACACTGTCCCACCATCTCGTGCTCTGTCGTCCCCTTCTCCTTGCGCCCTCCATCTTTCCCAACATCAGGGTCTTTTCCAGGGAGCCCCATAGCACACGAATTCATAGCACACTCATCCCTGGGGTTTTCTCCTGCGCAAGCCCCCTTCGTCCCAGGCTGTCTGAAGCGCCGTATCCTGCACCCCCCTCCAATATGAACCTGCCCTGGCCCTAGGTCTTCAGGAGAGACCCTTCTCTCAGGCCCCCATGGTGAGGATGCAGGAAAGGGCCTTCTCGGTGGTGGCTGCCCCCAGGCAACTTTGGAACTCCCTGCCTAGGGATGCCAGGCTGCTTCTCTCCTTGCTGTCCTTCCACCAGCAAGTGAAAACCACCAAGGGGAGGGACACAACCTTTTCCAGTGAGTGAACCGCAAGGCACCCACCAGCCCCATTGTTGTTGTTTAGTCGTGTCCGGCTCTTTGTGACCCCCTGGACCAGAGCACGCCAGGCACTCCTGTCTTCCACTGCCTCCCGCACTTTGGTCAAACTCATGCTGGTAGCTTCGAGAACACTGTCCCACCATCTCGTCCTCTGTCGTCCCCTTCTCCTTGTGCCCTCCATCTTTCCCAACATCAGGGTCTTTTCCAGGGAGTCTTCTCTTCTCATGAGGTGGCCAAAGTCTTGGAGCCTCAGCTTCAGGATCTGTCCTTCCAGTGAGCACTCAGGGCTGATTTCCTTCAGAATGGAGAGGTTTGATCTCCTTGCAGTCCATGGGACTCTCAAGAGTCTCCTCCAGCACCAGAATTCAAAAGCATCAATTATTCAGCGATCAGCCTTCTTTATGGTCCAGCTCTCACTTCCATACATCACTACCATAGCTTTAACTATACGTACGGGCCTTTGTTGGCAAGGTGATGTCTCTGCTTTTTAAGATGCTGTCTAGCTTTGTCATTGCTTTCCTCCCAAGAAGCAGGCGTCTCTTAATTTCGTGGCTGCTGTCACCATCTGCAGTGATCATGGAGCCCAAGAAAGTAAAATCTCTCACTGCCTCCATTTCTTCCCCTTCTATTTGCCAGGAGGTGATGGGACCAGTGGCCATGATCTTCGTTTTTTTGATGTTGAGCTTCAGACCATATTTTGCGCTCTCCTCCTCTAATAGCACCACCTAATAGGGTGAGGGTTTTCTCACTGGCCCCCCTGGCCGATTCCACTGGTAATATCAGGGGCACTGATATAGTTATGGAGAGGAAGAGGAGGAAGTGGAGTGGGTGGGTGGTGAACTGTAGAAATGCCACCAGCCCTTTTGCTCCACGGAGATGACCCTGAAGGAAAAAGTCTTCTTGGAAACTGAGGGAAGGAGGGAACAAGCAGGACTCAGGTGCCATCTGGTGTTCAGCCAGAAAAATCAACAACATTAGGATTTGGCATCTCCACTGAAGGAACTTCATAAGAACATAACATCAGAATATCGGAAGAGCTGCAGGATGAGGCCAAGTGCCCATCTAGTTCTTGCAGGAGCCAATCGGGTTGTTGTGTTATTTAGTCGTGTCCAACTCTTCGTGACCCCCTGGACCAGAGCAGGCCAGGCACTCCTGTCTTCCACTGCCTCCCGCAGTTTGGTCAAACTCATGCTGGCAGCTTCGAGAACACTGTCCCACCATCTCGTCCTCTGTCGTCCCCTTCTCCTTGTGCCCTCCATCTTTCCCAACATCAGGGTCTTTTCCAGGGAGTCTTCTCTTCTCACAAGGTGGCCAAAGTCTTGGAGTCTCAGCTTCAGGATCTGTCCTTCCTATGAGCACTCAAGGCTGATTTCCTTAAGAATGGAGAAGTTTGATCTTCTTGCAGTCCCCTAATTGAAAACCAGCAAGCAGGATACGGGCACAAAAGCCGTCTTGGCTCCTGTGGCTTCCAGCAACTGGTGTTCAGAGCAGAGGGCTAGGGGCAATTGGTAGTCTTCTCCTCCTCCATAAATCTGTTAAATCCTCTTTTAAAGCCATCCATGTTGGTGGGAGAGCGAGTTCAAGTGGGAAGATGGCACTTCTGGGCACCACAGTTTAAGAAGGACAAGCGGGAAGGAGTGCCGAGGAGGGCAACCAAGATGATGGAGAGTCTGGGGGAACCAAGCCTGATGAGCAGTTGAAGGAGCTGGAGACAAGGACAAAACAAAGTCCACTGGAGAAGAGGAGACGGAGAGGAGATAGATAGCCATTTTCAAATGCATAAAGGGGTTGTCAGGTGGAAGATGGGTTGTTTTCTGATGCTCCAGAGGGGAGGACTCTAACCGGTGGGTTTAAATTGTAAGAAAGGAAATTCTAAATAAACCTTAGGAATAACTTTGTATTTTAATATTTTGTTGGAAGCCGCCCAGAGTGGCTGGGGAAACTCAGCCAGATGGGCAGGGTAGAAATAATAAATTATTATTATAATTACAGTCATGCCTCGGGTTACAGATGCTTCAAGTTGCATTTTTTTCGGGTTATGGACCCGCCGAAACCCGAAAGTACCAGAACAGGTCACTTCCGGGTTTCGGTGGTAACGCATGCGCAGAAGCTCTAAATTGCGCTTTGCACATGCACAGAAGCACCAAATTGCAACCTGCACGTGCGCAGATGCGCCACTGTGGGTTGCGAACGTGCAACCTGCACGGATCACATTTGCAACCCGAGCATCCACTGTATTGTAAAAGCTGTTTGACAGTGGAGGTGACTACCTCAAAGGCGGTGGGCTCACCCACATTGGAGGTTTTTAAGCAGAGATTGGATGGCCATCCCTCAAGGATTCCTTAGCTGGGATTTCTGCATTGCAGGGGGTTGGACTGGATGACCTTTGGGGGTCCCTCCAACTCCACAGTTCTGTGACTCTGTGACTGTATGTGCAGGCAGAACATCAAAAGTTGCCATTAATCTGCATTTTTTTTTTACTTTTGTATTTTTGATACTATTTTTTATTTTTTATTTTCTTTTTACCTTTATTGTATTATTATTAAAAACCTTAATAAATATTCTATTCAAAAAAAAAGTTGCCATTATGCCAGCTCAGACTAGCTAAGAGCTGTGCATATGCCTAATGTTTTGGACTACAATTCCCATCAGCCCCGGCGAGAACAACTGCATGTTGCTGGGGCTGATGGGGATTGTAGTCTGAAACATCTGGAGGACATCCAGTTTGGGGAAAGGCAGGCCTGCAGGGACCTCCAGCAGTTCTGCGGGTTCTTAGAGCACGGACTTTCTCAGTCTTGAGGGATTTAAGATGAAATCTTTTGTGCTTCACCACTAAACTTGACCATAACACAAACAAACACACATGAACCAGAATTGAAGCTTGCAGGAAGAATATTACAGAGGGAATTTTTTTGAATATGACTCTGGACTGGAGGCAGTGTGGCACAGTGGTTAGAGTGTGGGACTAGGACCTGGGAGACGAGGGTTCACATCCCCACCCATAGGCCTTGAAACTGACCCTGGGCCAGTCCCTGCCTCTCAGCCCAACCTACCTCACAGGGTTGTTGTGGCGAGACCTTGTACTCTTTGGATAAAAAGGCCACAAATGCAACGAATAACAATAACACATCTGGAGGGCACCCAGTTATGGAAAGCTGCTGAGCGGCAAGGCGTCCCTCAGGGCTCTCTCACTGGGCCTTTGTCTGGGCTTGGCCAACGTCCAACCAGACTCCTCTCTCCGCACGTGGCCAGCGGCATATGAAGTCCCCATGGATGGTTCCCGTCTTGAAATTGGACTCCTGGAGACAATACTGGAGCTGGGGAAGGACTGAGCTTGGGGAGGCAACACAGGCCAATTGTCTCTTTCTGGCTGGTTTTCATCGGCAACAAAACAAAGGCCGCTGGAAAAGCCTTTCTGAGTTGCAGCAACAGCCTGCGCAGCTCAATCTCAGGGCTCTTGCAGTGGCATAAGAAGAGCCAGGGGAGGCCCATCTCCTGTTCTCATCGTGGACCAAATGCCCCTAGGAACCCAGGAATCCATGAAGATGATGGACTTTTTGGAGCTAGCCGACCTGACTGGAAGAGTCCGTGACCAGAAGGAGGAGGAGTATGAATGAAATTTAAAGACTATTTAGTTAAATAGGCTTTGTTGTTGTTTAGTCATGTCCGACTCTTTGTGACCCCTGGACCAGAGCACGCCAGGCACTCCTGTCTTCCACTGCCTCCCACAGTTTGGTCAAACTCATGCTGGTAGCTTCGAGAACACTATCCAACCATCTCGTCCTCCGTCCTCCCCTTCTCCTTGTGCCCTCATTCTTTCCCAAATTCAGGGTCTTTTCCAGGGAGTCTTCTCTTCTCATGAGGTGGCCAAAGTCTTGGAGCCTCAGCTTCAGGATCTGTCCTTCCAGTGAGCACTCAGGGCTGATTTCCTTCAGAATGGAGAGGTTGGATCTTCTTGCAGTCCATGGGACTCTCAAGAGTCTCCTCCAGCACCAGAATTCCAAAGCATCCATTCTTCGGCAATCAGCCTTCTTGATGGTCCAGCTCTCACTTCCATACATCACTACTGGGAAAACCAGAGCTTTAACTATACGGACCTTTGTTGGCAAGGTGATGTCTCTGCTTTTTAAGATGCTGTCTAGGTTTGTCATTGCTTTTCTCCCAAGAAGCAGGCGTCTTTTAATTTCGTGACTGCTGTTACCATCTGCAGTGATCATGGAGTTAAATATGCTAAGATAACTTAATTGGAAAAACTTGCAAATACCAGATAGGCTTAGGATTTAAATATGTGATCTTAGGGAATAATATGTTTAAAGTTAAAATGAAAAGAAAGAAAGATGTTAAGTGATTAAGTTAACTTTTATGAGAAATTTGGTTTCGGAAAACTGTTACGACGATATACACTGAAACTCAGCCGGGGGATGCGAGGAAGTCACTTAACAATGTTACTAAGGTTGGAGTAAGTACAGCTAAGATTTATGTTTGTTTGTTTGTTTAAAATTCTGGAAAATCAATAAAAAAAATTGAAGGGAAAAAAAGAACCCAGGAATCCAGATAGACTGGTTCTGGGCCTGGAGGTTCCATGAGAACAAAAGAAAAAGCCTGGCTGCTGGATCAGACCAGTGGCCCATCGGGTCCAGCCCACTGCTCTCGCTGTGGCCAACCAGATGTCCCAGTGGAAAACCAGAAGCAGGATTCGAACACAAGACCAACACTCTCCCCTCCTGTGGTTTCCAGAAACTGGGATTCAGAAGCATGTGGAGGAAGAGCGCAGCCATCCTGGCTAGGTGCCAGCGGTCCAGGGCTGCATTATTTGTTTATTTTATTTGCATCCCATATTTTCCTCCAAGGAGCTCGCAGTGGCCTACGCGGTCCTCCTCTTACTCATCTAATCCCAACAACAATCCTGCAAGGTAGGTCAGTCTGAGAGAGGCAGTGACTGGCCGCCCAGGGAGCTTCATGGCCAATCAGTGGGAGAAATAATAATAATAATAATAATAATAATAATAATAATAATAATAATTTATTATTTATACCCTGCCCATCTGGCTGGGCTTCCCCAGCCACTCTGGGCAGCTTCCAACAAAATATTAAAATACAGTAATGCATCAAACATTAAAAGCTTCCCTAAACAAGGCTGCCTTCACATGTCTTCTAAAAATCTGGTAGCTGTTGTTTTTCTCTTTGACATCTGATGGGAGGGTGCCACCACCAGAAGGCCCTCTGCCTGGTTCCCTGTAACTTGGCTTCTCGCAGGGAGGGAATCGCCAGAAGGCCCTCGGCACTGGACCTCAGTGTCCGGGTAGAATGAGTATCCGAGCCCTGCTGCTTCCCAGGTCTGAGTCCCATCACTCTAAGCCAGAGCTTTCCAAACTTTTCCTCTTGGTGACGCCCCTTTTACACATGCCTGATTTCACGACACAGTAATTCAGTTTTACTAGCAAACCGGAGCTTGAACTAACCCCTTTCAAGCCCTGGGGAGCACTTGCACGACACACCTGCACACTGCAAGCTGGCACACTGACGTGTCGCGACGCATGGTTTGGAAATCTCTGCTCTAACCACTGCACCACACTGTCTCTCATCAAATGTATGGGCCGGCTGTGACCTTACTGGTTAGACTCGTTTTAACTGAATGTTAATATCGAAGCACTTGAGAGATGGACAGCGTCCTGTCCTCTGGACAGACCATGGTATTCTATCTCCTGACTTTCCTTTCTTGTGACCAATGACAAACTGATCCATGCTGTTTCGCCCTGCCCCACGCCATACAGCCCCCACCCCATGCCCAGACATGGCCACACTGAGTTTGCATTGCTTCCACACCAACTGGTGCCCTTGCACAACATTATACAGTGGTACCTCGGGTTAACTACTTAATTCGTTCTGGAGGTCCGTTCTTAACCTGAAACTGTTCTTAACCTGAAGCACCACTTTAGCTAATGGGGCCTCCCGCTGCTGCCGTGCCGCCAGAGCATGATTTCTGTTCTCATCCTGAAGCAAAGGTTCTTAACCTGAAGCACTATTTCTGGTTTAGCGGAGTCTGTAACCTGAAGCATATGTAACCTGAAGTGTATGTAACCTGAAGCGTATGTAACCCGAGGTACCACTGTAGTATGGTTTTGTTTTCAGGTGAAACATGGGATTTTTGCTACCTTTCTTGACACGCGGAGAGTGCTCCTACAAGACGATCAGAATATGTCGTGTTTTCTTTTCTTCTCTCTCTCTCTTTTTCTTGCTTTTCTTTTCTTATCTTTTTTTTTTGGGGGGGGGGGGTGATATTGACATTGACTGGAAGCGAAAGGAAAGTCCAATGCTGTAAAGAAAAATATTGCATAGGAACCTGGAATGTAAGAACCATGAACCTTGGTAAGTTAGATGTGGTCAAAAATGAGATGGCAAAAATAACACAAGGAGAAGGGGACGACAGAGGACGAGGTGGTGGGACAGTGTTCTGCAAGCTACCAGCATGAGTTTGACCCAACTGCGGGAGGCAGTGGAAGACAGGAGTGCCTGGCATGCTCTGGTCCAGGGGGTCACGAAGAGGCGGACACCACCAAATGACTAAACAACAACAACAAAATTGACTTCGACCTTGCTGGTTCATTTGTTCTGCTGCTGCTATTATGTTATTTAAATGGCACCCACTTTCTGCATAAAAGTATTTATTTTGTTTTGTTCTTTTCCCCCAAAAGGAGTGTCCACAGGGTGGCAGGAGAGGGCTAGACTTGGCTTAGATGAGCTTGCGTGTCAGGGGCAGGGAGTCTGCCCAGACACACTCAAGTAGCAACTGAAGCACGAGATTCCAAGGGCAGGATTGCCTGCCCACAAACAAGGCTGGGATGGAAAATTCCAAAGGGTAAACCAATTCTAGCCCGCTGGTTCCCGTGAGCTGGGCAGTTATCCGGCTTGCCTGAGCCTCATTGGCACGAACAAGAGGTGCAAAAGAGCCTTAAGTTTCCAAGCACGATTCAAAGCGCTGGTGTTGACCTTTAAAGCCCTAAACAGCCTCAAAGGCTCAGTATACCTGAAGGAGCGTCTCCACCCCCATCGTTCTGCCCGGACACTGAGGTCCAGCACCGAGGGCCTTCTGGCGGTTCCCTCACTGCAAGAAGCGAAGTTACAGGGAACCAGGCAGTGGGCCTTCTCGGTGGTGGCACCCGTCCTGTGGAATGCCCTCCCACCAGTTGTCAAAGAGATAAACAACTATCTGACATTCAGAAGACATCTGAAGGCAGCCCTGTTTAGGGAAGCTTTTTATGTTTAACAGGTTTTGCATTTTAATATTCTGTTGGAAGCCACCCAGAATGGCTGAGGAAACCTAACCAGATGGGTGGGGTATAAATAATAAATTATTATTATTATTATTATTATTATTATTATTATTATTATTATTATTATTATTATTAATGGAGGGCTCAGTGGATGCCTCGCACGCAGGACCTCGCACACAGGATCCGAGCATGAGAACGTTCTCCCCTCCTGTGGCCTCCAGCTACTGGGATTCAGAATCATCGCTGCCACACAGCCATCCTGGCTAGCGCCCATCAAGAGCGCTCTCCTCCTCCATGAATTTGCCTACTCTTCTTCTAAAGTCATCCAATTTGGTGGCCATCGCTGCTTCCTGTGGCAGGGAGTTCCACAGTTTAACTGCATAAAGAAGTACTTCCTTTTACGTGTCCCGAATCTTCCAGGGTTCAGCTTCACTGGATGTCCAGTGTTAGGGGACGAACATTCGTCTCTCCACTTTCTCCATGCCAGACATCATTTTATGAACTTCTCTAATATCTCCACTTGCCGGCTTTTTGTCTAAAAATTACAGGTCCACGGCGGCTTGCTACCTTCAGCCACCTGTCCTGGCCTCATGGTAGGCAAAGGCACTGCTAGGCACTTCAAATACTCAGGTGGAAAGGGGGCGGTCGGTGCACAAGGTCCAGGATGCAGATTTGCACCCCAAAAATATGCTAAATTATACATACAGCTCAACTGTTGGTTGCAGTGGCATAGCGTGGGTTGTCAGCACCCGGGGCAAGGCAAGTAACCTGTGGATTTTAGCACTCGAGCCAGGTAGGGGCAGAGAGCTGCGAGTGCGAGCCCCCCCCCAGATGTTGCGGCCGGTGCGGCCGGCCCCCCCTGCACCCCCCACGCTACGCCATTGCTTGGTTGTTCACATCCTGTAGGAAACTGACTGTGTGAGCCTTTAGTTTCATGACTGTAAGCTGTTTTAAGCAGTTTTTAGCATTGTGTCTTAATGCTCTAAACCGCCCGAGGGTGAAAGATGCCTAAATAATAAAAAAGAATCATAATATATGTGCAAATGCTGGCAGTGCTCTCAAAACAAAAAGCAGGGTTCTGAGATGCCCCTCTGGACATCTCAGCCTTTGGTTTAGATTCTGCTTGCTGTTTCATTAATGTTGTTAAAACTGATTTATCGATTAAATGCTGTATTGATTTGTGAATCATATAATAGGACTTTTGCTTTAATTGTGACGCTTAGCTTAATTTTTTTTTTAGCTGTTGCTTTAACAGTGTTTTATAGATTGCAGTTGTTTCACTGACGATTTGTCAATTATTCTATATGACTTGTGCTGCGTTTGTGGTATTCTGTTATATTCTTATTATTTATCGTTTGCAAGCTGCTTTGGGAATCCTTTGAATGAAGCAACATTAATAGCCCCCCCCCCAAAAAAAAACACCTGTACGTGTGGTGGGGAGCTGTGTCCACTCGTTTGCAAGGCGGAAGGAAAGGGCACTCTGCCCATGGTCAGGAGACCCTTTATTGTGACTTTGCACGCATCAGTTATTAGCCTTGTTGCTGGGGGAAAACACATCACGGACATTCTCCCTCGCCCTGATCCGAAGGTTTTCCTCTCCCTCTCAAAAAAAGGAGCGCAGCTCCTTGACCCAGCAGCGCTAAGTGCGCCAGAAGGGTCGATTTCCCTGATTATATAAAGCAGCAGTTTTAACTACCAAGGCTACTGGGAGGGACATCCTCTCCAAAAAACAACAACGACAAAGAATCGAGCCCCAAGCTTCCTTCGCCTCACAGGTCCCCACCTCCGCTTTCCTCCTTCAGAGCAACCGAGGAATCGCACAGAGCTGGAAGACGAGGAGTCGAGCGCGCAGAGAATGGACTGAGCTCCAGGGATTGCCCCAAAGGACGCACGAATCAGGTAGGGTCCTCCTCTTGCGCCCCCGTCCTCTGCCCCCCTGCAGTTTCCTGGAGGTGCAGGTTTCACTGCTGCTAAATGGTATTCTTTGCTCTTTTGATCTCCAGCTGTTCCCACCAGCCAGGGCGCAGCAGCCCCCTGTTCCCCCCACATTTTCCCACGGTCCTTTTTCACCTCTTCTTTTGCCGGCTGGGGATGCTTCGTGGGAAACGCTGCGCGCATCAGTTGCTAGAGTCGCCCTTCTTCAGGATCGGGTCGTCCCGTCCCCGTCCCCCCCCCCGCCAGGATACACTCTGGGTGGGTAAGGGGGTGTGTGTATCAAGTCTCCCCCGAGCGCATGTGGATAAATGCACAAGCGCATGTACGCTCAGGCGTCGCGCAGAGTCTTAGTTTTACGCGCGCGCACTGCAAAATGCCAAGGTATATTTTTGCGAAGTTTTGTGATGAATTATGTTTCGGGGGAGGCTGTAGCACAGAGTCTCCCGGTCCTAATGACCGATTGCATTTATATCCCGCATTTTTCTCCCGGCGACTCAAGGTGCCTGGCGTGATTCTTCCCCCTCATTTAATCCACGCAACAACCCTGTGAGGTTGTTGTTTAGTCGTTTAGTCGTGTCCGACTCTTCGTGACCCCCTGGACCAGAGCACGCCAAGCACTCCTGTCTTCCACTGCCTCCCAGTTTGGTCAAACTCATGTTCATAGCTTCAAGAACACTGTCCCACCATCTCGTCCTCTGCCGTCCCCTTCTCCTTGTGCCCTCCATCTTTCCCAACATCAGGGTCTTTTCCAGGGAGCCTTCTCTTCTCATGAGGTGGAAAAAGTCTTGAGGCCTCAGCTTCAGGATCTGTCCTTCCAGTGAGCACTCAGGGCTGATTTCCTTCAAAATGGATCGGTTTGATCTTCTTGCAGTCCATGGGACTCTCAAACAGTGGCGTAGCGTGGGTTGTCAGCACCCGGGGCAAGGCAAGTAATTTGCGCCCCCTAACCCATGGATCGCGCCCCCCCAGATGTTGCGCCCGGTGCGGATAGCCCCCCTGCACCCCCCACGCTACGCCACTGCTCTCAAGAGTCTCCCCCAACACCATAATTCAATACATTAATTGTTCAGCGATCAGCCTTCTTTATGTTCCAGCTCTCACTATTGGGAAAACCATAGCTTTAACTATACGGACCTTGGTTGGCGAGGTAGGTTAGGCTGAAAGAGGCCGAGTGGGGGGATTTGAACTCCAGTCTTCCAGTTCCTAGCCTGATGCTCCAACCACTACACCACACTGCCTCCAATGTGGGGACCCCTCAGGCAGTAACCCCTCATATGAAAATTATTCTGGAATGACCGGCATGGCCCTATTTCCATTTGCTCAGAGTTGCAAGTTTCTTTTCCTTGAAAGTATCCCTCCCTCCCACCTCTGGCAAAATCTGATTCTAGCAAGGGCTGTGTTCTCTCTCTCTCTCTCTCTCTCTCTCTCTCTCTCTCTAAATAAATAAATAAATAAATAAATAAATAAATTTTTATTAGTTTTTTAAACATATCATTTTCAACAGTAATTAAACATATTTTTACATCTTATTCAAATTTTTGACTTCCATCAATCCTCTCTGAAAATATTCCAATCTAATCTCTCAGTATGCATTTCTTATCTTCCCTATTACATTTCAAACTCATAACCAATATCTCTATCTTTTTCTACATTGTAACACTTCATATATTTCGCCTTACAAAAACGTCTTGTAGTCCTACTAGCGTAATTTGTTAATTACAGTTGCTTTTCAAATAATTCATATACTTCTTCCAATCTTCTGTAAATCTCTGGTCCCGCAGGTTTCGAATCCCTCCTGTCATTTTGTCCAATTCTGCATAGTCCATTAATTTAATCTGCCATTCTTCTTTCGTCAGAATTTCTTCTTGTTTCCATTTCTGGGCTAACAATACTCTTGCCGCAGTTGTTGCATATAAAAAAAATTTAATATCTTGCCTATTAATGTCCTGACCTATAATACCAAGTAAGAATGCTTCTGGTTTTTTAAAAAATGTATATTTTAACACCTTTTTCATCTCATTATATATCATTTCCCAGAAGTTCTTTACTTTTTTACATTCCCACCACATATGATAAAATGTTCCTTCTTTTTCTTTACATTTCCAACATTTATTATTTGTCTTATACAGTTTAGCTAATTTCAGCGGTGTAATATATCCTCCATACATCGGAGGGCTGTCTTCTTCTCAGTCTAGCCTACCTCACAGGGTTGTTGTGGGTATTAAATGAGGAAGGGGGCAGACATGCATGCCTCCTTCAGCTCCTTGGATAACAAAAGGGTGGGATATAACTGCAATAAAATGGGGGGGGGGGAAATATCCTGCAAATTGCTGCTTGCCTCCATGCAGCCAGGCAACAGAGCACCACAATCTCTGGGTAGTTAAGAGCGGTAGTCTCGTAATCTGGGGAACTGGGTTCGCGTCTCTGCTCCTCCACATGCAGCTGCTGGGTGACCTTGAGCCAGTCACACTTCTCTGAAGTCTCTCAGCCTACTTTGGCGGGATATCAGGCCCCAGGCAGGTGAGTAGTCCAGGTGTGTGCACCTCTTCCCCCACCCCTCCATCTATTGCAGATCACAAGTGGGGGGGGTTGGGGGGTATATTCATCTTAAAGTGGGGAGAAGGGCTGCAGCCCATTGGCAGAACTTTACATCTGTTTGCCAGGCCTAATGTCCCAGGTAAACCTCCCTCCATATAAGGTGCATTGCCCATTCCAAAATTTTGCGCCGATTGCAGGTGTGCAGAGTGATTTGCGCTGAATGGTTTGCTGTAGGTCGAGAAGGATTTTCTGACTCTCGACTGTTTCGTAACATCAACAACAAAACTGCTATGCTCACCTGAGCTGGAGTCAGGAGTTGTGTGGAATATCTTGTCCTGGAATGGAAACAGGCTCATAGCGAATGGTCAGAGGCATTCTGCCCTTAAATTCTAAGTGTTATGTCTTGTATGGCTACTGGGCTCTTGGGGGGGGGGTTCCTAGTAAAATTCAGCAAGCCTGCAGTCTGCCTGCCTCTTAGGTACAGCTCCTGGCAATGAATGTGCCTCCTCTCAAGGAGGAGGAGGAAGAGGATGGTTGATGCCCACATATACCATATTTTTCACTCCATAAGACGCACCTGACCATAAGATGCACCTAGTTTTTAGAGGAGGAAAACAAGGGGGGAAATATTCTGAATGAAACAGTGGATGTATAATTTTTTTGGTGCAGGCTGTAGCCATGGACAAATTGTCTGATGGAGAATTTGGGGCGACCCAATGCAAAAATCCTGAGGATTCATGTGCTTTTACCTCCCCCCCTCCCAGGCAGCCTCCTTTATCTCTAGAGTCCCTTATCTCCCTCCCAATCGCTTGCTGATCAGCTGATCAGCTGTTTCCTTTCAACACTCCCTTCCCTCTTGTTTGCCTTAGTGTCTTTTCCTTAGCTGGAACAGTCTTTTGCTCTTCCTTTTCTTCTAATTTCTCTCCTCATTGCTTTAATCTTCCTGTCTCCTCTCCTTGCAAGTTCACTGTCTTTACCTCCCCACTCCCAGGCAGCCTCCTTTATCTCAAGCGTCCTTTATATCCCTCCCGATCGGCGGCTTTGTTTCAACACCCCCTTCCCTCTTTTTTTTTTTTAAAAAAAGCATGATCTGCTTTTTGTCCCTGGGCAATTCGGCTCCAGGGACCACACATTCGCTTCATAAGATGCAAAGACATTTCCCCTTACTTTTTAGGAGGAAAAACGTACGTCTTATGGAACGAAAAATACGGTAGGTTGCCAACGGGACTGAATTTATGCTGGGGCTCCCCAGAGCTCAGCCTTGAGAGAAAAAACAAGAGAGGCTTTGGGCTTTTTAGGGACCAACAATTTTGCTGTGGCAGATTTAAAGCGCCTCTCTATTAAGGTGCCCCAATGTTCTTGGGGTTATTTTTTTGCTGCAGTGCAAAAAGGAAAAAAGGAAGCCACACCACAGCTCCTACCAGCCCAAGTCACCTGACGCCGGTCATGTGGCTTTGCTGCCTGGCGCTGATAGTGAAGACTGCAACTCAGCGGCTGCGAAACCAGTCATATCATTCTGGGACAGGTGGCAGTGTGGCAGGGCTGGTTGGGGCTGATAGGAAATGTAATCCATGATGTCTGGAGGGCACTGGGTCGGGGAACTCTGGCTTCTAAGAATACAACAAGGCCTCACGTGTAGCTCTTTAGAAGCGACAGCTGCTCCCCTATGAAGAAAGCTTGCAGAGTTTGGGACTTTTTAGTTTAGAGAAAAGTAAGTGGCGACATGCTAGAAGTTTACAAAATTATGCCTGTCACGGAGAAAGTGGATGGGGAAAAGTTGCTCTGCCTCTCTCTCTTAACAGAAGCACTTCTTTATGAAGTGCATGGTTAAACTGTGGAACTCCTTGTCACATGATGGCCACCAACTTGGGTGGTTTCTTCTTCTTTTTTGTTTGTTTGTTTATTTATTGGTTTTCACATATTACATTACAATACAAATGTACCAAAGCCAACACCATTTCCTCCCCATCCCTCCCATACATTTACATTTATATTTCCTCAGTCCACCATATTATTCTTTTCTCCCTCCTCCCACTTCACCCCCACTCGATTTCCTCCACATTATACAATTTACAATAATCTTTGCATTCCACAGTCTTCTCAAATCATCTATATATTCTTATTATCTTTCCTTACTAATTTTTCTTCCCTCCAGTACTTCACATTTTAATCTAGGCATATTAGCGTATCTTTTTTTGAGCAATAGGGCAAAATATTACTCAAAAAAAGATACACTCAAAACGTTTCCACTCCTTTTTAAATTTTTGATTTGGCTGATTTCTTATTACAGCAGTTAATTTTTGCCAAAATTAAATATTCATTTAGTTTACAAATCCATTCCTTCTTTATGGGTATCGTTTGTGACTTCCACCTAGCAGCAATCGCTATTCTAGCAGCTGTACTTGCATATAGAAAAATTCTCTTCATCTATCAGTCCAAGAAGATATGTCTCTGGTTTCTTTGTTATTGATATTTTCAACATCTTCTTTCGTTCTTCATGTACTACTATCCAAAATTTCTTAATTTCCTTACACCTCCACCACATATGTATTGTTGTTCCTATTTCTTGGGTGGCTTTCAGAGAGGATTGGACCAATTCATGGAGGAGGAGAGGGCTCTCAATAGCTACTAGCCACAACAACAACAACAATTTATTATTTATACCCCGCCCATCTGGCTGAGTTTCCCCAGCCACTCTGGGCGGCTCCCAATTGAGTGTTAAAAAGAATACAGCATTAAATATTAAAAACTTCCCTAAACAGGGCTGCCTTCACATGTCTTTTAAAAATGGGATAGCTGCTTATTTCCTCCACATCTGATGGAAGGGAGGGCGTTCCACAGAGCGGGCGCCACCACCGAGAAGGCCCTCTGTCTGGTTCCTTGTAACCTCACTTCTCGCAATGAGGGAACCGCCAGAAGACCCTCGGCACTGGACCTCAGTGTCTGGGCAGAACGATGGGGGTGGAGACGCTCCTTCAGGTATACAGGATAGAGGCTGTTTAGGGCTTTCAAGGTCAGCACCAACACTTTGAATTGTGCTCGGAAACGTACTTTGCTCTTTGGTCAGAGGCAATAAATGCTTCTGGATCCCAGTTGCTGGAACCCATTAGGAGATAGTGTTTCTCTTGTGCCCAGATCCTGGTTGTTGGTCTCCCACAAGAGGCAGCTGCTCAGCCACTGTGAGAACAGGGGTGCTGGACTTCAGTCGCTTAGACATTATAAGGAGCGCGACTCTCTGCTGTGCGTATATACATACAGGCTCTTCTCATTGAGAAAAAAACGGTTTCCTGCCTCTCCATCCTGCTGTGTAATTTCCTCGTCTCCCAGAACTTCTGCGAAATTATGACTCAGGGTCTCCCAAATGGCCAGCTGCTCTGGAAGAACGGCCTGACTTCCAGGCCCCCCACCCCCACCCCAAGGCCAGATTCATACCACCCATCAGAGCACACCCTGAGCGGAAAGAAACAGCAGGGATTCTCATTAAGACCCCTGGCATTCAAGCGGGCCACAATGCCAGAAACACGTACAGTACTGACTGTGTAGGAATGCAAGAAACTGCCTTTGTTGTTGTTGTTCAGTCGTTTAGTCGTGTCCGCCTCTTTGTGACCCCCTGGACCAGAGCACGCCAGGCACTCCTGTCTTCCACTGCCTCCCGCAGTTGGGTCAAGCTCATGCTGGTAGCTTCGAGAACACTGTCCCACCATCTCATCCTCTGCCATCCCCTTCTCCTTGTGTCCTCCATCTTTCCCAACATCAGGCTCTTTTGCGGGGAGTCTTCTCTTCTCATGAGTTGGCCAAAGTCTTGGAGCCTCAGCTTCAGGATCTGTCCTTCCAGTGAGCACTCAGGGCTGATATCCTTCAGAATGGAGAGATTTGATCTTCTTGCAGTCCATGGGACTCTCAAGAGTCTCCTCCAGCACCAGAATTCAAAAGCATCAATTCCTTGGCGATCAGCTTTCTTTGTGGTCCAGCTCTCACTTCCAGACATCACTACATTGGTACCTCGGGTTACATACGCTTCAGGTTACAGACTCTGCTAACCCAGAAATAGTACCTCGGGTTAAGAACTTTGCTTCAGGATGAGAACAGAAATTGTGCTCCGGCGGAGCGGCAGCAACGGGAGGCCCCATTAGCTAAAGTGGTGCTTCAGGTTAAGAACAGTTTCAGGTTAAGAACGGAGCTCTGGAATGAATTAAGTACTTAACCCGAGGTACCACTGTACTGGGAAAACCATAGCTTTAACTATACGGGTGCAAGAAACTGCCTTAGCCTCAGGCAACTGGCCCACCTAGTTCAGTCTACACTGACTGGCAGCAGTTGTCCAGGATTTCAGGCAGGGGGCACTCTCAGCCCTACCCGGAGATGCTGTCAGCACCTGAACCCAGGACCTTCTGCATCCAAAGCAGGTGTCCGCAAACGGGAGCATTTACATGGGGATAAAAGGGAGGAGAGAGATTTCTGAAACTGGATTGTAGCCTCTGTATGTGTTGCAGCTGCGATGTGGACAAACAAGAGTCAGAAAGAGGATTTTAAAAAGAAGGAAGGAAAGCAAAAGGTCTCATGGATCTCTCTTGCAGGGTCCCCTCCCCTCTGCCTTCCCAGAATGAGGGCAGTTTTAAGAGAAGGCAGGTCACATGGCAGCAAGGGGAGGGTCCATAGAGAGGCAGGTAAATCTGCTGTCAGCTGGTCATTTGAGACACTTCCACACACAGAGAGGTTCAGCTGGCAGCTGGCTGGCGTGAAAAAGCAGGAGCGAAATAGCCCCTTCTGCCAACAGGAGCATGGAAACTCAGGTAGGGCTTCCTGTATGCTGACTTTGGGTCAGCCCAGCTTTGGGGATTCCCAGTGTGGAAGATCCCTTCTTCATAAACTTCCTACTCCCACACTGTGGGTCCCTGGTCCCGGCCAAGTCTCTGCAGAGGGGTGCAATGGTCAAGCAGTGGGCCGCCTTTCCTGGTGCCCCATATGCCCCAGATGTATTTCCATTTATTTTTTTTTAAATTTTTTACAGTGGTCCCTCGGGTTAAGTACTTCATTCGTTCCAGAGGTCCGTACGTCACCTGAAACTGTTCTTAACCTGAAGCACCACTTTAGCTAATGGGGCCTCCTGCTGCCGCCGCGCGATTTCTGTTCTTATCCTGAAGCAAAGTTCTTAACCTGAAGCAGTATTTCTGGCTTAGTGGAGTGTGTAACCTGAAGCGTATGTAACCCGAGGTACCACTGTAATTGAGTTTACAGGGATTTTTTCATTTCAAAATAAATGTTTTACAAACTTTAACACATCCACGATTCTTCTCCTTCTTCTCCTTCCACGGTTCATATCACAAATCATACATTCCTGCACATTTTGCTATAACCATTCAAATCGATTTTACATCCAGTATTGTTTACTCTGTTTAATTTATCTTCATGCTGCCAGCGTTTTGAGCTGTGTACAATTATTTTCCATGTATTCAATAATTATTCTCCACTCTTCTTTAAATATACCTTATTCTTGCTCTCTTATTCTGCGTATTAAGCCTTCAAGTTCTGCATATTCTTACGTCTTAAAGTTGCCAATCCTCTCTATGTGGGAACAGGCTCACTTTCCATTTGGGGGCTAACAGAACTATGCAGACCACCTTGTGCTCCTTGGAGAAAAATGGTTAGGATGGAAGTGGTTTCATTCGGTTGTCTATTTTCTGACATGGTTTATGACGACTTCTGTTGTAGTTATGTGATTTTTCATGTCGTAAACCGCCCAGAGCATGGTTTGAACAGTGGAAAGGTGGCATACAAGTAAGATTATGTATGTATAAATGCAATAAAGGTTAAGGGACGCCTGACCATTAGGTACAGTCATGGCCGACTCTGGGGTTGCGGCGCTCATCTCATTTATTGGCCGAGGGAGCCGGCGTACAGCTTCTGGGTCATGTGGCCAGCAGGACTAAGCCGCTTCTGGCGAACCAGAGCAGTGCACGGAAACGCTGTTTACCTTCCTGCCAAAGCAGTACCTATTCATCAACCTGCACTTTGACGTGCTTTCGAACTGCTAGGTTGGCAGGAGCAGGGACCGAGCAACAGGAGCTCACCCCGTTGCGGGGATTCGAACTGCCGACCTTCTGATTGGCAAGCCCTAGGCTCTGTGGTTTAACCCACAGTGCCACGTTTTATTTACCCATATGTGCACCTGAGTTTTGATGGAGGGAGTGCAGAACGTTACACCTCAAAGAGTGTCTCTGGTTGCTTCTCCTAGAGCTTCATCAAAGCTGGGGGGCCAGAGTGGAAGGCAGCCACGCTCCCCAATCTCTCCCTAACAACAACAACAACAACAACAACAACAACAACAACAACAACAATAATAATTTATTTATACCCCGCCCATAGGCAGGGTTTCCCCAGCCACTCTCGGCAGCTTCCAACAAAACACTAAAATACAATAACCTATTAAACATTAAAAGCTTCCCTAAACAGGGCTGCCTTCAGATGTCTTCTAAAAGTTTGGTAGTTATTTTTCTCTTTGACATCTGGTGGGAGGGCATTCCACAGGGTGGGTGCCACCACTGAGAAGGCCCTCTGCCTGGTTCCCTGTAACTTGGCTTCTCGCAGTGAGGGAACCGCCAGAAGGCCCTCGGCGCTGGATCTCAGTGTCCGGGAAGAACGATGGGGTTGGAGACGCTCCTTCAGACACTCCCAGCCAGCCTCCATGGAGTTCTACTGCCCCACATGCTTTTGCTGTTTCCAAAAACCTGCGGCAAAAGGACACTTTTTTCCTGTGCTGACATCAGGCTCCCCATAACCCTGGCGCCCTCTCCCTCCCAACTTTTTTTTTTATCTCTGCCCATTACTCAGGGCGGATAAAGGACAGTAATTGCCTTGTTAATCACTCTTAATGGTCCTGTCCTCTGGTCTCTTTGTTTCTTAATCGCACCTCTATCAACTCCTGAACAGGAAAGCCAGTGTAGTCTGTACTTTGACAACCCCTGTCAGCGCACCTTCCTTCTCTAAACACTGATTAAACCCCAACAGCCAGGAATCTAGGGGGAGTCAGGGCACCCAAAAACCCCGGGGGAGTCAGGGCACCCCCAAATCCATAACAGTGCAATAAGTCAGACCTAGGTTAGATCTGCAAGGCATTTGTTGCTATGGGCTGACTGTTGGCTTAACGGCAAAGACAGACCTGGGCTGAAGACATGTTTCTGTTTTCACCTTTTCTTAAATATCAGGGCCTAGCGAGCTTCTAAAACTTTCATGTACACCTCCCTCTATGCTTTGCCCCCCCCCCATCCTGTTCCTCTCTTAAGCTCGCATTTCAGCACAATTGCAGTAAACACACATGGTTATGCTATACAGTGGTACCTCGCAAGACGAAATTACCGTATTTTTTGCTCTATAAGACTCACTTTTTCCCTCCTAAAAAGTAAGGGGAAATGTGTGTGCGTCTTATGGAGCGAATGCAGGCTGCGCAGCTATCCCAGAAGCCAGAACAGCAAGAGGGATTGCTGCTTTCGCTGCGCAGCGATCGCTCTTGCTGTTCTGGCTTCTGAGATTCAGAATATATTTTTTCTTGTTTTCCTCCTCCAAAAACTAGGTGCGTCTTGTGGTTTGGTGTGTCTTATAGAGCGAAAAATTTCGTTCTGCGAGGTTTTTCATTCTGCGAGTTTTTTCGTCTTGTGAAGCACGGATTCCCTGGGTATAAACGGTTTTAAGAAAAAGGAAACCAACTCGCAAGACGTTTTCATCTTGCGAAGCAAGCCCATAGGGAAATTCGTCTTGCGAAGCAACTCAAAAAACGAAACACTCTTTCGTCTTGCGAGTTTTTCGTCTTACGAGGCATTCGTCTTGCGAGGTACCACTGTATTAAAAACGGTGTCCGTCTGTCACAAGATGACGTTGGTCTTGCTTGAGCTACAGCAAAGATGGAGGTGGTTTTGCTTCAGGTAGTAAATGAGTAAGTGCAGAATAAAAGCAGCGTCAGGTGTCACCCGGAGGGTGACCATTCGGTGGGGCTGACACAAAAGGGCTTCATCCCTTCAGGGTAATCCTTTGAGGTCAGAGTGAGAGGGGCAGTGCCACCTCACTGTGGTTTTGTGTTTGTTCAGTTGTTTTCCTTTTTTAAAATAATTTTTTTAATTCATTTTTCTTTTTCATTCAATACATACATCTCAGATTCTTAACATTTACTATATATTCCTCCCTCCCTCCCCTCCAGGACTTCCCCTCCAGGGCTTCCCCCAACTTCTGCTTCTGGTTTCGTTCTATTTTCACCCCCTTTGCTATCTCTTAACAGAAAAAGTTATTAATAACATAACATCAAACCTAAAAACATAAAAATGAAAGTAAATACACCATCATACTTCACTATCTTCTAAACATTTTCTGATGCTGATAATGTGAATGTTTATTTAAATCCTGCCCTCAGGTATTGACTTTGTTTCTGCAAATATACAGTAATATGAATGGTTCCCACTCTTTTTCAAAGTCTCTGTTGTCTTTTTCTCTTAGTCTGTCATTTTTGCCAGTTCTGCATAGTTCATCAACTACTCTTGTCATTCTTCTTTAGTTGGTGTTTCTCCAGTTTTCCAATTTTGTGCAGTCAACATTCTTGCTGCTGTAGTGGCATACATAAATAAAGTCCTTTTTCCTTTTCTTATCTCACCTGTGGGCATTACATTGGATTCTTCACCGTTCGCAGTGTGTGTTCGGGCGTGTGAGAGAGCGCATGGATGGGTGAAGCACATAGGCTCATGCTCCTCGGGGGTGTCCATTGTGATAGACCGAGGTGCCCCAGAGAGACCATAACCCCATGGGTCTGAGGCCAGGGGAGGGATGTGATTGCTCACATGAGAGATGGGTCAGGATGCCAGCACAATGCTGTTCTGTTCTGCTTTCTCATCTGTACGATTGATGCATTTGAGGTGACCTGCATCTGTACGCCTTGGCTGTTGTGGACTGACGTCTGCGTGGCCTGGTGGCACGATAAATTGTACAGTGGTGCCCCGCAAGACGAATGCCTCGCAAGACGAAAGACCGGCTAGACGAAAGGGTTTTCCGTTTTTCGAGGCGCTTCGCAAAACGAATTTCCCTATGGGCTTGCTTCGCAAGACGAAAACGTCTTGCGAGTCTTGCGAGTCTTGTGATTTTTTTCCCCTTCCCCCCCTTTTTCTAAGCCGCTAATAGCTGCTAATAGGGGTGCTTCGCAAGACGAAAAAACCGCAAGACGAAGAGACTCGCGGAACGAATTAATTTTGTCTTGCGAGGCACCACTGTATATTGATTTTGTTTTGCAGAGTGTTCCATATACAGCATGTGTCTTGGGGTAAGGATATCGGAGGGGTGTGTGTTGTTGGGTGGCCAGTCTCAGCGATCGGGGAGAGGGAGGGAGAGGTTGTAGGGCTGATGGACTGATAATCCCCACTGAGCTGAGTTTTTGATTTGAGTTTCCACTGAAATGAGGCTGCATTTTAATGTTTTAATGTTGTATTTTGATCTTGTTTTTTTGAGTTGTATTTCAATCAATTGTTTTTATACCTGGTGTTAGCCGCCCTGAGCCTGGTCTTGGCTGGGGAGGGCGGGGTATAAATAAAATTGATACCTGTGAAAAACAAGCAAAGACCCCAAAGCATTATTGTTGTTGTTTTATTGTTGTTGCTGTCGCTGTTGTTGTTATATCCCTCCCATCAGAATGGGTTGCCCCAGCTCCCCTGGGCGGCTTCCAACATATATAAAAACAGAAGGAAACATTACACATTAAATGTCAGCATCGCCCTTGAGCCAGTGCCACTAACTGGACTCATGCACTTCAGCCCCGACTGGGCTAGGTGAGCTGGGTAGCACTGCCAGAGACCACCTTCTGCCCAGGAACAGGTCAAAGTGCTGTGCGACGACTGTCTTCTTGTTGGAGTGAATCCGAAGAAGACAGTCGTCGCACAGCAGAGTACAGCAGAGTATAAACGACTCGGAGAGCAGCCCTGTAGAATATCGCCTTTATTCTATCTACAACTATTATACAACTATATACAGAGCTTAATGAGGTCTAAGCATAAATGAATGCTGCACTGCACTGAGTGTCTGCAGCTGCTCTTAGCAGCAACCTTATCTCTACACACGATCTCTAACACTCAGTCTCTCTCTCTCTCCCCCCCCCACACTCACTGATTGACTGACTCTTTGATGTGGTGCTGGAGCAGAATAAGTAGAGAGCAGAACACTGCTCTTCCTCTCTGGAGAATCAGCAGACTCATCAGGAGATTCTTGGATATGGGAGGGGTGAAATCTCCTCATTGAAATGTTCAGAATGTCTCCCCGAAACCTCCTCAGGCTCTCCCATTGCAACCACTTGACCCCTTCACCATTTCCCCACCTTCCCTTCCAGGTCCTGCAGTGTGCTGGCTGCCATGCCGGTCCTTAAGAACCCCTGCAAGCTCAAAATGGCCAACGGCGACACCAGTGGCGGCTCGCTGATCCTTGAGAAGGAAAGCCACCGGGGAACCAACCCTTTTGAGGAAGACCTTGAGGAGAACGAGAGAGACTCTTTCCTGGGCAGCGACTCCCCTGAGAGCAGGAACCCTTCCCCGGACGGCGGTGGTGGCAACGGCAGCCCCGAGGGGCGCTACAGGCGGCGGGCGGCGCTGGAGAAGCTGGTGGGGCTGTCCCCCTTCCGCATGGGCAAAGGGAAGAAGAGCGGGGAGAAGAAGTCCCCCGGCGAGAAGGGGTCAGACAGGAGGTCCTTTTTGGGCCGCATGATGATCCCCTTGACGGAGGGCAACCAGGGGACCCCAGAGAAGAGGAAGACCCGGCGCAACTCCGAAGACTTCAGCCTGCTCCAGCTCCTGAATGGCCGCCGCAAGGAGAGCCTCTACGGTCACGACTGCGGCCTGTCGGAGAAGGAGAACGGCGGTGGGGGAGACAAGCGCATGTCCTTCCTCAAGATCGGGCTGGGAGGGAAGGTGCGGAGGGCTTCGCTGGTCGAGAAGCTCAGCCAGACCGAGGTGCCGGATCCAGCCCCCGTCACAGAGGAGGCCGAGGTCAAGGTCAAGGAGCCGCTCTCGGGTGAGTCTGTCATTTTTGACTTCTTCAGCAGGAGAGTTCCCCAGACTTCATGTTGGAGCTGTTGTTAATAATAATAATAATAATAATAATAATAATAATAATAATAATAATTTATTTGTACCCCGCCCATCTGGCTGGGTCTCCTCAGCCACTCTGGGCAGCTTCCAACAAAAATTAAAAATACATGTCACACATTAAAAACTTCCCTGAACAGGGCTGCCTTCAGATGTCTTGTAAATGCCAGGTACAGTGGTACCTCGGGTTAAGTACTTAATTCGTTCTGGAGGTCCATTCTTAACCTGAAACTGTTCTTAACCTGAAGCACCACTTTAGCTAATGGGGCCTCTTGCTGCTGCTGCACCGCCGGAGCACGATTTCTGTTCTCATCCTGAAGCAAAGTTCTTAACCCGAAGCAATATTTTGGGGTTAGTGGAGTCTGTAACCTGAAGTGTATGTAACCCAAGGTATACCACTGTGGTTGTTTATCTCTTTGACATCTGCTGGGAGGGCGCCACCACCGAGAAGGCCCTCTGTCTGGTTCCCTGTAGCTTTGCTTCTCGCACTGAGGGAACCGCCAGAAGGCCCTCGGAGCTGGACCTCAGCGTCCGGGCAGAACGATGGGGGTGGAGACGCTCCTTCAGGTATACTGGACCGAGGCCGTTTAGGGCTTTAAACAACACTTTGAATTGTGCTCGGAAACATACTGGGAGCCAACGTAGGTCTTTCAAGACCGGTGTTATGTGGTCTCGGCAGGCACCCAAAGTCCCCAGTCTAGCTGCCGCATTCTGGTATAGTTGTGTTGTTCTTGCTTCTATACACAGTGGAACTTTGGTTGCCGAACGTTTCGGCTTTCGAACGCCGACAACACAGAATGCTTCTGTTTTCGAACGTGCCTTGGCTTATTCACTTTTTTCCCTCCATTGGTTCACCCCCTAGCTCTTCTGCATTTTCCGAAGCCTCCTAATGTTTAGTCGGAATCTCCTTTCTCGTTGGGTCATCCCCTCTGGAGCAGCGGAAAAGGAGCTTGCTCCTTCTTCTATGTGACAGCCTTTCGCCTATTTGAAAACGGCTGTCGTAGCCCCTTCACAATGTACACTGTTTTGGAGAGAGCTGGTGTGTGCAGTGCTGTGCTGGACACTGTTCAAAGGCAGGACACTGGGCAAGCCAGCTTCCTATCATAGAATCATAGAATCCTAGAGTTGGAAGAGACCACCAGGGCCATCGAGTCCAACCCCCTGCCAAGCAGGAAACACCATCAGAGCACTCCTGACATATGCTTATCAAGCCTCTGCTTAAAGACCTCCAAAGAAGGAGACTCCACCACACTCCTGGGCAGCAAATTCCACTGTCGAACAGCTCTTACTGTCAGGAAGTTCTTCCTAATGTTTAGGTGGAATCTTCTTTCTTGTAGTTTGGATCCGTTGCTCCGTGTCCGCTTCTCTGGAGCAGCAGAAAACAACTTTTTCCCCTCCTCTATGTGACATCCATTTATATCCTTGAACATGGCTATCATATCACCCCTTAACCTCCTCTTCTCCAGGCTAAACATGCCCAGCTCCCTTAGCCGTTCCTCATAAGGCATCGTTTCCAGGCCTTTGACCATTTTGGTTGCCCTCCTCTGGACACGTTCCAGTTTGTCAGTGTCCTTCTTGAACTGTGGTGCCCAGAACTGGACACAGTACTCCAGGTGAGGTCTGGCCACAGCAGAATACAGTGGCACTATTACTTCCCTTGATCTAGATGCTATACTCCTATTGATGCAGCCCAGAATTGCATTGGCTTTTTTAGCTGCCGCGTCACACTGTTGGCTCATGTCAAGTTTGTGGTCAACCAAGACTCTTCTGACGGGATCAGCCTTGGCTCAGAACCTCACAGAATCGACTCGACCGTTTCTCACCGAAAAGACTTTAATGTTGAGCTGTTGAAAGTTGTGCCTTGGCAGCTGATCTTGAGCTGTCTGCAAAGTCCTTCTCAAGGGGACTGGAAACAAGACCTGATGGTTTTATTTTTTCCCCTCTTCGCTCCAGGGCCAGCCTGTTTACTCAGGTTATGGCTGGGGATAAGCTAATGAAGGGGTCTTTCTTTTTTTGCTTTTTGTTCTCCCGGCTCATTGTTCCAGCCTAATTGACCCTGCTGATTGCAGGGGTAAGAAATGCAGCCCATTGACCTTGCTGGGGAATGTGCCTAGAGGGAAGGAAAAAGACTCCAAGAGCTCTGGGAGAGAGCAGGGCAAAGGGGGGAAATGAATATGCAGAACCAATTCAACTTTGCTCCGCAAGCCTGGAGAGAGCCTTCCTTCCTCTCCCAAAATTTCAGCCCGCTTGCCAAAGATAGCCTCCATCACCCTAGATTGCAAGACTGAAAACAAACCCCCCTCTCCTTATAAAACTGTGTCTCACGCCTCTGTTTGCTTGCTTGTCTGCCTGGCTGCCTTCCGCTGTTCCAGCACAGAATCATAGCATTGTTGAGTTGGAAGGGACCACGAAGGTCATCTAGTCCAACCCCCTGCAACGCAGAAATCTTTTGCCCAACGTGACGCGCAAAACACCCATTTTGAAGATCTGCGGTGCTCAGAAACCCCCTCCAAAGCATTCTTCTTAATTAAAAAAAACAACAACCTATAAAACCAGTTATGAATTTGCGTTTATATCCCAACTTTTCATCCAAGCAGCTGAAGGTGACACACATGGTTCGCTCCTTATTCATCCCATCCCCACAACAACCTTGGGAGGGAGGCTAGGCTGAGAGGTAGGCTAGACTGCCTGCCCCACAAGCCTCATGGCGAAGTGGGGAATTCGAATCCAGGTCTTCCGGATCCCAGCCTGACATTATAACGAATCGCTGCACCAGACTGACTCTCGAATGCAACCAGACGTGGCAATTTGTATTATTTATTTGTTAGTTCTTCAACTAAGGTCCCAGGATGGGCTACAGCAATTTAACCACAGTACTGAAAACATTTTAAAACAAGTGGTGCTGTGGTCTAAACCACAGAGCCTAGGGCTTGCCGATCAGAAGGTCAGCGGTTCGAATCCCTGCAATGGGGTGAGCTCCCGTTGCTCAGTCCCTGCTGAGTTCGGAAGCACATCAGAGTGGTGGTAGATAAATAGGTACCACTCCGGCGGGAAGGTAAATGGAGTTTCTGTGCATTGCTCTGGTTTCTCCAGAAGCGGCTTAGTCATGCTGTCCACATGACCCGGAAGCTGTCTGCGGACAAAAGCCGGCTCCCTCGGCCTATAGAGCGAGATGAGGGCACAACCCCAGAGTGGCCAGTCCACTGTCCCTCAGACCTTGTGGGGGGGGGCGGGATTTTTTTGCCCAATGTGGAACCTATGGCCATGAGATTAAGGGTCTCATGTCTACTGACTGAGCTGGGGGTGGCAGCCATGGGCATACGCAGGATTTATTTGGGGGGGCAGGCTTTAAGTTTGGGTGGCAGAACGGACTTATCTGAGATGCAATTGGTCATTTAGTTAAGGATTTTTGTTTACTTGATAGGGGGGGCAGCTGCCCCTCTGCCCCCCCCCCCAGCTATGTCCATGGCAGCAGCCCCTCTCTTCCGCCAAGGGGCTGACATGAGGTGACATGGGGGGCTGCCAAAGAGGCCACCAAACTGGCCTCCTAGGAGCAGACTGCAGTAGGCAATGCATTCCTGGCCGTCCCTCTACATCTTGCCGCCTGAGGCCATCGCCTCACCTTGCCTCATGGGTGGGTCGGCCCTGCCTGAGAGGGTCTGCAGGGAAGGAGGCTGGTTTTCAGGTCCTCAGAGCCTGGGTCCCCAACGTGAACACCTCGAATTGGGCCCTGAAACGACCTGGCAACCCTCTCTGCTGATGCGAAACAGGGGTTTCTATGGCTGAACGGAAGCGGCCCAATTTTGCCCAGGTTGTCCAGCGCCAGGGGGCTTCCATCCCACCATGGCTGGCAGGGGCCAAACTTGTGCGTCTGTATCCGTGCGTCTGCCATCCCATGCGGGGAAGATCTTGAGTCCTGGCAGTCGTTCCGCCCAGGGCGGTGGGAGGCTGCTATATAAATACACAGCGGAGGCAGCAAACGGAAGCAATAAGTTAAACAACATGTTTCTGGGGCTGGGAGAGGTGAGGACTGCGGCAGGGAGCTAGTTCTGTCGCCCCTCTCTCCGCCATGGGGCTGCACGCACTGCTGCAACGAGCAGAGCCAGCCCCCAAAGCGCCGAGGATGGTGGGGTGCCCCCCATTCTCCCCGCCCCTCGGCCTGTGGAGCTATGAGCTTACGGGTGGGGAGCAACCTGTGACCCGTGAGATGTCCTTGGGGCTCCCAGCTCTCATTGGGGTCGGTCAAGCAGGCCCAGGTCATTTAGGATAAATAAAAAAGCATTATTTGGAAGAGCAGTTTGCATGGCCTGCTAAGGAATACTGTAGCACACTCAGATTCAAAACAAGTGGCAATTGCCGTATTTTTCGCTCCGTAAGATGCACCTGACCATAAGATGCACCTAGTTTTTAGAGGAGGAAAACAAGAAAAAAAAATATTTTGAATGAAACAGTGGATGTATGATTTTTGTGGTTCATGCTGTGGCCACAGACATGTGATCTGATGGAGAACTTGGGGTGACCCAATGCAAAAATCCTGAGGATTCATTTGGATCCGTGCTTTGTGACCACGTTTTTGCGCCATTGCAGCCCCAGGCAACAGTGGGTGTGTGATTTTTTTGGGTGCAGGCTGTATCCGTGGACATGCTATGTGATCTGATGGTGATCTGATGGAGATCGTCCATGGGCCGGACTGGCGCAGTGTGTTGCGTCTGCACATGCCCATGGCGTTGGAAATCGCTCTGCGCATGCCCAGACGCCGAAAATCATATCTGCGCAGAAGCAATTTTTGACGTCTGGACATGCGCAGACACGATTTCTGGTATCTGCACATGCACAGCTGCGATTTCTGGTGCCATGGACATGCGCAGAACCCTCTGGACCCCACGTGGAGAAGATACACAAAGAAGGGCCTCAGGAGATGATTTCAGGGTCCGGGTAGGCTTATATGGAAAGTGGCAGTCCTTGAAGTATTGCGGTCCTGAGCCGTTTAAGGCTTTATAGATCAAAACCAGCACTTTGAATTGGGCCTGGAAACTAATTGGTAGCCCGTGCAAGACCGTCTTGCCCCGGTGAGCAAGCTAGCTGCCAAATTCCGCCGCAGCTGGAGTTTCCAAACTGCCTCAAGAGGCGGCCCCATGTATAATGCGATGCAGGATGTCTCAGGTCGCGCCCCGTGTGTCTTGTGACATTGTTTCTCGCACCAGAGATTAAACACAAGACATAAGGCATCGGGGTTTACAAGCCAGGAAGCGTGGATTCCAAGCAAGCCTGATCACCTTGTAAATATTAGCCCCTGGCTAATGCAGGAATGTGGGTTAGGAAGGGGACAGGAGCTGGGAAATGATGGAAAACCTTGTGACTTGGAACACGGAACAAGGGTGCATTGTCTATGTGCAGAGTCAACATGGGATCGCCAGAGATAATAGCATTAGTGACGGTAACCCCAAAATCCAGCCATCGTTTCAGTCTGTGTGTGGGCAGACATTATCTCCTTGCAAGGTCACACCCTATGAGTTGCCGTGAAGTGCCGTCAGACGCATAGCCAGACCGAGGACCTCTGGGGTCAGAGGTCATCACTTCCCAGGTTGCTCCAAGACCCTTTTTGGTCTGAGGTTGAGGGCATCGTGCAGGGAGGAGCTGTATGAAACCAAACCCTTCACCTATTGCAGTGGTCCCCAAAGGTTTTCATTAGACCACCGTTCCATTGGTTCCATAAAGTCGTTCCCAGTGCCCCTGACTCGGTCCTATAAAAAGCATTCTAGCACTTTGCAAGGTCCGCTAAGTAAGATAATAACATAATAAAACGCAAAACAGCCAACAATGAATTGCATGTCTATTCAAAATAAAAGGAAAACTTGTTGTTGATTAGTTGTTTAGTCGTGTCCGACTCTTCGTGACCCCCTGGACCAGAGCACACCAGGCACTCAGCAACCAGTAGGCTTGGTCTTCGTTGAAGTAGGCTTGGTCTTTATTGAAGACTGTCACGACAGGATTCCCACCTGCCACCAGGTGGAACAAGATGGAAGCCCCAAACAAAAGAGCCCCCAAACTTTTATTAGCTGCTAATCCCCCATGCTGTTGTTGTTGTTTAGTCGTTAGTCATGTCCGCCTCTTCGTGACCCCCTGGACCAGAGCACGCCAGGCACTCCTGTCTTCCACTGCCTCCTGAAGTTTGGTCCAACTCATGCTGGTAGCTTTGAGAACACTGTCCCATCATCTCGTCCTCTGTCGTCCCCTTCTCCTTGGGCCCTCCATCTTTCCCAACATCCAGGGAGTCTTCTCTTCTCCTGAGGTGGCCAAAGTCTTGGAGCCTCAGCTTCAGGATCTGTCCTTCCAGTGAGCACTCAAAGGAAAACTAGTTAAATTAATTTACCCCTGTCAGTGCCCCCCTGATGTCCACTTGACCCTTATCACACCGCCTAGGTAATCCTGCTGCCCCCCAAGAAGGAAATACCACCTGCTTTGAGAACCACTGACATATCCAAACCGTAGCTTGGGCAGGACACAGAGAACCAGTGGGCTGGCAGAGGGTGAAGGTAAAACCACCTTTCTTAGAATCATAGAATCCTAGAGTTGGAAGAGACCACAAGGGCCATCGAGTCCAACCCCCTGCCAAGCAGGAAACACCATCAGAGCACTCCTGACATATGGTTGTCAAGCCTCTGCTTAAAGACCTCCAAAGGAGGAGACTCCACCACACTCCTTGGCAGCAAATTCCACTGTCGAACAGCTCTTACTGTCAGGAAGTTCTTCCTAATGTTTAGGTGGAATCTTCTTTCTTGTAGTTTGGATCCATTGCTCCGTGTCCGCTTCTCTGGAGCAGCAGAAAACAACCTTTCTCCCACCTCTATGTGACATCCTTTTATATATTTGAACATGGCTATCATATCACCCCTTCACCTCCTCTTCTCCAGGCTAAACATGCCCAGCTCCCTTAGCCGTTCCTCATAAGGCATCGTTTCCAGGCCTTTGACCATTTTGGTTGCCCTTCTCTGGACACGTTCCAGTTTGTCAGTGTCCTTCTTGAACTGTGGTGCCCAGAACTGGACACAGTACTCCAGGTGAGGTCTGACCAGAGCAGAATACAGTGGCACTATTACTTCCCTTGATCTAGATGCTATACTCCTCTTGATGCAGCCCAGAATTGTATTGGCTTTTTTAGCTGCCGCGTCACACTGTTGGCTCATGTCAAGTTTGTGGTCAACCAAGACTCCTTCTTGCCCTCTTCCTTCCATCCCAGAGGGGCATGCCTCGAGCATGCCAACTCGAGCCAGCTCCAGGCTCATCGCCCTGGTGACCCTTGGCAGGCAGAGAGGTGAGAGCCAGCGCGGTACGATGGTTAGTGTCAGACCAGGACGTGGGAGACCAGGGTTCAAATCTCCACGCAGCCATGGGACCTTGGGAGCCAGCCACTGCCTCTCAGCCTACCCTACCTTGCAGGGTTGGTGTGGCAGCTAAATGAGCAAGGGGAGAACCCTGGGCGGGTCACCTTGAAGGAAAAGGTGGGATATAAATGCAATATACAACAAACAAACAAACAAACCTCCAGTCTGTTACATACACCCCTAGACACACTTTGTTTTGGGTTTTTCGAAATCGTTTTTATTTGATTTTACAAATATAAATTTGTAATGCATATCCATATACAGTGGAACCTCGGTTTTCGAGTGTCTCAGAAGCCGAACATTTCGGAACCTGAACGCCGAAAACCCGGAAGTAATTGCTTCCATTTTCGAATGTGCCTCAGAAGTTGACAAGCTTCCACTGTGTGTTTTTCCATTTTCACCATCGAAATTGCTGGCAGCCCTTTGTGCCGAGGTTCCACGGTATAGACATTACTCTGAATCTTGAGATTTCCCCTCCATGGGTCCTAATGTCAACATTTACAACTGCATAATATTCCATATTCTATGTTTTAAATCAATCCGTATTATCCATAGTACTTGTTACATTAGAAGTGGGTTTCAAATCCTGCTAATATCACTTCCAGGTTTGCGGCGTCCGGAAGCCAAAACGTTCAACTTCCAAGGCGTTCGGCTTCCAAGGTACGACTGTACGCCATAGCTGGCAACCTTTCCCTTTTCTTGCGAGGAATCCTATTCGGAATAAGGGAATTTCCCTTTAAAAAAGGGAAAAGTTGACAGCTATGCTGTACACAGGTGGCGCTGTGGGTTAAACCACAGAGCCTCGGGCTTGCCGATCAGAAGGTCGGCGGTTCGAATCCCTGCGACGGGGTGAGCTCCCGTTGCTCGGTCCCTGCTCCTGCCCACCTAGCAGTTTGAAAGCATGTCAAGTGCAAGTAGATAAATAGGTACCACTCCAGCAGGAAGGTAAACAGCGTTTCTGTGCACTGCTCTGGTTCGCCAGAAGCAGCTTAGTCATGCTGGTCACATGACCCGGAAGCTGTACGCCGGCTCCCTCGGCCAATAAAGCGAGATGAGCGCCCCAACCCCAGAGTCGGCCATGACTGGACCTAAAGGTCAGGGGTCCCTTTACCTTTACCTTTTTATGCTGTGTGCTGAAATGGCTCCTAGACACACTTTGGATCTCTTTTTCCTCCTTGTGCTCCAGTTCTGGAAATCCTGAATCTGATCCACAAAAGGGATCTCCTGGTGGCCGACGAGCACATCATTGAACTGGAGGCCGAATGTGAGCAGGATGGGCAGCAGAGCACTGAGGGCAGCGAGGTCCGGAAATCGGGGAGCCGGAAAGCCAAGGACGTGGCGCTGCTGTATGAGGCCTTGCAGAAGGAGCTGTGGGCCGTCCTGGCTGAGTCTCTGGCCGGCAAGAGCTCCTGCCCGGCTCTGGAGCTCGTGGTGCGAGTGATCGAGCAGGAGGAGGACACCGACCGCAAGTGGCTGGCGGCTCAAGGGGACCGGGCAGGCGGCTGCGGACCCCGGCCACGGGCCATGAAGGAGCAGTGGGCTGAGGCAGTGCGCCAGCTGGTCGGACAGCGGCTGCGCCAGTGCACCGAGGGCAGGGTCCTCCCCGTGGCCACGCAGATGGACCGCCTGGCCAAGTGCGCCCTGGAGGACCTGTGCACTGTCAAGTTCCACCTCTTGCACGCCTACCCCAAGGAATACGAGGCCTTCGGGGTCTACCTGTGCAGCTTCCACCAGGGACTCGCCAGGTGCCTGGCTGAGGCAGTCCAGAAGAAGCTGAGCATCTCCGACCTCTACTTCGTCCTGGATTGGAGCAGCAACATCTACCAGAGGTAAAAGGCAGGGACGGATCTGGGTGGTCTGCACGCCCAACATTTTTCTGTAATTATTATTTTAGTATGTATACTCCGCCCATCTGACTGGGTTGCCCCAGTGACTGGGTGGCTTCCAACATACAGTGGTACCTCAGGTTACATATGCTTCAGCTTACAGACTCCGCTAACCCAGAAACAGTACCTCAGGTTAAGAAATTTGCTTCAGGATGAGAACAGAAATTGTGCTCCGGCGGAGCAGCAGCAGCAGGAGGCCCAATTAGCTAAAGTGGTGCTTCAGGTTAAAGAACAGTTTAAGGTTAAGAACAGACCTCTGGAACGAATTAAGCACTTTACCTAGGTATCACTTTATATAAAAAGATAATTAAACACTGAACTTTTAAATTTTTTTAAAAAGTCATCTCTATAAACTGGTACCTCAGGTTAAGAACTTAATTCGTTCTGGTGGTCCGTTCTTAATCTGAAACTGTTCTTAACCTGAAGCACCACTTTAGCTAATGGGGCCTCCTGCTGCCGCTGGAGCACGATTTCGGTTCTCATCCTGAAGCAAAGTTCTTAACCTGAGGTACTATTTCTGAGTTAGCGGAGTGTGTAACCTGAAGCGTATGTAACCTGAAGCATAGGATACCACTGTACAGGGCTGCCTTCAAATGTCTTCTAAAGGTTGTATAGTTACTTATCTCTGTGACTCGGGGATCACATAACTCCAGACCTTCCAACGTTTCTTTGATGAAAATAGGGACGTCCTAGGGAAAAGAGGGGACGCGGGTGGGGCTGTGGGTTAAACCACAGAGCCTAGGACTTGCCGATCAGAAGGTCAGCGGTTCAAATCTCCTAACAGGGTGAGCTCCCGTTGCTCAGTCCCTGCTCCTGCGAACCTAGCAGTTCAAAAGCACATCAAAGTGCAAGTAGATAAATAGGTACCACTCTGGCAGGAGGCTAATCGGGCTTTCCGTGCGCTGCTCTGGTTCGCCAGAAGCGAAGCCCAGAGTCGGTCACGACTGGACCTAATGGTCAGGGGTCCCTTTACCTAGGCGAAAACCAAGTGGCTGGTGCCAATTTGCCAAGTGGAAAAATTCCTACCAGGCCTCTCAATGGCGACCAACCAAGGTCCATAGCAAGGTCAAGGGAAGAAAACCTTCTAGGGTGGGAGAGTGGGAAAAGCAGGAACAGTTGACGGGTGGCAAAGAGGGAGATCCCTGGCCGCGTCCTGGTTTAAATAGGGCAGGCCACTCCGCCAGAGACAGCCGATTGGCTGGCCAGGAGATGACGTGGGACAAGGGAGCTGGGAGACCAACAGCGTCTGTGGGGCATCAGTGTGGGCTCGCCCTGGACAGCTCAGTGGGTTAGAGCGTGGTGTGATAATGCCAAGGTTGCAGGTTCAGTCCCCGTATGGGGCAGCTTAATAATAATAATAATAATAATAATAATAATAATAATAATAATAATTTATTTATACCCTGCATATCTGGCTGGGTTTCCCCAGCCAGTCTGGGCGACTCCCAACAGAATGCAGTGGTACCTCGGGTTACAGACGCTTCAGGTTACAGACTCCATTAACCTAGAAATAGTACCTCAGGTTAAGAACTTTGCTTCAGAATGGGAACAGAAATCGTGTGGTGGCGGCGCGGTGGCAGCAGCGGGAGGCCCCATTAGCTGAAGTGGTACCTCAGGTTAAGAACAGTTTCAGGTTAAGAACAGACCTACAGAACGAATTAAGTTCTTAACCCGAGGTACCACTGTACTAAAAACACGGTAAACATCAAATGTTAAAAACTTCCCAAAACAGGGCTGCCTTTAGATGTCTTCTAAAAGTCAGATAGCTGTTTATTTCCTTGACATCTGGTGGGAGGGCGTTCCACAGGGTGGGTGCCGCCACTGAGAAGGCCCTGTGCCTGGTTCCCTGTAACCTGACTTCCCACAATGAGGGAACCGCCAGAAGGCCCTCGGAGCTGGACCTCAGTGTCTGGGCAGACCGATGGGGGTGGAGATGCTCCTTCAGGTATACTGGGCCTTTGAGGCCATTTAGGGCTTTAAAGGTCAGTGCCAACACTTTGAATTGTGCTCAGAAATGTACATGTTCCTGCACTTGAGGGGTTTGGACTAGATGATCGTTAGGGTCCCCTCCACCTCTAGGATTCTATTATTCCCTTGCCCCCTTCCTTTTATAAGCACTGATCCTCACAGAGCCAAAACAACCCCATCTACCCAGGCTTGGGGAAGCCAGACGTTTGTTCTGATCCGGTTTTATTCTTCTTCTATTCTTAATAAACAAGGTAATTCAGATATGTGACTAATACATAACACACAGACTGTCCCTTTGATGAAACACCCTTGATTAAGGGCTTTGAACACCAAAGCCAATGTTAATCCCGCAGCTGATTTTGGAGGGTAAAGTTCAGACCAGGTATGTATGAAGTCATAACAGAACACCCCTGAGCATGTCCAGAGTGACTCCAGCTCACTACAAGCTTTGCCCCAGACGCGTCTGACTTCAGCCAGGCCTGGCTGCCAGGCTGTCAGAGTCTTGCCTTTGCGCACAGAAGGTAGGGAGGCTGTGAGCGAAATTTATTAATTATTCTTAATATCCCACTTTCCCCTCCAGATCAAGGCAGCTTACACAAATTAAAACCGCTCAGATAAAATATAAGGAGCTAAAATTGTATAAAAGACCATCATTAAAGAGTCATTAAACTCTAATAGAATTGAAACAATATTTGAAAATAGATGTATTTGAATACAGATAGTAAAAGCAGCAGAGCGCGACGTAAACGTCCTTTCCTTAAAAAGCAATCAGATCCCTAAGACCTATCAGAACAAAGTGGTCTTCATTAGGGCTGGGCGATATCTGGTTTTCAGCATCATCATATATCACCAGCTAAACATTGTGATATACTGATATGTTGTGAAGCCTGAAATAAGGATGAAGCTATGTAGAGGCATTGGCTGGCTTCATGGTTTCCCCCACATTGCAATTGTTGCACACACACACACACACACACACAAACACACACACCATGATTTGCAATATATCGCCAGAACAAAAATTATGAAACCGTTATCAGAATGCGGCATCTAGACTGGTGACTGGAAGCAGCTGCCGAGACCACATAACACCAGTCTTGAAAGACCTACATTGGCTCCCAGTACATTTCCGAGCACAATTCAAAATGTTGGTGCTGACCTTTCAAGCCCTAAACAGCCTTGGTCCAGTATACCTGAAGGAGCGTCTCCACCCCATCGTTCTGCCCGGACATTGAGATCCAGCGCCGGGGGCCTTCTGGCGGTTCCCTCGCTACGAGAAGCCAAGTTACAGGGAACCAGGCAGAGGGCCTTCTCGGTGGTGGCACCCGCCCTGTGGAACGCCCTCCCATCAGATGTCAAAGACAAGAACAACTACCAGACTTTTAGAAGACATCTGAAGGCAGCCCTGTTTAGGGAAGCTTTTAATGTTTGATGCATTACTGTGTTTTAATATTTTGTTGGAAGCCACCCAGAGTGGCAGGGGAAGCCCAGCCAGATGGGCAGGGTATTATTATTATTATTATTATTATTATTATTAATAATAATAATAATAATTACAATAGGGACTTCAAACTGGCTTCACTAATAAGGGAGTTCCAAAATTGTCTGGCAGCAGCCACCACCGACAAAGCCCTCTCCCGCTACCCCACCAAGTGTCCATTTGAGGGCATTTCTTTGGTCGGTCTGTGTGATGTACTTTGCATCCCTCTGGAGGAGATCCTGCTTCTCACTCCTGTTCTCTTTCTCTACGCCGCACAGAGAAGTTCTCGGCCGAGCAGAAATCTCCTCCCTTGTCAAGACACAGGAGCTGGGCCCGCTGCTCTCCCCCGAGACCCAGCTGAGCCTGGAAGAGGACCTCATCGCTGCTGTGAAGGTAAACGGTGAATCGCAAAAGGGTGATGGGGAAGCAGCTTTCCGCTGCGGCTGTGCTGTGCCCGGGGGTAACCCGGGAAATCCTGTCCAGGACTGGTCCAGAATCCGAAGGTTCCGCTAGGAGTCAGTCCCACAGGGCCAAGGCAGGAGACCAGGCAAGGACAGGTGAGGGATCTAGCCTACAGCAATGTTGCTCCCGCAACCTGGGGCAGGGTCCGACAGCCTTTTATCTCTGTTGGGGTAACGGCCGGTCCTGATCCCCCAGCGACTCACCTCCCTGTTTCGCCCGGAGGTGAGCACTCCTCCTGTGAGTACTCAGGTCTCTCCTTCTCTCAGGCCTCAGTCTCTGCAGCTCGGGAGACGTCGGTAGGATACTAGACCCAAGGGCCGCCTGAGCCTCCCCTGACCCAACCGGTAGTGGAGCAGCGGTAAGGGATGGCCCAGCTGGAGGCAACGAGGTCATCCCCGCGTCTGGAGCCAGGGCAGGCTCAGGCCCCAGACTCGGCTCAGATGGTGTTTGCTGCAGGGGAAACTGTGCAGACTGGGGCTCTTCAGGATCAGGCCCCAGACTTGGTTCAGATGATGCCTGAGGCAAAGGATCCAATGCAGACTGAGTCTCCTCTGGTTCCGAGTCTGAGTCCCAGGCCATCACAGCAGCTAATGAGGACATAAGAACGGCCACCAAGCTAAATGGGTTTCAAAGAGGGACTGGGCAAATTCATGGCAGAGAGGGCTAGTTGGAGACAGCAATGCTTTTGAATGCCAGGGTCTGGGAGCCAGAGGAGGAGAGAGGGGCCTTGCTTGCAGATTTCCCATAATGGGCATATCGTTGGCCACTGTGAGAACAGGGTGCTGGACCAGAAGGGCCACAGGCCTCATCCTGCAAGGTTGTTCTTACGTTTTTAGGGTGGCAGGCATGTAGACAAGCCACCGATTCTGCCCGTTCTTTCCCTGGTATGCACCTTTCTTTGCTTGTTTGTAGGCAAAGATCACCAAGGACATGAGCCTAGAGCTTCAGACGGAGGAGGAGAGATGGGCACAAGAAGACACAGGCGACGGCTTCCAGTTCGGCCTGTCTGGCAAAGTCATACTGGTAGGTGGGACGCTTGGCCACCCAAAGGAGCCAGCGGCTTCGCCTGTTGGACTTCTGCCTGCATGCTTCACTCTCCCTCTCGCTCTTCCTTCATGTCTGCATGGAGCTTCAGCCATTTACACTTACTGGTCACAGTTTGGCAAGGCGGCAATTTGTTTATTATGGTCCATAGGCAGGATTCTGGATCTATCCCAGCCCTGCCCGGAAATGTCAGGAGTTGACCAGGTGTTCTGCCCCTGAGCCATGTCTCTTCCCGTGGATTTTCCCTTAAAAACCCAGACTGGATTCTCACTCATTCCTGCGACTTCTGACATGGGAGAATCGGAGGCAAACAAACCCGTCTCGGAGATTCGCTGGTGTTGCCAAGTGTGGTGCCAGCTAGCCAATTCCTCGCTTTTCTGGTCTCACCTCCTGGAACAATGAACCGTCCGGTGCTTGGAGTGTGTGTGTCCCCCATCCCAAACACTCGCTGGCTGCCCTGTTTCCTTGTGATACTGAGTTCCTGGGTTTGCGTACATGCAGGTGTTTTTGTCAGTGTGCATTCTCAGTGTCACCAGGAGAGAAGGGCTGGACCACCTAGAATCATAGGATCGAAGAGTTGTAAGGGACCTCAAGGATCACTTAGTGCAGCCCACTGTGGGATGTGAAACACAAGAGCAGTCAAGTACAACATAAAAGGGGATGCCTGGACCAGCCAGGCAGAACTTCCTGTTTCTCCTGTCTAGGACAGACTTCCTCTGCATTTGACTAGAGGTGGGTGTGGCCTCACCTGTGCAGGTAACAAAAGCATAGGACTGGCCGCCATCTCTCTCTCTGACTACTTTCATTGAAGAAGCAATATCTGCTTAGCCTAAGATGCCCTCAAGAGGACAAAGGGACTGTCTCCTTATGGGATAGTTTCCAGGTGTACATTACTTTTCTAAGCTAAGTCTGCCTTCTGGGATCCAATTGTGAACAGAATGTGAGTGAGTAAACCCTTTTTATACTTTTGGAGAAGACTGTATTGTGTCTTATCTTTTTATGAGGGACTAGGGAGCCAGCGTGGTGTAGTGGTTAAGAGCAGTGGACTCGTAATCTGGTGAACCGGGTTCGCGTCTCCGCTCCTCCACATGCAGCTGCTGGGTGACCTTGGGCCAGTCACACTTCTCTGAAGTCTCTCATCCTCACTCACCTCACAGAGTGTTTGTTGTGGGGGAGGAAGGGAAAGGAGAATGTTAGCCGCTTTGAGACTCCTTAAAGGGAGTGAAAGGCGCGATATCAAATCCAAACTCTTCTAAATGGGGAATTACCTTTAAAATTTATTTAGAGGCTTTAGCGAGCCTGAGCAAACACATCCGCTGTGCAAAGTTTTAAAAAAGGGGGGTGTTACTCTGCTAAATTGTAGAACTTGTTAACACAAGTTGGAAAGGATATAATCAAACAATATAGCATCCCTGAACATTCCCACACCCGCTGCAATGCAGGAATCACAGCTGAAGAGTCCCTGGTGGGTGACCACCCAACCGCTGCTTAAAAACCTCCAAACCTTCCAAAGTGATCCGTTCCACAGTCAAATGCCTTTTACCACCAGAAAGTTCTTCATGACATTTAGTTGGCACCTCCATTTGAATCCATTGGTTCAGGCCCTGCCCAATGGAGTAGCAGAATACAAGCTTGCACAGCCCTTCAGATATTTGAAGACAGCTGTCCATCTATTCTTCTCCATGCTGAACATACCCAGCTACCGAGGCTCAACTTCCAGACCTTTGATCATGTTGCTTGCCCTCTTCTGCACACCTTCCAGCTTGTTTGTACCCTTCTTAAACCGGGAACTGGGCACGGGACTCCAGTACTTCCTCTTAAGAAAGACTTCATCCCTGCCTACTCTTCATCCCTGCTTCATCTTTCCCTGAGATGTTCCCTCTCCTGGGACTGAAGGGTGGCTGGCTGGGAGTCATAGAATCATAGAATCCTAGAGTTGGAAGAGACCACAAGGCCCATCGAGTCCAACCCCCTGCCAAGCAGGAAACACCATCAGAGCACTCCTGACATATGGTTGTCAAGCCTCTGCTTAAAGACCTCCAAAGAAGGAGACTCCACCACACTCCTGGGCAGCAAATTCCACTGTCAAACAGCTCTTACTGTCAGGAAGTTCTTCCTAATGTATAGGTGGAATCTTCTTTCTTGTAGTTTGGATCCATTGCTCCGTGTCCGCTTCTCTGGAGCAGCATAAAACAACCTTTCTCCCTCCTCTATGTGATATCCTTTTATATATTTGAACATGGCTATCATATCACCCCTTAACCTCCTTTGGGACTGGGCAGGGTGCATAGCTGTCAACTTTCAGATTTGAAAATAAGGGATCAGCAGCCTCACCTGTCCCAGGGACAGTGTACGGGATATCTTAACAATCCGGGATAGACTTCCGATTGGCCGCACAACTAATGGCGGATGGGAGCTCTTTCAGATGAAAGAGCCCCAGCGCTTTGAAGTTTGGGGTGACCGCAAAGCGTCACAACCCCCCCAAAAAACCTCAGATTGAGCGTTCTGAGGACCTGATGTTCTGGCGGGTACCCTTTGCGATATATACGATATATATATATATACGGGATATCTAACAATCCGGGATAGCAGCGGGAAACAGCGCTGGAATAAGGGAATTTCCCCTCAAAAAAAGGGAAGCTTGACAGCTATGGCAGTGTGGTTCTCCAAAGGTACCCATCTCTTGATTTTATCACAGGCTTTTTGTCCCTCTCTACAGGTGCTAAAGGCTCACGTAGACAAAGCCCCCCAGATCACAGAAGATTTTGGAAGGAGGATGGCACATTGCTGCCTGAGCTGCTTGGCGGACTTCCTGCAGAGGTAATTCCCTTCTGTTTTTTTTCTCCGTGAAAGAAGCAATTGACTCACAGCACGGTGCCGCTCACCCCGCTCCGCTCCGAAGCCCGTAAATGGGTTTCCTCGCGAGTTGGGGGGGCGCAAAAGGTGCCCGCCGAGTCCCACGTTCACAGGCTTCACCGGCTGTGATTCCTGTAGGGTCCCTGCTTTGCCGTAGTGGTACAGACCCAATTTCCACGGAGCCGGTCCCCTCCAGATCAAAGGGAATCCGCCATTAGCTGATGGCGCTAACCCTTCTGAAGGACAGGTGAGGGGGACCCCAGGAAAAGAGAACCAAGCTCTTCTTTTGGCTGCGGGTTCAGTGGGGAAGGAGCGCGTGGTCTAGAGCATTGATAGAAGCCTTGCTTTTAATAATAGTAGTAATAATAATAATAATAATAAATTTCACTGTATTTTTCGCTCTATAAGATGCACCAAACCATAAGACGGAGCTAGTTTTTGGAGGAGGAAAATGAGAAAAAAAAATATTCTGAATACCAGAAGCCAGAACAGCAAGAGGGATCTGGCTTCCGGGATAGCCTCATGTTGTTCTGGCTTCCGGGATAGCCGTGTGAAGCCTCTTCAGGGCAGCGGGATGATGGCTCCCCCAAGAGCCACGCTCCCTTTAAAGTGCCGCGCGGAGCGTGTGTGTGGCTCTTGGGGGCTTTTCCCGAGGAGTTAGAAGGGCAGCCCTTCTCCTTGGGGAAAAGCCCCCAAGAGCCACACACACACTCCACGCTGCTCTTTAAAGGGAGCGCTGAGCAGAGCCTCCCGCCTGCATTCGCTCCATAAGACGCACACACATCTCCCCTTACTTTTTAGGAGGGGAAAAGTGTGCCTTATAGAGTGAAAAATACGGTATTTATATCCCGCCCTCCCCAGCCGAAGCCGGGCTCAGAGCGGCTAACAACAATAAAAGTAACACAGCATTCTAAAATCAATTCATTTTTAAATCAATTCAAAATCTAATTAAATTAATGGCAACCATTGGGCTAGAGTTCTGTGAGGAATCCCAAAGGAGGGGGTCAGGCTGTGCCTTGGCCAAAGGCCTGGTGGAATTTTAAATTATATATATTATATTATAATATAATATAATACATATGTTATAGTTCGAACTGCCGACCTTCTGATCGGCAAGCCCTAGGCTCTGTGGGCATAGACCCTTTGAAATGAATGAACATGAGTCAGGACCCTTCATTCCAATGGTTCTTAGTTGTTGTTATTAATGCCTGCCCCTCACCCTAAGGTTCAAGAGCAGGCTGCAACGTTAAAACACAATATGGGGCTTCACTGTAGCTGACGAGAGAGTAGAGGCATAGCGTGCAGGATCCAGCCCTCCTGTCTCAGTTAAAAGGGTCTCAGGTCACATGAGGCCATGGAAAGCACAAGACGGACAGAGAAACAATGTGGGGTAACAGTTTAAAGTGTCGGACTGGGACCTGTGAGATCAGGGTTCACCACTCAGCCATGAAGCTCAGGGGGCGATAGTCACTGCCTGTGAGCCAAACCTACTTCCCAGGGCTGATGTGGGAATAAATGGGGAGTGGGGAAAACCAGGCATGGAGCTCCTTGGATAGGAAATAAATACAGTGGTACCTCGGGTTACAGACGCTTCAGGTTACAGACGCTTCAGGTTACAGACTCCGCTAACTCAGAAATGGTACCTTGGGTTAAGAACTTTGCTTCAGGATGAGAACAGAAATTGCACGGCGGCAGCAGGAGGCCCCATTAGCTAAAGTGGTACCTCAGGTTAAGAACAGTTTCAGGTTAAGAATGGACCTCCGGAACTACTTAAGTTCTTAACCTGAGGTACCACTGTAAACAACATTACAATACTGCAATACAGTATTAAACACAATATTCAGATGCAGTTCAGTATATCGTCAAATATACTGCATGCTTCTAGAGATCCAGGGGGATATGGCTGAACCCCGAATAATAGCCCTTCTATCCTGCCCTTCCTCTGAGGGAACATAACCCGGTCTTTCCCTCTCTCTTTTTTCCATTGCAACAATCCTGCGAGGTAGGCCAGCCTGAGTCTTGCAGTCTGCACCACTTGCAAGCCAGCAGGCATGATGCAGAAGGCTGCGGCGGCAGCAAAGCATGTTGTTGCACAGGGCCAAGGAATAAGCTGCACAGGGGAGGGTTGCAAAAAACCCCCCCTTGTTTTCCCGCCGGCCTGGGGAGGGGGGGAATCGTCCAAGGAAACCAAAGCCTGCCCCGAACTGCTCTCGTCGCAACCACTTTCCATGTGGGTGGCACGCAGGAGGCAGCCGGGGCTGGGATGGAGTAGCGGGTTTAGGAACACCCCCCGGACAGTGGCAGCAGAATGGCATGCCGTTTCCATTTCAAACTGGCCGCCGAGGACCAGGGTCATCCCGGGGTATAAATAGCCGCTCCGTAAGGAAATGCCAGCAAGACGGAGCCAGAGGACAAAGCCCCCCCCCTCCCGCCCCCGGTGGAGTCAGCCAGGGATGGAAAGTCAAAGCTATTCTTAGCAGGTTTGCTTCCTGATATGCCTGTTTCAGAAAGCTGGGTGTGTGTTTTTGTTTGTCTGAAGGGGATGTCCGTGTCCTCTGGGGATGCCAAAACCCAAGGAAGACCAGAGGTTCACCGGGGGGCTGCTACCCCGGGGTGATGGGGGCTTGGAAGAGCCACCTACTGGTTTTAGCAGCGCCCAGTGAGCTTCCTGGCTGTGGCGGGATTCGAACCCTGATCTCCCAGCTCCGACCACTCTGGCCACGACAGATGGTTGTGGGAAGATGAGGCACGGCGGGTGCCTTCGAGCAGGACTTATTTGCGCCACTTGAATTTACCTCTGCCTTTTCTCTCCCTCTTTGCGCCCCCCCCCCCCAGTTTTCAGAAGAAGGTTGAAAGGTTCCACGAGGGGCAGATTGAGACCCCCCTCACTGCCGACGCCTTAATGGACCGGACCATCATGCTCATCAACCACTGCCCACCTTTTAGGTAAGAGACGGACTCTCATTCTTTTTCCTTTCTCCCCCTGTGATGAGGCTGCATTTTAATATTTCAATATTTTAATGTTGTATTTTAATCTTGTTTTTAAGTTGTATTCATTCAACTTGTTTTTATTATTGCTTGTTAGCCGCCCTGAGCCAGGCCTTGGCTGGGGAGGGCGGGGTATAAATAAAAATTATTATTATTATTATTATTATTATTATTATTATTTCCCGTTTAAGCCTCGAGTGCCAGGGAAAAACCAGAGCAGGTGAAATTTCAACCCCTTCTCCTCTGGCCCCCACAATCGTTGCAAACTCTCCTGTGTGTCCCCCTCCATGTCCCAACATAATGTCTATCGGCCTGAACTTGTATCCTCTCCACTTTCACAACAACATTGAAAAGCTCACCCCCACTTTCACTTCACCCCTATTTGGGTTGTATTGGGTACTCATTCATTTTTACAGGACCGCCTCTCCTGGTCTGCCCCGCAGAGGACCTTAAGGTCCATGAATCACCATAGTTTAGAGGTCCTGGGCCCTTAGATTATCCTCCACCAGGGCCAGGGCCTTCTCAGTGGTGGCTCCGACCTGGTGGAATGCTCTGTCCCGTGAGACCAGGGCCCTGCAGGATTTCACTTCCTTCCGCTGGGCCTGTAAGACAGAGCTATTCTGCCTGGCTTTCAACCTGAACTTAGCCTGATCTTTTATTCCCCTTCCTTCCCTCCCCCTCCCCTTTTTATGAAGATTACCCGCTCTGGGATCCCACAGCTAATTCTCCCCTGGTCTCCTCGCTGGCCCAAATAGGACTAATTTAACCAGCTGGTCCTGGTGATCATCTAATGTTTATTGGATGGATTTCCCCCCTAAATTGATTTTTGAATTCTGAATTTATTGTTATGCACGTTATATACTGTATTTTATGCTGTTTTTTGTTGAATCGATTAAGTGTTTTAAATTTGTTGTTAGCCACCCTGAGCCCGGTTTTTGAACTGGGAAGGGCGGGGTATAAATAAAAATTTATTATTATTGTTTTCTCGGATCTGAGAGCTTTGCTCCTTTTGCGGCAATCCAATCCTACCCACTGAATTGAAGCTTGGTCAAGCAAAATCTCTCTCTGGATTTTCCACACGCTTCTCCGCCTGTGCCTCCTTTCCATGGCGAGAATGTACCGTATTTTTCGCTTCATAAGACACACTTTTTTCCTCCTAAAAAGTAAGGGGAAATGTTTGTGCGTCTTATGGAGCGAATGTGTGGTCCCTGGAGCTGAATTGCCCAGGGGCAAAAAGCAGATCATGCTTTCTTTTTTTTGAAAGAGGGAAGTGGGTGTTGAAACAAAGCCACTGATCGTTTGCCGATCAGGGAGAGAGATAAGGGACGCTAGAGATAAAGGAGGCTGCCTGGAAGGGGGGAGGTAAAGACAGCAAACTTGCAAGGAGAGGAGACAGGAAGACTAAAGCAATGAGGAGAGAAATTAGAAGAAAGGGAGGAGCAAAAAACTGCTCCAGCTAAGGAAAAGATACTAGGGCAAACAAGAGGGAAGGGAGTGTTGAAAGGAAGCAGCTGATCAGTAAGGGATCGGGAGGGAAATAAGGGTCACCCCAAATTCACCATCAGATCACATAGCATGTCCATGGCTACCAAAAAAATCACGCACCCACTGTTTCGTGGGGCCGCAATGGTGCAAAAACATGATTGCAAAGCACGGATCCACATGGATTCTCAAGATTTTTGCACTGGGCTACCCCAAACTCACCGTCAAATCACGTCTGTGGCCACAGCATGAACCACAAAAATCATACATCCACTGTTTCGTTCAGAATATTTTTTTCTTGTTTTCCTCCTCTAAAAACTAGGTGCGTCTTGTGGTCAGGTGAGTCTTATGGAGCAAAAAATACGGTAGGCCCTGTGTTCTGCCTCGCTGACCAGAATCTCTCCCGCAGGGATTACGTGGAGCGCTTGGCAAGGTTTGGCCACCCCGAGAGCGAGGCAGTGAGGTGCCAGGCTGACGCCTCCCTTGACAGAGTGACTCGACTGTGCAACAAGGTCTTGGCTGACCACCTCTTTCAAAACCTCAAGGTACTGATTTTCGAGAAGACCTCCCCAGAGGGACGTTAGTGGGAGCAGACTGCGGGAGGGAGAAATCAGTGGCCTCATCCAACATGATCTTGGGGTGGGTGAGGAATATTGGGGGGAAACTAATGCATAGTTAAACTGTGGAACTCACTGCTGCAGGAAGCAGCAATTTCCTCCACCGAAGACGGCTTTATTTATTTATTATAAATTTTTATTAGTTTTTCAACATATCATTTCCAACAATAATTAAACATACTTTTATATCTTATACAATTCTTTTTTGAATCCCAACATCTGAAAATTTTCCAATCTATTCACTTAATTTATGTTTCTTATTTTCACTATTACATTTAGCTCATAACTGATATCACTATTCTTTGCTAATTTGCAATGCTTCATACATTTCTCCTTACACAGCTTTTTGTAGTCCTACTAGCGTAATTCGTTGATTACAGTTGCTCTTCAAATAATTCGTATATTTCTTCCAATCTTCTGTAAATCTTTGGTCCCGCAGGTTTCGAATCCTTCCTGTCATTTTATCCAATTCTGCGTAGCCCATTAATTTTATCTACCATTCTTCTTTCGTCGGAATTTCTTCTTGCTTCCATTTCTGGGCTACAATACTCTTGACGCTGTTGTTGCATATAAAAACAATTTAACGTCTTGTCTATTAATGTCCTGACCTATAATACCAAGTAAAAATGCTTCTGGTTTTTAAAAAAATGTATATTTCAACATCTTTTTCATCTCATTATATATCATTACCCAGAAGTTTTTGATTTTCTTACATTCCCACCACATATGGTAAAATGTTCCTTCTTTTTCTTTACATTTCCAACATATGTTATTTCTCTTATGCATTCTAGCTAATTTCACAGGTGTAATGTACCATCTATACATCATTTTCACTGCGAGAAGCCAAGTTATAGGGAACCAGGCAGAGGGCCTTCTCGGTGGTGGCACCCACCCTGTGGAACACCTTCCCACCAGATGTCAAAGAGAAAAATAACTACCAAACTTTTAGAAGACATCTGAAGGCAGCCCTGTTTAGGGAAGCTTTTAATGTTTAATAGGTTATTGTATTTTAGTGTTTTGTTGGAAGCCGCCCAGAGTGGCTGGGGAAACCCAGCCAGTTGGGCGGGGTATAAATAATAAATTATTATTATTATTATTATTATTATTATTATTATTATTATTATTTATCATCATCATCATCATCATCATGATGTTCTCTTTCAAGGCATCACAAGCTGTAAATGTTATTCTTTCTTTCCACAACCTCTCCCAATCGTTTCTCATTCCTCCTCCTTCCCTCCTCTGCCCCATGCAGCCCTACTTCCAAAAGCTGATGAAAAGGAAGTGGCTCAGCAACTCGGAGGCCTTCTCCACCATCATGGGCACCCTGGAAGAACACGCCCGGAAGCTGAGGAAGATGAAGATGGAGCCGTACCAGGTGAGCGGCCTGCCAGGAAGGCAAATGGCTCTGGCTTCACAGGGGACCCCAGCCATTGCTGCTGTGATAAGAATTTTAAGGTCTTAGATATATACCGTATTTTTCGCTCTATAAAAGGTAAAGGTAAAGGTACCCCTGCCCGTACGGGCCAGTCTTGACAGACTCTGGGGTTGTGCGCCCATCTCACTCAAGAGGCCAGGGGCCAGCGCTGTCTGGAGACACTTCCGGGTCACATGGCCAGCGTGACATCGCTGCTCTGGCGAGCCAGAGCCGCACACGGAAACGCCGTTTACCTTCCCGCTGGTAAGCGGTCCCTATTTATCTACTTGCACCCGAGGTGCTTTCGAACTGCTAGGTTGGCAGGCGCTGGGACCGAGCAGCGGGAGCGCACCCCGCCGCAGGGATTCGAACCGCCAACCTTTTGATCAGCAAGTCCTAGGCGCTGAGGCTTTAACCCACAGCGCCACCTGCGTCCATTCGCTCTATAGGACGCACTTTTTCCCCTCCAAAAATTAAGGGGAACTGTGTGTGCGTCCTATGGAGCGAATGCAGGCTCCTTGGCTTCAGCGATAGCAACGCGAAGCCTCCGAAGCGCAGAGGGAGCGCTCCCTCCGCGCTCCGGAGGCTTCGCGTTGCTTTCGCTGAAGCCTGGAGAGCGAGAGGTGTTGGTGTGCACCGACCCCTCTCGCTCACCAGGCTTCAGGCAGCTATCTGCAAGTCTTCAGAGCACGCCCCCAGCTCCGTAAGATCCGGGAGCGGTGGCAAGGCTGTGCGCAACCTTGCCGCCGCTCCCGGACCTGTTCTGGGGGCTGGGGTCGGGGGAAGCTTGGGCTTAAACGAAGCCAAGACAGTATGCATCCTGCTCGCTGTCTTGGCTTCTGCCAAAGCCACGCGCAGCCTCTCCCGGCTGGAGAGGTTGTGCGTGGCTAAAGAGGAAGCCAAGACAGCCAGCGGGATGGATCCTGCTCGCTGTCTTGGCTTCTTTGCTCTTTGGGGTTGGGGGGGGGGAAATAATTTTCCCCCCTTTATTCCCCTCCCTAAAAACTAGGTGCGCCCTATAGTCCGGTGCACCCTATGGAGCGAAAAATATGGTAATAAATGTTCATAAATGTACCAACCAAGCATGTTAGTACATTTACCGGCACAGGAAGACCAACCTGAAACCATTTTGACTCCCAAACTGACCAAATGTTTGGCTATTGCTGCATATTCCATTACCTTCTGTCACCATTCTTCTACTCTTGGTATTTGCTGATGTTTTGAGACCAGTATATTATTTATACTTTTCAGATATACACATTTCACTGGTTTCGCAATCATGATGACATTTCAAAACTGGACTTCCTTCCCCCGCCTCCTGCGGTTCCTTAAATTTATTTTTAATACCTTCTGCATGTCCAAATTCACTTACTGATTTATTTATCTTCTTTAAATAGATTCTCTTATGCAGGTTATTACAGTTATCCTGCCAGTGCTTTTATCTGTTTAGAGTTTATCTGTAAATGTTCTGTAAACCATTTCCACTCTTTTATAAAAAGTTTGTTCTCTTGATTTCTTATCCTTCCGGGAAGTTTTGCCATTTCTGCATACAGTGGTACCTCTGGTTACGTACTTAATTCGTTCCGGAGGTCCGTTCTTAACCTGAAACTGTTCTTAACCTGAAGCACCACTTTAGCTAATGGGGCCTCCTGCTGCCACTGCGCAGCCGGAGCACAATTTCTGTTCTCATCCTGAAGCAAAGTTCTTAACCCGAGGTATTATTTCTGGGTTAGCGGAGTCTGTAACCTGAAGCGTATGTAACCCGAGGTACCACTGTATTCCATAGGTTTTTGTATCCATTCCTCCTCCTTTGCTGGGACTTCCTCTTCTGTCCATCTTTTGGGCGAGTACTGTTCTTGCCTCTGTAGCTGCATACATGAATACGTTTCTGTGCAATTTAGGCAGCTGTTTCCCTGTCTCTCGCCAGATGTTGCTGAAGGATGTGCACCGCCGGGTGCTCATCGAGTACGTCCGGCCCCTGATGCGAGTGCGGTTTCTCTGCACCACCTCCAAGATGAGGAACAAGATGGCAAACAAGCTGCGACACGAAGCCAAACAGCTGGAGGAGTTCTTCATCCAGCTGGTGAGGACCATAGCTGTCAACCGTCCCTTATTTGGCAGGGAACTCCCTTATCCCAGCGCCGTGTCCCGCTGCTGTCCCTTATTGATGATGTCCCTTAAATTTCCCGGGTTTAAAGGAAGCAGCTCCTCTCCCTCCCTCCCTGCTGGCCAGGGAGGAGGGAGGCTCCAACTGTGTTGCTTTGCTGCGTTGCTCACCCAATAAGGAGTCTAAGAACGACCTGGGGGTGGAGCTTGCATGCTTTGTGCCCATCAAATCGGCCGCATTGCCTGGGGACTCGCCTTTGCTCAGCGCTTCCCAGCGGAGAGGTGATGGTGGTTTCCCTTGCTGCATCCCCTTTGCCGGGTTGCTGCGCTGTGGGAACCACCGCTTGAGGCTTCGTTTGGCTGCTGGCTGGGCTTTCTGCCTTTGGCTGGGAGGGGCTCAGAAGTTGAACATACCTGTGCCCCTTGGAAAATCCCTTATTTTGGCTGCTGATCCCTTATTTTCGAGGCTGCTGGTCCTTTATTTTCAAATCTGTAAGTTGACAGCTATGGTGAGGACCGGGGGGATGGGGTGAGGTGTGGGCCCCCCAGCCACCAAAGCGGGAAAGTGGGGTCCCTGTACCTGCCTCTAGCCCAGGGGTAAAAACCAATAAAAAAAATACAGTCACGGAACTAAAAAAATTGCACAAAGCAAATGAAATATCATGAAAATCCCTGAAACGAGAAGTAACCAACTAGAAATATTATCTTGTGGAAATAATAATAAAAATCAAAAAGCTTAAGGAAAAAATTAGAGAAACCTAAAATAGAACAAAGCCTTAATGGGATGCCGGCTACAAATCTTGTTTCACTATACTATTCAGTTTCCCCAGAAGGAAATAGGAAATCATAAACTTTAAATGACCAAAATTCAAAAATTCAAAATTTTAGGTTTTTCTAATTTTTCCCTTACGCATGACTAAGCAGCTTCTGGCGAACCAGAGCAGTGCACGGAAATGCCGTTTACCTTCCTGTCGGAGCGGTACCTATTTATCTACTTGCACTTTGACATGCTTTCGAACTGCTGGGTTGGCAGGAGCAGGGACCGAGCAATGGGAGCTCACCCCGTCGCGGGGATTCGAACTGCCAACCTTCTAATTGGCAAGCCCCAGGCTCTGTGGTTTAACCCACAGCACCAGATGGGGCCTTATCTCACTTGTCTGACCAGTTCAGCAGTGGGATCCTCCATTTGATTTTAACCCTTGCTTGGTCCGGGACCCCCAGAGATTAGCAGAGCATCCTGCAGACTGATACCCCATCACCGACAATTCACAACAGTGTGATAAAATGCCAGAATTATTGGGGGGGGGAACGTTCCCTGAACCTTTGGCAACATGTAATTTCTGAGTTGTTTTTTCACCTACTGCTAAAACGCCTTGCATTCTTCTACTAAAGCGAAAGTCCTGTTGAATAGGCGGATTTCATCAGGGACTCGCACAGGGGTGCCGAAAACTGAGCTTTCTTCCGTGTCCTTTACCTCCAGTGAAACCCAGCGCCAAGGCATTGTTTACCAGAGTTGTTTTCCTTGTTGTTCTAGGAGGAGGAGCCGTGGTAGTAATTATATCCCCTTCTCTGAGAATCATTCAAGGCAGCTTGCTACAAAAATAGAAGCAGTGTTTTGTTTTGTTTTTTAAAAAAGGTGCAATCAAAAACAAAAGCAGTAAAAATAGCAGGCTCTCAAAGGGCCGTAGCTCAGTTGGCAGAGTCTATTCTGCATGCAGGAGATCCCAGATTATTATTATTATTATTATTATTATTATTATTATTATTATTATTTACTGTATTTTTTGCCCCATAGGGCGCACCGGCCCATAGGGCGCACCTAGTTTTTTGGGGGGGAAATAAAGGGGATTTTTTTTCCCCCAGGCATGGGGCTGGGGCGGGGGAAGCCCGAGCTTCCCCTGACCCCAGCCCCCAGAACAGGCTGCTATCTGCAAGCCTAGGGAGCCCAGCGGGAAGTCGCACCGGTCTCTCCAGGCTTGAGGATATCTGCCCGAAGTCGCGCAGCTCTCCCACAGCTTCAGCAAAAGCCTGCATTCGCCCCATAGGACACACACACATTTCCCCTTCATTTTTGGAGGGGAAAAAGTGCGTCCTATAGGGCGAAAAATACGGTATATCCCGCCTTCCCCGGGCAAAGCCGGGCTCAGAGCGGCTAACAACAAGTCAAAATAGCACAGTGTATATAAAATCACAGTCAATTAATTAAAATACATTATAAAATCAATTCAGAATCAAATTAATGGGCTAGAGTTCTATGAGGATTACAGAAGGAGGGGGTCAGACTGTGCCTTAGCCAAAGGCCTGGTGGAACACCTCTGTCTTGCAGGCCCTAATCTCTTTGGCCAGAGCGTTCCACCAGATCGGGGCCATGGCCGAAAAGGCCCTGGCTCTGGTTGAGGCCAGCCTAACCTCCCTGTGGCCCGGGATCTCCAATATGTTTTTATTTGAAGATCATAATGTCCTCCGTGGGACATACCGAGAGAGGCGGTCCCGTAGGTACGAGGGTCCTAGGCCGTATAGGGCTTTAAAGGTTAAAACCAGCACCTTAAACCTGATCCTGTACTCCACTGGGAGCGAGTGCAGCTGGTATAGCACCGGGTGAATGTGATCCCATGGCAAGGGATCCCATCCCCGACAGCATTGCCAGGAACCCTGCCTGAAGCCCTGGCTGCCAGCCCAGACTAGCCGGAGTTAGATGGACCCAGTGGTCTGACTCAGTATAAAGCAGAGGTATTAAGCAGAGGTTGGATGGCCATCTGTCATGGGTGCTTTAGCAGAGATTCCTGCATTGCAAGGGGTTGGACTAGATGACTCTTGGTGCCCCTTCCAATTCTACAATTCCATGGCAGCAGATTCCTTTGTTCCTGAAACTTAAAACCAGCAGTCACATTCACAAAGTGTCACGGCGGTTGTCAGGACCAGGTCAGCATTAAATCACATGGAGTAAGCCAACTCTTTATTTATCGTGGTCGGCTCAGGAGCACAGCAACTCTTCTCGGAAGGTCTTGCCCCTTTGAGGCAGTTGTGGAGGCTAAAGACCCATGTCTTCTCATAGCTCCAAGTCTCCTCCTCCACTGAGTCCTTCCCCAGCAATCTGAGACTATGCCAATGTGCCTGTACCTGCCCTCTCTCTTCATACCTCTTTGGGCCCTGGGAGACCAGAGGGGAGGGGAGTCTGTCGCAGCAGGAGGGGGAGACTCCCTGGCTTTTTCCCCGCTCTGCCTCTTGACCCCTCTGCTCTCCAGCCTCCTCTCCTGCCTCTGAGTCTGGACTGCTCTCCGACACAGCCTCTTCCTGCTCACCAAACCCTGTTGCCCCTTCATCTTCCAGCATCTCCTCCTCCCAGTCTGCTCCTCCTTCTCCCTCTGACCACATCCCACCACCCCTAGCTCTGAACTTTCTTCCCTTGGGGTTTCCCCCCTACTCCTCTGCACCCGGCCAGTCATGACCCAAAGGCAACTTGAAATCAGCCGAATTGCTGAAATCCCTTTTAAAATGGTAGAATGATTGACATCGGTCAGAAGAAGAACGTTTTCGGTGGTGCTCTACAAACAGCTCTGAAAGTTCTTCCTGGTGTTTAGCTTGAATCTCCTTTCTTGTAACTGGAAGCCACGGGTTCGAGTCCTGCCCTTGAGAGCACAATGTGGCAGCCATCTTTAAATATCTGAAAGGTTGTCACATGGAGCAAGCTTGGGTTGGACTGGATGACCCCCGGGTCCCTTCCAGCTATGATTCTATGAAAAAGATGGATGGCTGAGGGTGCAAAGATTATCATCTTCTCTCCCTGAAGCTGAGTTACAGGCGCCACCCAATATACCCCGGAAAGGTCAAGAAGGATGTGCTATTGTAGGTGCCAGTACAGAGGAGGTGTACAAGGGGATGTTGGGTCAAACAAAATAAGATCAAATCTTTATTATTGCGGTCCGTGACAACACAATGTAAAGCGAAACAAAATTTGTTGTTGTTTACTCGTGATCGACTCTTCATGACCCCCTGGACCAGAGCACGCCAGGCCCTCCTGTCTTCCACTGCCTCCTGCAGTTTGGTCAAACTCATGCTGGTAGCTTCGAGAACACCGTCCCACCATCTCGCCCTCCGTCGTCCCCTTCTCCTTGTGCCCTCCATCTTTCCCAACATCAGGGTCTTTTCCAGGGAGTCTTCTCTTCTCCTGAGGTGGCCAAAGTCTTGGAGCCTCAGCTTCAGGATCTGTCCTTCCAGTGAGCTCTCAGGGCTGATTTCCTTCAGAATGGATCGGTTTGATCTTCTTGCAGTCCATGGGACTCTCAAGAGTCTCCTCCAGCACCAGAATTCAAAAGTATCCATTCTTCGGCGATCAGCCTTCTTTATGGAAACAAAATTAAAGAAGCATAAAACACGATAGGGGATGCTGGGTGTGGTTTGCCAGCTGCTGAGAGCCAGTGATGGTGGTGACTGGGTGTGACCCATAGCAGGGAGTTCCAAAGGTCAGTTCTGATTTTATTTTGTTTTTCTCCCCCAAAAAAGTCATTTCCTGGTGTTTGTTTTGCAGAGGCAGTTCATAAAGTCTCCTGTCTCCTCAAGTCGGAAGGGGTTATCTATAATTAACTCCCGTCCCTACTTTAAGGCTGCCGCTGTCCCTCGCTTGACCGTCTCCTGTCTCCCTCCCCTTCCGCGCAGGAATCCACCTCATCCTGGCTGGACAAGGTTGTTCCACACCTGGCAGAGATCATTGAGCTAGAAGACGTTGCTGCCATCCAACTGCAAGTGGGCTTCCTCGCAAGAGATTTTCCCGATGTGCAGTGAGTTCCCGCACTCATTTTTTTGTGGGGGTGGGGGGGCCAAACCTTCTTTAATTGCATGGGGGGTTGTTGTACCCATAAACATTTGTAGCAGAACATTTCCCAGATTTGAAGGCTAGAAAAAAAACCAAACAGGCAGCATCTCGTGAGAATGTAACATGGACAGCAGAACTTAACAAAAACTTGTCTGGGTTTGCAGAGTTTGCAGACATCGACCCAGGGCATGGCAGCTGCAAAAAAATAATTAAAAAAAAAGGCGAATTGCATGCTAGGAATCATTAGGAAATGAATTGAAAATATCAGTCCAGAAATCATAAATGCCGTTAATGCAAATTGACGGTGCAATGTGTGCAGTTTTGGTTGACTCGCCCCCAAAAGGGATATTGTAGAGCTGGAAAAGGTTCAGCAAAGGGCCACCAAAATGATCGAGGGGGTGGAGAAAGGTTGCCACCTCTAGGACTTAGAGAAGAGGCGACATGATAGAAGCTTATAATCAATCAATCAATCAATCAATCAATCAATGTTTATTATGAAGGCGCCCTAAAGACGCTAAAGCAAAGATTATGGGGTAATACACACAGTGACTTGCAATCTCGATCACACGCAGTCTGTAGTCCGTTGGCAATAGGAGTACAATATGGGCATGTCTTTAAGTAACACCTTACATCAATAACCTGACAGTACCAAATTATCGAAGGCTTTTCACCAAAGTCAGACTAAACGTCTTTCCTTCTGCAGTGTTGGATGGCAGGTTGAGAGGAGTTCCCTGCCAGGACAGACTTTGCTCGTGTGCTCAAGACATTGATTCCATAAAACATATTTTGCTGCACTGCAAAATATGAGCAAGCCAAGGCTGAACGGATACTACCCTTGCTGGTACCTTTCCTGGGAAAATCAGAGGCTCACTATGTCAGGTTCCTATTGGAAGACCGGACAAACGCTAGAACATTAGCAGCGGCAAAGTTTTTATCGGTGGTTGCAAGAAGCTTATAAAAATGAGAAAGAGAGAACAGAGAAAAGTTTTTCTCCTGCTCTCATAATTCTAGAATTCATAGAACATTCAAAGGAGCTTGGACGCTGGAAGGATCAGGGCAGGTAAAAGAAAGTCCTTCTCTGTGCAGCGCAGTGTTAAACTGCAGAACTCCCTGCCACAGGAGGCAGGGATGGCCACCAACTTGGATGGCTTGAAAAGAGGGATGGACAAATTTGTGGAGGAGGAGAGGGCTGTCAAAGGCTACTAGCCATGAGGCCTTTGCCAATAATAATAATAATAATACTTTATTATTTATACCCCGCCCATCTGGCTGTTTCCCCAGCCACTCTGGGGGGCTCCCAATCAAGTGTTAAAAACAGTACAGTGTTAAATATTAAAAACTTCCCTGAACAGGGCTGCCTTCAGATGTCTTTTAAAGATAGGATAGCTGCTTATTTCCTTCACATCTGAAGGGAGGGTGTTCCACAGGGCGGGTGCCACCACCGAGAAGGCCCTCTGTCTGGTTCCCTGTAACCTCACTTCTCGCAATGAGGGAACCGCCAGAAGGCCCTTGGCGCTGGACCTCAGTGTCCGGGCAGAACGATGGGGGTGGAGAGGCTCCTTCAGCTTATTCCTCTTCAGAACAGTTCCTTTTCTGCGTTCTGAGTGGCAGCAGCTTCTGTGGAGCCACAAGGCTGTCGGCAGGGGCCACCCAGGCCTCACCCAAGTCCTTGCCTGACCTCTCGATCCCACGCGAATCGGCCCTTGGGCAGCACCAGGCAGCCTCGCTCCGTGCGAAAGAAGCACGAGCTCAGAGCTCAGTTATCCATCAAGGTTGCGATCTCCCATCGGGAGAGGAAAAGGCCCATCAGGTGGGGATGTGCGCAACCTGAGGCCGTGGCTCCCGGCCAGCGAGGAAGCTTCTCAGGCCCGAATCAGGATGCTCCAGACCTTGACCTCTTCCCTGCGGAGAAGCAAAGCCAGCGGCTCAGGGCCACAGCGGGGTCAGCGGCCGCTCAGCGCCTTTCCCCGTGCCGTGGCTGGAGGTTCTGGCGTGGATCGGGCAGCCCGGTCGCATCTTCTGAGGGTGCAAAAAGAGGAGACAAGGGAAGCGTGCTTAGGTGGGACTTCCTAAGAGGAGGGAAAACAGCTCCCCTGGGGGAACTGGCTGCTCAGGGAGGATGCCAGTCCTCGCGCCAGTGCTGAGAGGGAGCTAGATAAAGTTTCTCAGCACTGCGGAAAAGGGTTGGGCTCTGTGGTCGGTTGACCCTGTGGCCGTGTGGCTCTAATCTCCACAGAGGTCCTCTCTCTCTCTCTCTCTCTCTCTCTCTCTGCCTCTGGCATCCTCTGCCTCTTTCCTGAACGGGGCTGAATGTTGGGAGGTTCAGGACAGACAAAGTATTTCTTGACGCAGTTAAACTGTGGAACTCCCTGCCACAGTTGGCAGCAGTGGCCGCTGACTTGGAGGGCTTTATTTTTATTTCCCCCCCCAAAAAAAAATTATTCATTTTATAGCACAGTTAAACAACACAAACAGAAAAACAAACAGTACAAAAAATTCTTGTCTTATCCTTATATTTTTTAAACATTGCTAGGTGAGCTTCCCCAAGTCCCCACATCTGATTTTCATTTTACCTCACCTTTAGCAGTTTACATATATCATAATTTCTAGCCATTTTTTATCACACTCACTTTTACCATAAAAATCTTCACATTTTATCACTTACAAATAATACTATTTTAAAATACTACTATCTTCTGCTTCTAACCCTAAAGCCTATATCCACTTCCAGAGCTATTCTAAGATTTAAATATTAACATATTCTTTCAAGTATTCTTTAAACTTCTTCCAATCTTATTCCACCGTCTCTTCTCTCTGGTCTCGGAGTCTCCCGGTCAGTTCGGCAAGTTCCATATAATCCACTGACTTGGAGGGCTTTAAAAGGGGATTAGACAAATTCATGGAGGAGAGGACTATCAATGGCTGCTATGATCTGTCTCCACGGTCAGAGGGAGCAATGCTTCTGAACACCAGTTGCTGTGGAAGGGAGAGAACTCTTGTGGTCGAATCCTGCTTGCTGGTCTACCAGTGCTTGGCCTCTGTCTTGAGCCTGTGCTTTGCAAGCAGGTGGGTTCGATCCCTTGACATTTGCATCCTGAGAACAGGATGTTGGACTCTTTTGTTCTTACGAAGCCTCCAGTTCCAGAGGCAGTCTATCTAGATTCCTGGGGTATTTGGCTACTACTCTGAGAACAGGATAGGGACGTGGGTGGCGCTGTGGTTCAAACCACAGAGCCCAGGACTTGCCGATCAGAAGGTCGGCGGTTCGAATCCCTGCGACGGGGTGAGCTCCCGTTGCTCGGTCCCTGCTCCTGCCAACCTAGCAGTTCAAAAGCACATCAAAGTGCAAGTAGATAAATAGGTACCACTCCGGTGGGAAGGTAAACGGCGCTTCCGTGTCCTGCTCTGGTTCGCCAGAAGCGGCTTAGTCATGCTGGCCACATGACCTGGAAGCTGTACGCCGGCTCCCTCGGCCAATAAAGGAAGATGAGCACCGCAACCCCAGAGTTGGCAACGACTGGACCTAATGGTCAGGGGTCCTTTACTGAGAACTGGGCTGGATGAGCCCCTTTTGGCTGGACCCAGCTGGCTCTTCTCATGTCCTTGCCTTCACCCCCACCCACCCCACCCCTCTTTTGACAACACACATTCCCAATATATCTTCCTAACTCCTGCTTGACCCCTGAAGCGGGGTCTGAGGCAGGTAGGTCAGGTCCCTTAGGGATGCCAGAGGGTTTCTTCCTCCTTCCTCCAAGGATGGCCAGAGGAGTCACTCCCGGTTTTCCCAGGACGGAGGGGAGGCTGGCAAGCTATAAATACCCGCCGCCTGCTTCCACGCTGCCCGCGCAGCTCCCTCCAGCTACCAGCCAGCTGCGTCACTCGGCGAGGGCGAAGGCGCTGCCTTATCGTGCCTCCTCTGTTTGTTTCCCTTTCCATCTTCCTGCTTATTGCATCCTTAGGAATTGTTTCGGAGGCGACAGATTGCCCGCTAAGTGTGGCTGACGGACGTTTCCTGTTTTATCTGGACCATTTCGGGTTTCTTGTTTCTTGGAAGAGGAAAGAGAGAGAGAGAGAGATTCAGCAGGAGAAAAACAAGCGGCTGGCCTTCAGACGGGAAGTGGGCTCTGTAGCAACTTCCTGGAGAGGGTGGCAGGGCAAGAATCGGACTGGCGGTGCTGGGAGCCGGAGGTCTCTGCGACCCTTCTAGGCTAGTTGTCCCGAAAGCCTGGAGGAAGAAAAGGTTTCGAGAATGTTGAGAACTGCAGCAAAAGTCCACCCAGCGCCATGTCTCTAAGTTCAGGCCTTAGGAAGGGAGAGCACAAACCTTGTAATAATAATAAGAAGAAGAAATTTGTTGCGCCCATCTGACTGGGTTCTCCCAGCCACTCAGCATGTGAATGGATGGATCCAGATTAATTGTCAGCCTCTGAGTCCATAGAGCCCATCTATCTCATTTATAGACACACATACACAGAGATCTGGGGCCACAGGTCATCCCTGCATCTGGAGCCAGGCAGGTTCAGGCTGGTGTTTGTTGCAGGGGAACCTGTGCAGACTGGGACTCTTCAGGATCAGGCCCCAGACTTGGTTCAGATGATGCCTGAGGCAGAGGATCCGGTGCAGACGGAGTCTCCTCTGGTTCCGAGTCCGAGCCCAAGGATGAGTTCTGCAGTTTAAACTTTCTGGCTATTAAACCATTGCACAGCGGGAGCCTTGAACCCTGAAAGATTCCCCCAAAGTCACCCTGCTGAGCAATCACGCTCATCCTTCCCTCTGAGCTTGTACCTCTTCAACCCAGCTTGCAGGGGAGAAGGGAACAGATCCTGTTGCTGCAGGAGTATGCAGGTCACACACAACAACCCCATTCGGGGCTTGCAGTGAGGTCAGGGAGGAAAGAACAACGCCCCCCTCCGTCACCCAGAATCGCCACCCTCACTGGATCATGCTCCCAGAGACTTCCTCTGAGAAGACCCTGCTACGATGGGGGGTGGCAGCCAGGCTGTTGCGCCCGGGTGGCAGCGGTGGGGATGGTCGGCAGGGGACGGATGCAAATTCCTAATTAGCAGAGGCCTTTCCAAAGAAGCTGGGCGACTTCCCCTCCACACCGCAGGGTTCTCCGGTGCTGGGAAAGAGGACCTCAGAGGGCCCATTAATGCGGCGGCCAGCCTTGCGCCAGGCCTCTCGCCCCCGCCTTTTGGGCAGCCGGCAGAACGGGGCTCGGCTGATTACACGGGCCCAGCGCCAGCTTCCTGAAGTTAACGAGACATCCGAAGCAGCAGCAACAGCAGTAGCAGCAGCAGCAGCAGCAGCAGCAGGGCTTTAAATAAACCGTCTCGCAAAGGCGCATTTTTGTGGAGCCAGGGGGCAGCTCCTGCGGACCCTTGCCTCGCTTGGCGTGAGAAGGGGCGAGAGGGGGAGGACAGAGCTGTTTGGGTCTGGGGTAGGGCTGGACTAGGGGTCAGCAACCTTTATCAGCTGTGGGTTGGTCCACTGTCCCTCAGACCATGTGGGGGGCCAGACTATATTTTGAAAATAAATAAATGAACGAATTGCTATGCCCCACAAACGACCCAGAGATGCATTTTAAATAAAAGGACGCGTTTTAGTCATGTAAAAACACCAGGCAGGCCCCACAAATAACCCAGAGATGCATTTTAAATAAAAGGACACATTCTACTCATGTAAAAACACCAGGAAGGGTGTTCCGGCGGGAAGGTAAACGGCGTTTCCGCGCGCTGTTCTGGTTTGCCAGAAGCGGCTTAGTCCTGCTGGCCACATGACCCGGAAGCTGTACGCTGGCTCCCTCGGCCAGTAAAGCGAGATGAGCGCCGCAACCCCAGAGTCGGCCACAACTGGTCAGGGTCTCTTTACCTTTTAAGTCCTGTAATGCACTATGACAACGTTTACCAATGTAATATAAGAACGTTAACAAATAAATAAAATGCAAATTCAAAAAAAGAAGAAAAAACTTATCTTCCTCTTTCTGCAGGAAGAAGCACGTGTCTGCCATTCTGGACATCCGCGGTCTGCAGAACCAGACCCACCGTCAGGACATCCTGGCCGCCATAGAGAGTCTGGAGCTGACCGAGGACGGGGAGGTTTCCTGCCTGGACCGGGCCTTCTTCAACGAGATCCCCACCAGCAAGGTCTTCTGCGTCCGCCTCCAGCTGCGCTGCGTCTCGGTCCTGGGGGTGACCGGACTCTCCCGGCTCCGCCAGATGCCTTGGCGGCGGCAGCAGCAACGGCAGCAGCACAGGCAGCACAGGCAGCGGTCCAAAGAGAGCGGGGCTGAGTCGCAGGTGTGAGGACAGGCGCCCCGCCAAATGGTGGACTCCCTCTCTCAGCCGCCAGGTTACGGGGTGGGGGCCAGGAGCCTCCCACGGGGGGGTGCCTTTTCTACCCCCCAAGAGCCGCCCGCTGCAGGGCTCACACTCCAAACGAGGACTGCGGCACCTGCTCCCTGCAAGAGGCAGCAGTATCTGTTGCCTGCATTTTATTCCGCAGCCGAGATTCCGCAGGCATCCTGGCTGCCTTTCAAAGTACCTGGGCAGTTGAAGGAAAGGACTCCTCTCCTATTAACTGGGCTGCAGGTTTAAAACTTTAAAACTAAGGTTGCAAATGCAGCGAGGGAGAATTTTATGCATCTGTTAAAGAAGAATCCAGCTCTGCCTGGAACAGGGAAAATCGAGCCACTGGTGTATCATGAGAGATGGGCAAAATCATTTATTTAAGTCGTGTTGGGAACCTTTTCCAGGCAGAGGGCCACATTTCTTCTGAATTAACCTCCCAAGGGCCACAGGTGGACGGTGCCAGAGGTCAAAGTGGGCGGGGCAATGGATGTACATTTTTACCTATGTATAGTGGGCTCATTTCTGCGCATGATCCTTGCCCTCCCTCGAGAGGCAAACAAGTAACATCATCAGAGTTCCAGGCCAGCTGGAAACTTTCCAGCAGGCCCAGGGAGGGGTGTGGCCTGGAAAATGTTCCGGGGGCCACGCGGAGAGGACTCGGGGGGCCACATTCAGATCCTGACACACACCTACAACGTGAACAGTTCATACGTCGAGGCTCCACTGCATAATTCAGTTCCTTATATGGCAAGAGATGTATGGGGGTTACCCGACCCTCCGCTCAAAGTAAGGGGGCACGCCTCCCCTCCCCCCACTTCCGCGACTCAGTTTCTCCCTTGGACCAGGGGGTGGGTGGTTGGCACAGGGCAAAGCGAGGGTTGGATTAAGCGAGGCCTTAAGGGAGTAAGTATACCTGCTCTGGATGTATGTATGTATGTATAAATAAATAAATAAATGCATATTAATTTAATACCACCCTTCCTTTTGCATATTTTGGGGTGGGTGTATGGCTCTAAACCGCCTCCAGCATCTTCAAATGAGGCCTTTCTCTGCTCTTGGGAATTCTTGGTGTATCTTGGGATACACCAAGGAATTCCTGGCCCGTGTCAGTCGTAGACCCGTAGAGCTATGGAGTTGGAAGGGACCTCCAAGCTATTCCAACCCCCTGCAATGCAGCAATCTCAGCTAAAGAAGCCCTGACCGATGGCCATCCAATCTCTGCTTTAAAATGTCCTTCCGAGGGAGGCCGTTCCAATTGCAAGCAGCTCTTATCCTCAGAAAAAAATTCTTAATAAATTAGTTGGAATCTCCTTCCTTGTCATTTGAATCCAGCAGTTCAAGTTCTACCCTCTGGAGCAGCTTGCCTACAAGGAAGGTTCCACTTGCGCTGTGGCTAGAAAGCACCGTTCCCAGAGGTTTTCCACTTGTAATAGGTCCAAGCAATTTCCCCCTTGCCCTGCTCCTTTTCAAGGGCAAACACACTCTTTAGTGACAGATCGGAACAAATGGAGGGGACGACCTGTATTGCTGTTTGCTCCGACTGAGCACTAAAGAGTGATTTTCCCCAGGGAAAAGCTGCGGGACCAGAGGAAGGGTGGAGAAGCCCAAAGAGAGAAAGACTAACCGCCTTCCAAGTCACAAAGGTCTTTCAACTGTTAACAGAGAAATCTGAGGGCACCCTTGGACAAAATAACAAGGACACCAACCAGGAATACCAGAGCAAAACAGCAGCCAGTAGGCTTGGTATTGATTGAAGACTGTCGCAACAGGACTCCCACCTGGAACAAGATGTAAGCCCCGAACAAGAGAGAACCCAAACTTTTATTAGCTGCTAATTCCCATGTTACACCCCCCCCCAAACTACATCATGGTTACATCATGAAAGGGGAGGATTGGTGGCAGTAATCTGAGCATCCTGGACCCTGCCCCATGGTTCCCCTTGCCCTCCACCAAACACCCATCAAGTGTAACAAAAGAGATACTTACATTTCCCTGTTTCCCAGCCAAGTTAACCACACGCTTTTGTCTTCATCTGGATTTGTTATTTCTGGAATGGCTACCTGTCTGTCACTCAGGTATCAGGAGGCCAGGGATCATCACTCAGGCAGAGAGGCTGCTGAGGAGCTGAGCTCAGGTGTCTATATGAATTTCTGAAGTTTTCCCAGTGAGCCAGTACATAGGAACATTTATCAGTGAATTGTTACATTTGGTATCGTGCAGCAAAGGCCCTTTGAATAGGCAGGAATAAACTGTGATGATGTGTTTTGTGGGGACAAATCACAAAAGTCACAAAAGCGATTGTGCTGGTTTTGGTAGTGGGCTGCATGTGCATGATATCTGCTGGAGGGGCAACCCCCCCCCCAAACCTAGACATAAATTCCTGCAACATCTACCTAGTCGCCTGCTGGCAAGATCCGCTCGCCGTAGGTGACTAGGCCAACCCTGCCTTCAGGAGCTAATAGCTCAGGGCTTGAAAGAACAATCACATGATGTTCTTCCTAATGTGTCTTGATTGCTTTTTAGAGGAGGGGGAAAGCCCCCCCTTTTCCTCCCCGCCTGCCATTAGTCCTTCTCCGGTGAGACTCAGAAAAGCTTCCAGGAAGACCCTTGCCCACCCCAGCCTCCCCCCCCTTAACGGCCCAGGACGGGGACTCCCCTCCCAACACATCCGCCACCCCCCCACCTCCCAGACGCAATCAGGCAAGAGCTAACCTGAGGCTGGCTTAATGAGTTTCCCAGCCACACGGCTTAATTGCTCTCACACAGCCTCTTTCCTTTGGGATCTGCGGGATCCCAGCGGCTTCCCCCAGTGATGGAGGGGGCTGGGGCAGGGGGCAGGGCAGCGAGATGGAGTCAGAGTCTGGGACTCAAATGACATTTTGGTGCCTTAGGCAGAAAACATCCTATTCCTTCTGCCTCCAGTGGTGAATCATTAACAACTGAATGGCAGGTTTTAATTGTGCCCCAGAAGCTGTCCGAAGCAGCCCACTTCTGCCTCCTGTCCGACAGCATGGCCCGGGGTAGCTTGCCACCTGAGCCATCAATGGGGCTTTGTGTGACGAAGGTTCGAGGTCAGGCCCAGATCGTAATCAATTTGGAGACTTGGTTTGCAGACATAATGTTCTCTCTCCCTGGGTCAGGGGACATAGTGAGTCAAAGGTAGGCTTTGTGTGTTCCTGGAATGGAGGTACAGGGAAGATCTTGGCTGGCCGAGCGCTGAGGGGACTGGTACAAAAGGTCAAGGCCAAGGTGGAGGAAGCAAGAGTGCAAGGGGCCAGGGTTTGCTATGGCCAGAGGCTAAGGACAAAGAAGAGGAATCGGGCTCAGGTCACATTTAAAGGTGAGCTTTCCCCCTGCGCTTTCGGAAACCGGTTCACGAAGAACTGAATCACAGCCGTTCTCTGAAATTTGCATTGCTCTGAATTTTGCACTGCACACTGTGCTGGCCCCGGGGGTAAGCCGTGAAACGCAGTCCAGGACCGGTCCAGAATGAAAAGTTTCTGCTAGGAGTCAGTCCGACAGGGCCCAGGCAGGAAACCAGGCAAGGACAAGTGCAGGATCTCAGGCAGGATCTGGCATACAGCAATGTTAACTTGGGGCGGGGTCCGACAGCCTTCCATCTTTGTCGGAGTAGCGGCCGGTCCTGATCCCCCGGTGACTCACCTCCCTGTCTCGCCCGAAGGTGAGCACTCCTCCTGTGAGTACTCAGGTCTCTCCTTCTCTCAGACCTGAGTCTCTGCAGCTCAGGAGACGTCGGTGGGATACTAGACCCAGGGGCCGCCTCAGCCTCTCCTGACCCAACTGGTAGTGGAGCAGCTGTAAGTGATGGCCCAGCTGGAGGCAACGAGGTCACCCCTGCATCTGGAGCCAGGGCAGGCTCAGGCCCCTGACCCGGCCCAGCTGGTTGTTATGTACTGAGTTGAATAGGATCCAAAATGCAGCAATCTGATTGGTCCTAGAACAATAGGATGCAAAATGCAGGAGTCTGATTGGTCCTAGAACAATGCAGCAGTATGATTGGTCTGCAGGAGCCACCCAATCCAGCTCCAGATGGAAGTGAATCCACAACCTGATTGGCCTACAGGAGAATTCCGCAATTAGCCAATCACGTGCAGCCCATTGTGTAAATAATGTATATAAAGCAGATACTTTGGGGGGACTTTCATTCCTCCTCACCGCTATGAGCTGAATAAAGAGCATGAAATCCACTCTTGACTCTGAGTATATTTCACTGGTGCTTGTTGCAGGGGAACCTGTGCAGACTGGGACTCTTCAAGATCAGGTCCCAGACTTGGTTCAGATGATTCCTGAGGCAAAGGATCCGGTGCAGACTGAGTCTCCTCTGGTTCCAAGTCTGAGCCCGAGTCCCAGGCCACCACACACACCTCCGCTAAAATAGTGCTCACAGAGCGGCACATACAAAGGCAAAGTATGCAATAGAAGATACCCGCAGCAAGGGAAACGGCATGAAAGAATGCATCCTATCAAAAATGCACAAATCGCTGTGCAAGAATGTTAGGAAATCCCTGATAAAAGGCTGCCGAATTTTCACAAGGGCCTAAAAAGCACATTGCAAACTGATGTGCAAATGTAGAGGACTGAGCTTTTTTGTTTTGTTTTTAATGATATTTATTAGAGTTTCAAATAATACACAAAAGCAAAAAACAACAAAACAATTTTCCAGAAAAGATAAAAAAAAGAAAAAAAGGAAAAAGCAGAATTAAAAGACATTCAACATTTACAGTCCTTATTTTCAATAACTTTTTTCCACGACTTCCCCTTGCCTCCCCTTCTTGTATTCCATGTCCAAATATTTGTTCAACAAGTTCTTGTCCCTAATTTTTAACCTTAATTTGTTATTATATTTAATTCAATTTATATATCAAATTTTAACTTATATACATCAATCGTTATACTTAAAGACTTTTTCTAAGATCGACCCAATTTCCCTTCCACGAATTCCCCATTTTTATACTAATAACAAAGCAAAAAAGGAAAAAATAGAAAGAATCAGAATATATTTGTTCACCCTTTGGATTCCCAAACCCCACCCTCCCTTTCTGAGCTTTTGATTGGAAAAAGGAGGAACTGAGAGAACTAGAAAGAGAGAGATTTCCCCTTCCCTAGCCAGAGCTAACTGGGAAAGATGGAGGGCCCAAGGAGAAGGGGACGACAGAGGACGAGATGGTGGGACAGTGTTCTGGAAGCTACCAGCATGAGGGAGGCAGTGGAAGACAGGAGTGCCTGGCGTGCTCTGGTCCAGGGGGTCACGAAGAGGCGGACACGACTAAACTACTCAACAACAACAACAACAAGCCAGAGCTAAAGGTAAAGGTAAAGGGACCCCTGACCATTAGGTCCAGTCATGGCCGACTCTGGGGTTGCGGCGCTCATCTCGCTTTATTGACTGAGGGAGCCGGCGTACAGCTTCCGGGTCACGTGGCCAGCATGACTAAGCCGCTTCTGGCGAACCAGAGCAGCACACGGAAACGCCGTTTACCTTCCTGCCACAGCGGTACCTATTTATCTATTTGCACTTTGATGTGCTTTCGAACTGCTAGGTTGGCAGGAGCAGGGACCGAGCAACGGGAGCTCACCCCGTTGCGGGGATTCGAACCGCCGACCTTCTGATCGGTAAGTCCTAGGCTCTGTGGTTTAACCCACAGTGCCACCCGCGTCCCCTAGCCAGAGCTAGGACCAAATAAATTCAGGAGGGGACGGTCAAAGAGCAATTGTTTGTTTAAAAACATTATCGGGCTCAGGTCACATTTAAAGCTGAGCTTTCCCCCTGCGCTTTCGGAAACCGGTTCACGAAGAACTGAATCACAGCCGTTCTCTGAAATTTGCATTGCTCTGAATTTTGCACAGCACACTGTGCTGGCCCCAGGGGTAAGCCGTGAAACGCAGTCCAGGACCGGTCCAGAATGAAAAGTTTCTGCTAGGAGTCAGTCCGACAGGGCCCAGGCAGGAAACCAGGCAAGGACAAGTGCAGGATCTCAATTTCTTCTTCTTCTTCTTCTGGCAAAGGCAGGTTCCAAGGTCTGGCACCAGTGTGGGACCACCGAGAAGCAAAAGCTGGCAGGAATATGCTTGGGGAAATGCAAAATTGTAACAGATTTAAAACAACCACCATCACCACCTCACCCCAAAAATCAGCCCACTGGCTCCCAGTATGTTTCTGAGCACAATTCAGCGTTAGTGCTGAACTTTAAAGCCCTCAATGGCCCAGTATACCTGAAGGAGTGTCTCCACCCCCATCGCTGAGGTCCAGCTCCAAGGCCCTTCTGGTGGTTCCCCCACTGCAAGAAGTGAGGTTGCAGGGAACCAGGCAGAGGGCCTTCTCGGTGGTGGCTCCCGCCCTGTGTAACGCCCTCCCATCAGATGTCAGGGGAGATAAAAAAAACTATACAACTTTTAGAAGACATCTGAAGGCACCCCTGTATTGGGAGGGTTAGGGTAGAGGTGGAAGTGATCTAGGATCCAGACATGGATGGCTGGCTGGTCGCAGTCCTGAGCAGGTGGGGCATTCCTCTTAGGAGGCGAAGGTGTCATGCTGCAACATTTTGTTGCAGGCTCAGCTTTTGAATATGTGGGTGTTTGACAGTTCTCCTGTCTCCAGCGATTCCCCGGCAGGCAATAAAAAACAGGAGGCTTGTTGTTAAATCCCTGGCCGGTTGGCTGCACTAAGTTTGAAGAGGACGCAGGCCTGTCAGCCGAGATGTAAGGTGAGAGACTCTGGGTGCATCTGGAAGTCACGTTCTGCTGCAGGCACTCAGAGTGGAGCACATCTGACCCTGCACAGAGTGTCCCCTCCTGGCGACCTTCCTGCCTTATCCTGCCCTCAGAAATTGGCAGCTCAAAAGAGAAGGAATTAACTCCATTTGAGAAGGGAATCCATTACTGGGCTCATGCTTTATTCTTTATAGTACCACAGACCATGTGCAGAGTGCACCCCTGCAAGTAATCTTTTGGGGTTCATTGTTTTAAAGAAACAATGTGTATGTGTGTGTTCGTATAAATATTATATATATATATATATATATATTCAGAATATTTTTTTCCTGTTTTCCTCCTCTAAAAACTAGGTGCGTCTTATGGTTAGGTGCATCTTATGGAGCGCAAAATACGGTACTTAGCTGCATGGACCAGTGGTCTGACTCAGTATAAATCACCATCCTATGGTCCTACAGGGCTGCAGCAGTCCGGACACGACATCCATTGGCAGAAGCAGCGCACTGGGGCGGCACGGCCTGTCCCGGCACACCGCCTATGTCTCAGTTTCTCAGGGACATTTTTCGGATCCAGCTCGAAAAGACAACCCCCCCAGCCTCCTCTCTGATGGCCCGTCAGGGGAGATTCCACCGCCAGCACAGCATCCCCTATCAATCCCTCTCGTGTCCTGACCTGTCCAGAAGTAAACACAGGCGGGAAAAGGCCAGACCATTTATCCTGCGAGATGTAAATTCTCTTGATGGATGAAGAATAGCTGCGGCCGTAGCCAGGGCCCTCTTGCCAACGCAGATGCCTCCAGGGACCACTTGGCGGTCTGCTTGTGTTAGGAAACTTAACACTTGTTCTCGGTGACATTTCCTAGAACAGTCCTCCTCCTCTCCCCCCCCCCACCCCGGCCGCCATCCCCTCCGTCAAAAACAAAACAAACACCCTGAGAAAAATGTCTGTGCCGGGATATATTCTGCACTTTCAAACCCACAATTCTGGGCGACCAGAAAAAGCTTGCCTCCCCCTCCCATGACACTAGAATTCGTGGGCTGAATGCCAGACAAATACAGTGGTACCTCGGGATAAATAGTACCTTGGGTTAAGAACTTTGCTTCAGGATGAGAACAGAAATCGTGCAGCAGCGGCATGGCAGCAGCGGGAGGCCCCATTAGCTAATGTGGTGCTTCAGGTTAAGAACAGTTTCAGGTTAAGAACGGACCTCCAGAACAAATTAAGTACTTAACCCGAAGTACCACTGTAAAAGAAAGCCGTTCATGTAACACATGGTTGAACTATGGAACTCCCTTCCACAGGAAGTTGTGATGATGTAAACAAAATCTTCCCCTTTCCCCTAATAATAATAATAACAATTTATTATTTGTATGACAGAGGACGAGATGGTTGGATAGTGTTCTTGAAGCTAGTCGTCTGACCAAAGTCTGACCAAACTGCGGGAGGCAGTGGAAGACAGGAGTGCCAGCTCTCACTTCCATACACCACTACTGGGAAAACCAGAGCTTTAAGTATACGGACCTTTGTTGGCAAGGTGATGTCTCTGCTTTTTAAGATGCTGTCTAGTCCATAGCAATTGTTGTTATACAATTCCATTCACCATATAGATGGGTTTATGAAGCAGAAGAAGAATTCCACGAAACAGTGGGTATATCCAGAATCACTCTTCATGGCAGCATTGGACGTCATAAAACAAAGCTTTACGGCTTCTTTTCACCAGATAAGACCCATTGCTTCTTTCAGAGATTTGCATAGCCCACAAAGACTTCCAGAGACCTATAAGACATATTTATTTGGTTCTATGTTTTCAAGAGAATCCAGCAAGAGTGCATATTTTGTGACTTTCAGAGATTTAGAAGCTTTCTGTTTATTTGGTTTTGCAGAGAGTGCATATTTCATATATTTCATATTGTTCAATGTTCTGTATAGATTATATAGAGTATATTGACATCACATTGTTGTACTTGGTCATCGTGTTGACTTTGGATATTACTGGGGTTCCCACGATGGCCGCTGGTTGGCCACTGCGAGAACAGGGCGCCGGACTAGATGGGCTCTCATTGCATTCTTGTAGAAACTACGGGAGGAGCAGGGCTGAGGTTTGCTTATGTTTTTATTTCAGAAAAACTATGCAGCGCTTGCTCGTCAAACCAACCCACCCCAAATCCGTTTACGAAAAAGATAAAGCAATAAGCTCCACGGTAAAAACAACCCTTTGAATCATTTGAAAGATAAAAATCAGGTTTGTGGTGTTGCAAATGCTCCTCCACCCTTCCTGTAGCATCTCCTCGTCTCTTTCTTGTTTGCAAAAAAAGTCTGCTTATTTTGAGAAGCAGGGGAGCTTTTTACACAAAGGAAGGGGGTGCCCAGCCAACTTCCATTAAAACAACCTGGATTTTTACGTGGCCCGATAATCCCACCGGAGAACAGCAAATATCCAGTGGAAGGGAGTTCCGCAGGCTGTACCCATTGGAATAGAACGAGCAGTTCTGTCCTGAGCTGCTTGTCTCTTAGCTATTGAGTAGATGGCCAGGTCTAAAGGAAGAGTAGGATGGGGGGGAAGAGAACCAGCCCCACAAACGAATCATTTCCAACTTGTGGAAGGGAGGGGGGTGGTCTGCTTTGAAACAGTGTCCAGCCCCAGCGAGGAAGAAAGTGGCCTCTATTATTAGCTGCCCCACAGATGGCCTGGCCAGCTTCCCCCACCCCACCCCACTGCCGGCCGGGAGGCTGCCAGAGAAACCGGCCCGACTAGAATGAGGTGGCAAGGGAAGAAATAAATCTAGTGATAGCGTCAGACCTGGAGGTCGGTTAGGCCTTGGAGGGGGGGCGCCTGGCAGCCCTCCTCGGTGGGGAGACGCTTGGCGCAAGTGGTCAGGGCGCTGTGGGTCACAGGGCAGCGGCCTGGGGGAAGGAAGGGCCCCACCTTCTGCTGCCCCCCCTTTTCCAACTGCCCTCCTGCACGTATTCCCCCTGGACGGAGCACCAGAGGCGAGGGGGTGAGGGGGGGTCAGAGGGATGTTTATTATCTGGGAAACGCAGGAAAACGCTCCAGCTCAGTAGTGCATTTCCTTCAAAACAGCCCTGCCTCTCCAAAAAAGGGATAAAATACGTTTTCGTGCAGGGAAGGGAGCAGCCCAGCGAGGGCTGGAGAGAGAAGGGGGTGGCGGTGCGTGAGAACGTCAGGAGAGCCTGGTTTTTGTACCAGGCAAGCCTTCTCTAGTCCAGCATCCTGTGGCCAAAAGGAACCTAGAAATCTAGATAGACTGCCTCTGAACCTGGAGGTTCCCCAAGAACACAACAGCCTGATGAATCAGGCCAAAGGGGGCCCGTCTGGTCCAGCATCACAGCTGCCAACCAGATGCCCATCCTAGGAAACCCACAAGCAGGATTCGAGTGAATGAGCAGTTCCTGCCATTCCCAGAGGTGGACTGCCCTGGCCATGAAGGTTCTGCTGTTTCAGTAGACCTTCATATAGAGAGCCCTGCTGGAGCAGGCCAAAGGCGGCAGTGGCCAAATATCCCTAAGAACCTTGTTGTTGTCGTTTAGTCCTGTCCGACTCTTCGTGACCCCCTGGACCAGAGCACACCAGGCCCTCCTGTCTTCCGCAGTTTGGTCAAACTCATGCTGGTAGCTTCGAGAACACTGTCCCACCATCTCGTCCTCTGTTCTCCCCTTCTCCTTGGGCCCTCCATCTTTCCCAACATCAGGGTCTTTTCCAGGGAGTCTTCTATTCTCCTGAGTTGGCCAAAGTCTTGGAGCCTCAGCTTCAGGATCTGTCCTTCCAGTGAGCACTCAGGGCTGATTTCTGTAAGAATGGAGAGGTTTGATCTTCTTGCAGTCCATGGGACTCTCAAGAGTCTCCTCCAGCACCAGAATTCAAAAGCATCCATTTTTCGGCGATCAGCTTTCTTTATGGTCCAGCTCTCACTTCCATACATCATTACAGTGGTGCCTCGCAAGACGAAATTAATTCGTTCCGCGAGTTTTTTCGTCTTGCGATTTTTTTGTCTTGCGAAGCACGGACTTTGGAAAAGCTTCAAAAATCACCAAAGTCTTCAAAAACCTCAAAAAAGGCTACCACACCGCGTGCGATGAGTTGCTCCTCGAAGTGAATGCACGGTTTTAAGAAAAAGGAAACAAACTTGCAAGACGTTTTTGTCTTGCGAAGCAAGCCCATAGGGAAATCCGTCTTGCGAAGCAACTCAAAAAACAAAAAACTCTTTCGTTTTGCGAGATTTTCGTCTTACGAGGTACCACTGTACTGGGAAAACCAGAGCTTTAACTATAGGGACCTTTGTTGGCAAGGAGATGTCTCTGCTTTTTAAGATGCTGTCTAGGTTTGTCATTGCTTTTCTCCCAAGAAGCAGGCGTCTTTTAATTTCGTGACTGCTGTCACCATCTGCAGCAATCATGGAGCCCAAGAAAGTAAAATCTCTCACTGCCTCCATTTCTTCCCCTTCTGTTTGCCAGGAGGTGGTGGGACCAGTGGCCATGCCTAACAAAAAAAGCCTCTGGTTTTTTTAACAAAAGTTAACTTAAACATTTTCCCCACTTCATTATATATTGTTTCCCAGAAAGCTTTTACCACCCCACACAACCACCCCATATGATAAAATGTACCCTCTTTCCTTTAACATTTCCAGTACATGTTTGAACTGGTTCTATACATTTTGGCAATTTTACTAGGTGTCAAAATACTAAACAGCGCATCATTTTCCTATGGTTTTCTTTCAACGAACAGCAGGGAGGCTATTTTAAGCTGCCCGTCTCGGGGGCCCTTCTGTTGTGAGGATGACACACTGCCATGGCGGTGAGCAAGCCGGAGGAGGGCATGGCCTGCAGGACAGAAATAACACCTTCTTGGCCTGGAAGGCCGCAAAGGGAAGGATGGACAGACGGACGGACGGGAGGAAATACTTCATACGGATGCATCACCCACGTCAGGAGCCGACGGGGCAGCCGGGTGGGGCAGGCGCTGGAGCAGGGAGGACTACAGGCCCGCACGCCAGGGGTGTGGATGGGTGTGAGAGAGACACCTTCAATGTTCTCTCTTGTTTACAAATCTTTGTGCCCTGATATAGCAACCAGATGAGCTGTGAACAAGGGCTGCTCTTTGTCTAGGGGATTCCCTGTCACCCCACGCCAACAACAACAACAACAATAATAATAATAATTTTTTATTTGTACCCGATCCTCCCTGACCAGTAAAATTACAATGAAAAAAACCAAAACCAATTTAAAATACAGGTTAAAATATAATTTAAAATGCAGCCTCATTTTAATAGTAGCCCATAGATCAAAACCGTAAGGGGAGGGAAACATATGGGTCAGACTGAGTCCAAGCCAAAGGCCAGGCAGAACAACTCTGTCTTGCAGGTCCTGCGGAAAGATGTCAAGTCCCGCAGGGCCCTAGTCTCTTGTGACAGAGCGTTCCACCCAGTCGGGGCCAGTGCTGAAAAGGCCCTGGCCCTAGTTGAGACCAATATAACCAACTTGTGGCTTGGGACCTCCAAAATGTTGTCATTTGTGAATCAGGAAGTCCTCAGTTAGGGATTCTTGAGCTGTGATTCCTGCATCGCAGGGGGTTGGACTAGATACCCCTTGGGAGTCCCTTCCAGCTCTTCTTCTTCTTTGGTGATCACTTGTAGCCGAGTAAGATTGTCTTCCATAAACACGGTTTTAACAATGAGTCCGTAAGTGACTGTGGAGGCCAATTCTGGATCCACACATCCTTCCACAGTGAGGACATTGGTTTCTGGACAGGAGTTGATCCCGGTGTGGATTTGCCAAGCGTGCCTTCCTCTTAACACGTTTCTCCCTTGCACCCTGAGTCTTCAAAACCCATAACACCTTTGGTCAAGGCTGTTCTCCAATTGGAGCGCTCGCAGGCCAGTGTTTCCCAATTGTTGGTGTTTATACTAGATTTTTTTAGATTTATACTAGATTTTTTTAGATTTGCCTTGAGACAGTCTTTAAACTTCTTTTCTTGGCCACCAGCATTACGCTTTCCATTTTTAAGTTCAGAATAGAGTAGTTGCCTTGGAAGACGATCATCAGGCCTCCACACAACATGACCAGTCCAACGAAGTTGATGTTGAAGAATCATTGCTTCGACACTGGTGATCTTTGCTTCTTCCAGTACACTGGTATTAATTTTGGGTTGATTCAGTGAAGGAGAGCCTTTTTCACAGGGCTGCTTTTCTGGTACAGAGAGAAGGGCAAAGACCCAGGATATGTTTATTCTGTAATTGAATGTGTGTTTATTCTACCTAGGGCCCTTCGTTCTCCTTATTTGGCCCATGTTTTTATGCTTTTGCACATTGACTCAAGCAATAACACCACAACCTGACCACTAGCAGGGTGGGAATGAGTTCTATATCTGCTGAAACAGACAGATAATCCATCTTTCAGCTGCAATGCCACCCTGATAATGGGTGTTCTAATCACAAGCCATTCCAGATATAATATCAAGCAAGTTTGTGGGTACCTGGCCATTGCAACCTTATGGCCTTTTGAAAAAGCAACATTTTTACTCCTCACACATAGATCTCAGGGAACTTCACAGCAAGATGGAAACACAAAATACATAATAAAAATGAAACACAAATTAACAAAATGGGGCAAGCTGAGGATGAGGGCAGATGCCCAGAGCTAAGACTTAGGACTCCTTCAGACAACCAGTTTCATAACACCAGAACTCTTGGAGATCCAAGGAAGATGAATGCTTTGGAAGATTCGGGATAAGAGGAGGTTCTTCTTCACCCAGTGCAGAGTTAAACTTCGGAACTCCCTGCCACAGGAGGCAGTGAGGGCCACCAACATGGATGGCTTTCAAAGACGATGGGGCAAATCCATGCAAGAGGAGAGGACTATCGATGGCTATGAGCCAGGATGGAGGCAGCAATTCTGAATTGCTGGTTGCTGGAAAACGCAGGAGGGGAAAGTTGTTCTTGGGTTCGAATCCTGCTTGTACTCAAGCCAAGCTTGATTATTGTAACTCACTCTACATGGGGCTGCCCTTGAAGCTGACCCAGAAACTCCAGCTTTCCTCCAGGCCGGGGCCAGTGTTGAAAAGGCCCTGGCTCTGGTTGAGGCTAATCTGACTTCCTTAGGGCCCGCTAGGGTGTTGCTTTTTATGGACCTTAAGGTCCTCCGCGGGGCATACCAGAAGAGGCGGTCTCGTAGGTACGAGGGTCCTAGGCCATGAAGGGGGTTGGACTAGATGACCCTTGGGGTGTCCCTTCCAACTCTACAGTCCTGTGATTTCTGTCAGCGGCCAAAGAGCTGTTGCATTTCCTGGCCTTCCTTCACCCCTGAGAGCAACCGGTCATCTCCCTCCCATCCCCCCCCCAGGGGAATAAAAAAGCAACAACCTTTCTGTCTGGTGCCACAAACTTTGCTTAAGAGCATCAAGGAAGCAGGAACAGCCCCGCACTATTTTGAGACACATCCCCGGCATAAGAGGTCTGGTCCTCTGAAGGAAGCCCGAGCATCCCTTTCGCTGAGAGGTGAGCCAAGGACATGGATGGGGTTTTTGTTTTTCTTCAAATTCCCTTCCCTCCCCGTTCTGGATCCCAGTCGACAAAAGAAAACCCGCTTCCTCTAGGCCAGACAGACGAAAGCCTGGGGAATATGCTATTAGGGGGTACTGACCGTATCTGTTGCGGAGGGGAAGGGGGGGCAGAGTGCGTAAAATGGGAGGGGCTTGGCAAAAATGTGCCACTCGGTCGCTATATTGAAAAAACAAATGCTGTAATGTCCGGATGAAGGAAGAGGTGGCCTTTCCTGGGCTTTTGACAGCTTCAAGTCATTTCCTGAATGGGCACAGAGAACGTGAAGATGTTGGGTTGAAAACCGATCGATTGAGTCATATGGCCCTTTCCCACCATGAGCGGCTATTAGGATTCATTAATTAAATTTGTGCGCCGCCTTCATCTGCTGATCCCAGGGCAGATCTCCACCAAAAAAATTACAATACAACCCCCCCCCAAATAATAATAGTAAAAATAAGAACAACCACAAATCAATCATAAAGGTAAAGGTAAAGGTACCCCTGCCCGTACGGGCCAGTCTTGACAGACTCTGGGGTTGTGCGCCCATCTCACTTAAGAGGCCGGGGGCCAGTGCTGTCCGGAGACACTTCCGGGTCACGTGGCCAGCGTGACAAAGCTGCATCTGGCTAGCCAGCGCAGCACACGGAAACGCCGTTTACCTTCCCGCTATAAAGCGGTCCCTATTTATCTACTTGCACCCGGGGGTGATTTCGAACTGCTAGGTTGGCAGGCGCTGGGACCGAGCAACGGGAGCGCACCCCGCCACGGGGATTCGAACCGCCGACCTTTCGATCGGCAAGTCCTAGGCACTGAGGCTTTTACCCACAGCGCCACCCGCGTCCCACAAATCAATCATACTAGCTCCCTTTGAGCAGTAGCCCAAAGTTATGGTGAATATTCAAAAACTTCCGAAATGCAGAGCATTGAAAATATGGCTATGCAAAATGGGGAGTTGAGTTATAAAATGACAAAAATCCTACAGTTTGGCAAGAAATTCAATATTACCAACAAAAAGAAAAGAAAATGCAATCTAGGCTTAAGGATATAAAACCAAAGCAAAACAAGAGTTCAACGACAGCCGCGTTTGTGGCCTTGCTGCATGGCACCCCTGGGTGCTTGGCTTAAATGCAGTTCGGAGCGGGTGGGGTGAGGACAGAGGAAGAGGCTGCAGGATCAGGCCAAAGGCCCATTGAGTCCAGCATCCTGCAATCACAGTGACCAGCCAGTTGCCACACTGGGAAATCCACAAGGAGGACATGAGCACAAAAGGAAACTCTCCCATTCCTGCGGTTTTGGGCAACAGGCAATCAGAAGCATTGCAGACTGTCTGAAGGGGAACCATGGCATTTTGAATGTGCTTTGTGGCTTGGGCTTGTTAACAGAGAACTCTGAGGGCTCCTTTGTACAAAAAACAAGGACACCAGCCAGGAATACCAGAGCAAAACAGCAGCCAGTAGGCTTGGTCTTTATTGAAGACTGTCGCCACAGGACTCCCACCTGCCACAAGGTGGAACAAGATGGAAGCCCCGAACAAAAGAGAACCCAAACTTTTATTAGCTGCTAATCCCCATGTTAAGGGACACAGGTGGCGCTTTGGGCTAAACCACAGAGCCTAGGACTTGCCAATCAGAAGGTTGGCTGTTCGAATCCCCGTGGCGAGGTGAGCTCCCGTTGCTCAGTCCCTGCTCCTGCCCACCTAGCAGTTCGAAAACACATCAAATTGCAACTAATGGTAGATAAGTTACAGATAGGTAGCCGTGTTGGTCTGCCATATTAATACTACAACCAGACCTAACACGGACACTGGCACCAGAGCCTGCAATAAACCCAGATGCCAACTTTGCTGCCACATACACCCGGACAACACCATTACTGGCCCCAACAACATCACACATACCATCTCGGGACTATTTAATTGCTCATCGTCTAACATTGTGTATGCCATCAAATGCCAACAGTGTCCTTCAGCTCTCTATATTGGACAAACAGGCCAGACCTTACGCCAAAGAATAAACGGACATAAATCGGACATCAGGAATCACAAGACAGAGAAACCAGTAGGAGAGCACTTCAATCTCCCAGGACATTCTATACAAGATCTCAAAGTAGCTGTTTTACTACAAAGGAATTTCAGAAATAGACTGGAAAGAGAAGCTGCTGAATTACAACTTATCACCAAACTTAAAACCATGGAGAAACCTGGTCTGAACAAAGACATTGGATTCTTATCTCATTATACATGACAAAGCCATTTTTCACCTTTTCACCCCTTGCTTCTTCCTGTAAGACCTATTGCAGTCGTTAAGAGTCGTCAACAGGCTCATCACAGCTATCTGCCAATCACCCAATCCCACCAGCCTTCTGAGTAATACCCCTCCCCACCTTCTCACTATATAGAAGGGTCTGGAAACTTCTGTTTCAGTGTATCTGAAGAGGTGTGCATGCACACGAAAGCTCATACCAAGAACTGACTTAGTTGGTCTTTAAGGTGCTACTGGAAGGATTTTTTTTTTGTTTTGACTAATGGTAGATAAATAGGTACCGTTCCGGCGGGAAGGTAAACGGTGTTTCCGTGCGCTGCTCTGGTTCACCAGAAGTGGCTTAGTCATGCTGGCCACACGACCCGAAAGCTGTACGCCGGCTCCCTCGGCCAGTAAAGCGAGATGAGCACCACAACCCCAGAGTCGTCCGCGACTAGACCTAATGGTCAAAGGTCCTTTTACCTTCACCTTTTACCTTCTTCCAGAAGCTGAAAGAAATCATTTCTGGGGTCCGCACTATCCTGCGCTATCTCTGCAGCTTTCTTATGGCACCTGGAAGCGTAGATTTGATCCAGGGTGGGAAGAGTGCGCCCAATTATTCTCTCCGCAGTCTTTACAACCCTGGACAGCATTGTTTTTTCCCTGACCGTGCAGCTCCCAAACCACACACACAGAGCATAAGTTAACACACTCTCCACATCTGAAGAAGTGTGCATGCACACGAAAGCTCATACCAAGAACTGACTTAGTTGGTCTTTAAGGTGCTACTGGAAGGAATTTTTTTTGTTTTGACACTCTCCACACTACAGTGGTAAAATTCCATCAACATTTTAGTCCTGTTTGTCAACATCTTTCCTAAACTGCAGTGCCTGAGTCTACATGGCGAGAAGGGAAAGAAAGAAGAAAGATCTCAGTGGTGCAATAAGTAGATTTAATTAAATAAGCAGACAGGGTTGGGGGGGGCAAAGGCGAAGGAATGGGGTACAGAGGGCAACAGGCTCCAGGTGCTCAGATCAGACACCCCTGCAGAAATCTAGCCGGGTGACACCCCCTCTGCAGACACTCAGCCCCCCCCCCAGCCCATCCTGCGGAGTCAGGGCACCATTCCAGGGAGGAGAGAGCAGAGAGCCAACGAAATGGGCAGGATCCTCCCTCCTTGTGGCTCAGTGTCAAACCACATGCAGCGATGGCGACTCTGACCCAGAGAGGAGAGGGTTCACTTGCAGGGCAAGGAGAATTGCCCTCCCCACAAGCCAGCTGGCAGTGCCAGGACAAATACTGGTGTGTTTTTTCAGGGAGAAACCAGCCAAACTGAGAGGGATGAGAGCTCTGGGCAATGGGCCTTGTCTGTTTAACTTTGTGCCTCCTCCACAGATTTGCTGGATCCTGACACCACGGCCATCATCGCATCCCTTGAGAGCAAATTCCCTAGTTTTAACTAGGCACACTTATGACTACAGTGGTACCTTGGGTTAAGTACTTAATTCGCTCCGGAGGTCCGTTCTTAACCTGAAACTGTTCTTAACCCGAAGCACCACTTTAGCTAATGGGGCCTCCTGCTGCCGCCGCGCCGCCACAGTACGATTTCTGTTCTCATCTTGAAGCAAAGTTCTTAACCTGAGGTAATATTTCTGGGTTAGTGGAGTCTGTAACCTGAAGTGTATGTAACCCGAGGTACCACTGTACTGCAGAACCAAAGTCTGCATATTGCTGTGGGTTTGGGGGGGGGTCAGTCTGGATGATGCCTGGAGTCCCTTCCCATTCTCAGGATTGTAAGATAACAAGAACATCAGAAGAAGCTGCTGGATCAGGCCCATCTAGTTCCAGCATCCTGTTCTCACAGTGATACCCTAAAGCAGTGATGGCCGAAGTTGGCCCTCCAGCTGTTTTGGGACTACAATTCCCATCATCCCTGACCGCTGGTCCTGTTAGCTAGGGATGATGGGAGTTGTAGTCCCAAAACAGTGGGAGGGTCGAGTTTGGCCATCACTGCCCTAAAGGGAAACCAGGAAACAGTGCTACTGTCGTTGAACTCTTGTTTTGCTTTGGTTTTATATCCTTAAGCCTAGATTGCATTTCAGAGGCAGTGCTACCTCCAGTCGTGTGGAGTCAGAGAAGAGCTATCCTGGCCAGCAGCCCCCTTCTCCACGAATCCTGAATCGGTGGAAGTGGAACGTAGGAGAGCGAGCTTGCCAAACCAGTTCCTTTGTCTAGGGCAGGGGTCTGCAACCTTTAAGACAAAAAGAGCCACTTGGACCCATTTCCGAAGAAGAAAAAAAACTGGGAGCCGCAAAACCATTGCGACATTTAAAACAAATATATCTCCAGAGCCGCGATCTGACAGCGGTTGGGAAGGTGACGTCGGGACAGTGCGTGACTAACGCACGCACCGCCCCCATGCGACATCACAGCCAGTACAGCGCCCGTCACAGTGGGGAGTGTCAGGGCGCACAATGCGCCTCCTCCCCTCGCTAGTATCCGCCCCGGAGCCGCGGCAAAGGTGTAAAAGAGCCACATGCGGCTCCGGAGCCGCGGGTTGCAGACCCCTGGTCTAGGGGAACAGTTCTGGCTGACTGGTTAAGCCTCATGACTGGCCTAGCCAAAGCTGCTCTGCGCCATAGGACACAGAATCGGAGTGTTGGAAAGGGACCGCAAGGGTCACCCAGTCCAGGCCCCTGCAATGCAGGAATTTTTTTGCCCAATGTGGGGCCCGAACCCATGGCAGATTAATAATAATAATAATAATAATAATAATAATAATAATAATAATAATAATAATTTATTTATACCCTGCCCTTCCCGGTTCAGAAACCGGGCTCAAGGCGACTAACAACAAATTTAAAACACTTAATTAATGCAACAAAAAACAGCACAAAATACAGTATTAAACATGAATAACAGTAAATTCAGAATTCAAAAATCAATTTAGGGGGGGAAATCTATCCAATAAACGTTAGATGGTCACCAGGGCTAGCTGGCTAAGTTAGTCCTATTTGGGCCAGTGAGGAGACCAGGGGAGAATTAGCTGTGGGATCCCAGAGCGGGTAATAAAAAGGGGAAGGGGAGGGAAGGAAGGGGAATAAAAGATCAGGCTAAGTTCAGATTGAAAGCCAGGCGGAATAGCTCTGTCTTACAGGCCCGGCGGAAGGAAGTTAAATCTTCCAGGGCCCTGGTCTCATGGGACAGAATGTTCCACCAGGTTGGAGCCATCACTGAGAAGGCCCTGGCCCTGGTGGAGGATAATCTGACTTCCTTAGGGCCCGGGACCTCTGAACTATGGTTATTCATGGACCTTAAGGTCCTCTGCAGGGCATACCAGGAGAGGCAGTCCCATAAACACGAGGGCCCTAAGCCACAAAGGGCTTTAAAGGTCAAAACCAGCACCTCAAACCTGACCCGATACTCCACCGGGAGCCAGTGCAGCTGGAAAAGCACTGGGTGAATATGCTCCCATGGCAGGGACCCCGTGAGGAGCCTCACTGCAGCATTCTGCACCCGCTGGAGTTTCTGGGACAGTTTCAAGGGCAGCCCCACGTAGAGCGAATTACAGTAGTCAAGCCTGGAGGTGACCGTCGCATGGATCACTGTGGCTAGATTGGGGCGGGAAAGTTAAGCATCTCAGGTGTTACTACTAGCATATAAAACCCTTAACAATCTGGGACCAGTGTACCTACGAGATCATCTTGCCCCATGTGTGCCCATTCGACCCATTCAATTGGTGGAACGGGCACAACTTAGAGTGGTAGCGCATAAACTTTGTGTGGGATGTGATCCATGAGAAGCAGTCAAGTACAACATTCCTTATAACGCTAGAGAAGACATATGAGGGAATGTTTGGTCCAGCCAGTCGAAACTTCCTGTTCCTCCTGGCTGGAGCATCCTTCCTTTTGCATGTGATAGAAGGCGGGCGTGACCTAACCGGTCCAGGTAACAAAAGGACGAGTCACACAGCACACCTCTCCCTTTTTCACTTCCTTCTTCATTTGACCAGCTTTTGGCTAGGACTGCTCTGTTAGCTCTCAGCTAGCAGCAGCACTGGGATTATCCCCCATATGGGGTAGATCCACATATACATATTTGTAACTAAGTCAGCTTTCAGGGGATCCAGCTGTGAACTGATGTAAGTAAACTTATTTTATTGACTTTGAATAAGATTGTGTTATGTACTGAGTTGAATAGGATGCAAACTGCAGTAATCTGATTGGTCCTAGAACAATAGGATTCAGAATGCAGCAATCTGATTGGTCCTAGAACAATGCAGCAGTATGATTGGTTGGCAGGAACCACCCAATCATGCTCCAGATATAAGTGAATCCACAACCTGATTGGCTTACAGTAGAATTCCAGAATTAGCCAATCATGTGCAGCCCATTGTGTAAATAATGTATATAAAGCAGATACTTTGAGGGGACATTCATTCATTCCTCCTCACCACTATGAGCTGAATAAAGAGCATGAAATCACTTTGCGACTCTGAGTATATTTCAGATTGTGACGTCTTTATTCTTTAAAGAGGGATTCAAGGGAACTTACCTGGAATGTACAATTCAATCCGAGACAGACTGAATTGTATAATAGTGAGCGGCTCACACGAGCCTGCAACCAGCTATCAGCTGCGCATGTAAAAAGCGGAATGTAAACTCTGCTAAGTAAAGGAACTTGCTAATGCAAATTAGGAAGGATACTAATAAACAATATATCCTCTCCTGCCGCCCTGAACATTCCCACACTTTGGAATTCCCTGCCTATCAAGCAGGAAACTTCCCTGTGCTCTTTTTGGTGATTGCAAAAAACGTCATTGTTTAGACAGGCCTGTCCAGATCCTTAGAAAGTTGGTGTGAACTTTACATTTTAGTATTTTAAGTATTTGAATGTTTTAAACCATTGTTGTAAATTTCGCTTGATTTTATTGTGTTTTTTTTCCCTTTTGTAAACCACTTGGAGGTTCTTGCTGATTATTATTTTTTAAACAATCAAGTGGTATATAGATTTTGTGAAATAAATAAGAGCTGAGAAAGATTCCTACTCTGGAGCACTGGACAGCCATTGCTGCCAGCTGAGCTTGATAGATCAATGGTTGCACACGTCTGCCCGACAGTTGCTGGGGGTAGAAGATGAACAAACCCTGGAGAGGCCTTTGGCCTTATGGGACCCCACTGGGGTGTCTGGCTGGGCAATGAGAGAAAAAGAGTACTGGGCTCTGAGGGAGGTGGGGGCACATAGGTCTGATCCTCTAAGCATAAGGTAAAGGTAAAGGTACCCCTGCCCGTACGGGCCAGTCTTGACAGACTCTGGGGTTGTGCGCCCATCTTACTTAAGAGGCCAGGGGCCAGCACTGTCCGGAGACACTTCCGGGTCACGTGGCCAGCGTGACATCACTGCTCTGGCGAGCCAGAGCCGCACACGGAAACGCCGTTTACCTTCCCGCTGGTAAGCGGTCCCTATTTATCTACTTGCACCCGGAGGTGCTTTCGAACTGCTAGGTTGGCAGGCGCTGGGACCGAGCAGCGGGAGCGCACCCCGCCGCAGGGATTCCAACCGCCGACCTTTCGATCGGCAAGTCCTAGGCGCTGAGGCTTTAACCCACAGCGCCACCTGTGTCCCCCTCTAAGCATAGCTGTCAACATTTCCCTTTATTCCAAATAGGATTCCTCGCAAGAAGAGGGAAAAGTTGACAGCTATGTCTCTAAGGCTGTTACTGATTTAGTTCTTGTTGGTTCCTGCTCCCCTGCTCACATTGCTTAATTTAGTTAAAATAATCGTCTGGTGAGAAACATACTGTTGCACACCCAGCTGTGCATTATTAATCTTTTTTTTCTGCTGCAAAATTGATTTTTTAAAATTCATTTACTCCATAAAAATTATACTCCGCTTGAAAGTAAAAACACCCCCCTCAAAGCTGCTTAGAAAAAAGACAAAACAATAAAATCAAGGGAAACAACAATGCTTTAAAACATACAAGTTAAAATACTAAACCGAATTAAAATTCACATTATTATTTTTTACATATGGAAGCACCGACAATGCAACAGTGACACCCAGTGTCGCAAAGGAGAATTGCAGGGTACATATGGATCACAAATTATACACCGTACGTAATATGCAAGATCACTCAACTTTTCCTTTGGATTAACCAAGAGTCACGAACCCTGTTCACTAGAGTTGATCGGGATCTTCATGCATCACCCACAAGCACACACAGTAAAAGCATCAGCCTCTCTGCTTCGCTTTGGCCACGAAGCCTGGCTGAACACAAACTTTAAATAGTAAATAACTAACCCACTTGAATTGATTTTGACCTTATTATTACATTTAAGAACATAAACACATGAGAAGAGCCTGCTGGATCAGGCCAAGGGCCCATGTGGACCAGCATCCTGTTCTCACAGTGGCAAACAGACGCCACAAGAAGGAGCCGAGCGTGAGAGCAACTCTCTCCTTCTGCAGTTTCCAGCAACTGGGATTCAGAAGCATCACAGCCTCCTGTGGGAGGGAGTTCCGCAGTTTAATCATACGCTCTTCATTTTTGCAGTCCATGTGACTCTCAAGAGTCTCCTCCAGCACCATAATTCAAAAGCATCAATTCTTCGGCAATCAGCCTTCTTTATGGCCCAGCTCTCATTTCCATACATCACCACAGTGGTACCTTGGGTTACATACACTTCAGGTTACAGATGCTTCAGGTTACAGAGTCCGCTAACCCAGAAATAGTACCTCAGGTTAAGAACTTTGCTTCAGGATGAGAACAGAAATTGTGCTTCGGCGGCGCTGCAACAGCAGGAGGCCTCATTAACTAAAGTGGTCTTCAGGTTAAGAACAGTTTCAGGTTAAGAACAGACCTCTGGAACGAATTAAGTACTTAACCCGAGGTACCACTGTACTGGAAAAACCATAGCTTTAACCATATGGACCTTTGTTGGCAAGGTGATGTCTCTGCTTTTTAAGATGCTGTCTAGGTTTGTCATCACTTTCCTCCCAAGAAGCAGGTGTCTTTTAATTTCCTGACTGCTGTCACCATCTGCAGTGATCAGGGATCAAACCTCTCCATTCTGAAGGAAATCAGCCCTGAGTGCTCACTGGAAGGGCAGATCCTGAAGTTGAGGCTCCAAACTTTGGCCACCTTATGAGAAGAGAAGACTCCCTGGAAAAGACCCTGATGTTGAGAAAGATGGAGGGCACAAGGAGAAGGGGACGACAGAGGACGAGATGCTTGGACAGTGTTCTCAAAGCTACCAGCATGAGTTTGACCAAACTGCGGGAGGCAGTGGAAGACAGGAGTGCCTGGCGTGCTCTGGTCCATGGGGTCACAAAGAGGCGGACACCACTAAACAACAACAACAACAACAACAACAACTTCATTTTATCTTCTGACATTCAGCTTCACGTGATGTCCATGGGTTCTACTGTTCTGAGGGAGGGAGAGAAACGTTTCTCTCTCCACTTTCTACATGCCATGCATAATGCTGCAAACTTCTATCACGTCACCTTTTCTCTAAACTAAAGGTAAAGGGACCCCTGACCATGAGGTCCAGTCGTGACCGACTCTGGGATTGCGGTGCTCATCTAGCTTTATTGACCAAGGGAGCCGGCGTACAGCTTCTGGGTCATGTGGCCAGCAGGACTAAGCCGCTTCTGGCGAACCAGAGCAGCTCACGGAAACGCCGTTTACCTTCCCGCCGGAGTGGTACCTATTTATCTACTTGCACTTTGATGTACTTTCAAACTGCTAGGTTGGTAGAAGCAGGGACCAAGCAACAGGAGCTCACCCCGTCGTGGGGATTCGAACCGCCAACCTTCTGATCGGCAAGTCCTAGGCTCTGTGGTTTAGACAGCCCCAAAAGCTGCAACCTTAACTTTGTTGATATGGATGCCCCAGCCAGCAGCAATATATCCAAGGGCTCAAAGGGAAATGAAGAATCTCTGAGTTTGCCCAACTCCAACTCGCTTATACAGTGGTACCTCGGGTTAAGTACTTAATACGTTCCGAAGGTCCGTTCTTAACCTGAAACTGTTCTTAACCTGAAGCACCACTTTAGCTAATGGGGCCTCCTGCTTCTGCTGCGCCGCTGGAGCACGATTTCTGTTCTCATCCTGAAGCAAAGTTCTTAACCTGAAGCACTATTTCTGGATTAGCGGAGTCTGTAACCTGAAGCGTATGTAACCTGAAGTGTATGTAACCTGAGGTACCACTCTATAACTTAAGAGCCCTGAAAAAGCGCGAGGGGGGAGGGCGCATGGAGAAGACCCAGTCCTAAGCACATCGACTCAGGAGCATGGAATTGTAGAGTTGGAGGGGCTCCCCCGGGGTCATCTAGCTCAACCCGCAGCAAGGCAGGAATTCTGACCACCACAGGCGTCCCTGGGTGGGCTCGAACCAGCAACCTCCTGGTTAGCAGCAGCCAGATGCACTGACCGTCCCTCCCCATCCCTTGTGCTGCCCCCCTGCTAAATCCCCCTGCTGCCAACCCCCGTTTGGAACAACGGCAGCTCTCTATAGAAAAATCACATTGATTTCGGCGGACAAAAAATAAAGGGGGAAAGGCGAGCTCGTTTCCCCTTTAAGGGCCGGGAAGGTGCCATTGTGCTCTGTCCGGGGGACGCCGCTGACGTCACCCGACCGAGAGTGCCTGAGAGCGTGGAGCGTACCAAGTGTATCCCCCCTCCGGTGAGAACCCGGAAGCGGCTGCGGCTGCTAGGAGCTCCACGTGGGCGCTGCAGCCATGGAGGTGCGGGGCGGCCGGAGCGGAGCCCCGGAGGGTGAGCTTGGGGGGGGGGGGGGAGGCGAGCAGATTTTCGACCCCCGTTTCACAGAAGGAGCCTAAGAAGGGGGCGAGGCAGCTGCGGGGAGGGTGGGAGCGGAGTGGAGCCTCCATGTGCAAGGGCAGTGTACCTGCGGAGGGCGTGGAGCAGAGGGGGCCTGTGGTCCTGATGCCAAAGGGCCTGCAAGGTCCCCCTGATGTTTAGTCGTGTCCGCCTCTTCGTGACCCCCTGGACCAGAGCACGCCAGGCCCTCCTGTCTTCCACTGCCTCCCGCAGTTGGGTCAAACTCATGCTGGTAGCTTCAAGAACACTGTCCCACCATCTTGTCCTCTGCCGTCCCCTTCTCCTTGTGCCCTCCATCTTTCCCAACATCAGGGTCTTTTCCAGGGAGTCTTCTCTTCTCATGAGGTGGCCAAAGTCTTGGAGCCTCAGCTTCAGGATCTGTCCTTCCAGTGAGCACTCAGGGCTGATTTCCTTCAGAATGGAGAGGTTGGATCTTCTTGCAGTCCATGGGACTCTCAAGAGTCTCCTCCAGCACCAGAATTCGAAAGCATCCATTCTTTGGCGATCAGCCTTCTTTATGGTCCACCTCTCACTTCCATACATCACTACTGGGAAAACCAGAGCTTTAACTATACAGGCCTTTATTGGCAAGGTGATGTCTCTGCTTTTTAAGATGCTGTCTAGGTTTGTCATTGCTCTTCTCCCAAAAAGCAGGCGTCTTTTAATTCCGTGACTGCTGTCACCATCTGCAGTGATCATGGAGCCCAAGAAAGTAAAACCTCTCACTGCCTCCATTTCTTCCCCTTCTATTTGCGAGGAGGTGATGGGACCAGTGGCCATGATCTTAGTTTTTTTTTATGTTGAGCTTCAGACCATATTTTGCGCTCTCCTCTTTTACCCTGCTGGTAAACAACAACAACGTTCATCCTCATTAAAAGGTTAATTCCTCCTCACTTTCTGCCATCAAGGTTGTGTTATCTGCGTATCTGAGGTTGTTGATATTTCTTCTGGCAATCTTAATTCTGGCTAGGAATTCATCCAGCCCAGCCTTTTACATGATGAATTCTGCATATAAGTTAAATAAGCAGGGAGACAATATAGAGCCTTGTTGTACTCCTTTCCCAATTTTGAACCCATCAGTTGTTCCATATCAAGTTCTAACTGTAGCTTCTTGTTTCTCATAGAGATTTCGCAGGAGACAGATGAGGTGATCAGGCACTCCCATTTATTTAAGAACTTGCCATAATAGTAAAGGTAAAGGGACCCCTGACCATTAGGTTGTGACCGACTCTGGGGTTGCGGTGCCCATCTCGCTTTATCGGCCGAGGGAGCCGGTATACAACTTCAGGGTCATGTGGCCAGCATGACTAAGCTGCTTCTGGCGAACCAGAGCAGCACACGGAAACACCGTTTACCTTCCCGCCAGAGTGGTACCTATTTATCTACAGTGGTACCTCAGGTTAAGTACTTAATTCGTTCCGGAGCTCTGTTCTTAACCTGAAACTGTTCTTAACCTGAAGCACCACTTTAGCTAATGGGGCCTCCTGCTGCTGCTGCTGCGCCGCTGGAGCACAATTTCTGTTCTCATCCTGAAGCAAAGTTCTTAACCTGAAGCACTATTTCTGGGTTAGTGGAGTCTGTAACCTGAAGCGTATGTAACCTGAGGTACCACTGTACTTGCATTTTGACGTGCTTTCGAACTGCTAGGTTGGCAGGAGCAGGGACCGAGCAACAGGAGCTCACCCCGTCGCGGGGATTCGAACCGCCTACCTTCTGATTGGCAAGTTCTAGGCTCTGTGGTTTAACCCACAGCGCCACCCGCGTCCCTTACTTGCCATAATACTGGGGGCTATTTACTGACCTCTCCAATCTCTCCCCCCCCCCACCAGGACCATTGCGTTTTGAGTGCCCGGAGGAGTTTGTTGCCAGCCCGTTTGCCCCTGGGCCGCCTCTCAGCCCTGAGTCACTCCGGAGCCCCTCAAAGCAGCTGGTACTGATCAGAGCCCCCGCTAACTTCAGCCCTGAGAGGTAGGCATGTTTGTGTGCATGTGAGCATGAGTGAGCTCGGGAAACCTCAGGTCCCCTTTCTGCAACCTGGTGCCCTGCAGGCGTGTTGGACTACAACTCCCATCAGCCTCAGCGTCACACGGCCACACTGGTTTCAGCCGAGGGGAGTTGTAGTCCTGGGCACCAGGTTGGAGAAGGCTGCCTTAAGATGGGGGTATTATTATTATTGTTAATTACATTTATTATTCACCTTTTTTGCTGGTCAAAAGCGACTTGCAATATTTTGAGCAATCACATATGTACCTTAAAACTAACCTTTAATAAAATCTAAAAGATGATGTAATTTATTTACAGTGGTACTTTGGTTCTCGAACTTAATCTGCTCGACTCCCAAAACCGTTTGAAAACCTTCCAAGAAACATTCGCAAACTGGAACACTTGCGGTGTTTGGGAGCCGATTTGTTCGGCAACTAAGCTGTTCGGGAACCAAGATTTGACTGTATTTATTTTACACTAAAACGTCCCATCCATTCAAAAAGACCATAGAGACTTAAAAGTCAAAGGCCTGGTTAAAAAGGAATGTTTTTGCCTGGTGCCAGAAGATAAGGAGTGATGATGCCAGGGGAGCATCTTGTGAGGAGTCACCACTGAAAAGACCTCGTGTTGCCACCCTGTGGACCTTTCATTGAGGGGAAACACAAAGAAAGGCCTTGAATGATGATTGCAGGGTCCAGGCTGGTTCACATGGGGAGAAGCAGTCCTTGAGGCATTGGGGTCACCTTTGTAGGTCAAAACCATCAGTCCTCCCCCCCCCCCCATTGCTCTTTTCCTTGGGGAGGAGTGGGGACAGTCTGCGAACGTGTGCAGGATCCGGTCTGGTTGTTCCCAGGTTCTGCAAATACAGCATTCGCTTGTGCAACCAACACCCTGTAAAATAATACCTTTTAAAAGCTTTGTTGCGTCTGTGTGGAAATGCATCTGTGTCCTCTTCCATGGCTAACTCTCTCAACATGTTCCTTGGTTCCTGCCCCCCCAGCCTCGAAGGTCACGCCGTGCCCCTCGTGGGCTTCCAGATTCTGAAGGCGCCGCAGTCAGACGGGACCCAGAAGGTCTACCACGTCCAAGCGACTCCAGGGGACCAGGGCAGCAGTGCCCGCCTGCTCGTCTCGTCGGGCCACTTGGACCTCCTCACCTGTGCACCCCCTTTCAGGAGCTCCCTGACTTTTTGCGAGAGATATGGAGACCCCAGTGCTAACCAGCCCCTCTTCCCTGTGGCAGCCAGACCGGCCCCCCAGATCCCCGAAGGCCTCAAGCAGCGCTTCCTGCCTTTTGGGGGCTGTCCGAAGTGGCCCCCTCCCGTGCAGGAAACTGCTGAGGAGCACTCCCGGAAGAAGAAGAAAAAGAAGCGGACCCTCGAGAGGGTGGCGGACCCCCAGGAGCACCCCCCGGTGAAGCAAGAGGAGTCCCAGGAGAGTCGAGGTCTGGAGGCAATTTCCGAAGGGCTGGTGGCGCAAGGGGAGATGGCCCCCGAGGAAGGGGCTGGGGAGGAGGGGCGCAGGAGCAAGAAGAGGAAGAAGGAGAAGAGGAAAGAAGAGGGGGAAGAGAGGGTGGTGGCACCTGGTGAGGCTGAGCCCAGGTCCCAGGCAGGGGGGAAGGCTGCACACAAACATAAGAAGAAACGGAAGCATGAAGAGGAGGTAGCTGCAGTGCAAACAGCCTTGGTGGGCCCTGCCTGCCTTGAGACCGAGCCGGGGAGGGAGCTGAGCAGCCTGGGGGGCAGCCCCCAGGCCTGCCTGGCACAAGTCAAAGAGGAGCCTGAGCTTAGCCCTCCCAAGAAGAAGAAAAAGAAGAAGAGGGAGAAAGCCGGTGAGGAACAGGGGACGGCGTCGCTGGAACCCAGCTCTGTGAAGCAGGAGCTGGAGGTTTGGGGGGAGCTGGAAGCCCCCTCTGGGCCACCCGGAGGAGGAGGAGAGGGGCAGTGGGAAGGGGAGTCCTCTGAGCCCAGAGCGGAGGAGCTCAGCCAGAAGCATCACAAGAAGAAAAAGAAGAAGCACAAGAGGGAGGAGGAAGCGTCAGGGAAGGAGGAGCCGGCGAGCGAGCAGGAATGAAAAGCTGCCCTCCAGCTCAGGTCTGGGACATCTTGCGGGGTTGGGGTGGGGACAAAAACTCCTGCTTTTTCTGAGAACAATGTCCCCTCCACCTATACGAACTCTACGCAGCTTGTTCGGTTGCTACAGGAGACAGAGATTTGAAGGGGTCCCTGGTTTGCCCGCAGCTGCTCAGATCCTTATTTTCTGCCTCTGGATTAGATAAGGAGCTGTGAAGCTTGCTCCCTCCACCCAAGAAGAATAAGGGAGAATCTGGGGGAGTGGGTTTTGCCACACAGTGGTTGTTTTATTGCAAAGTGGGTGGGGAAGAAGAGAAATATTGTTGGCTGCTAGAAAAATAAAAAAGTTTTGTCCCCTTCCAGGAGGCTGTGCTGTTCTGCCGGGCTTCCTCAAGGCTCTACAGCCAGCTGAGTTTTTGAGCCAGGAGGTTTGAGGGGTGGGGGGACGGGACAGCAGACAACAGACTTGCAGAGAACATGCTCCTGGTCTTCTCGCCACGGAGGCCCCTGCTCACTTGGCAGCTTTGAGGAACGGCTGGTGCAGGACGTCAAAGAGCCTTCTGGCCTGGAAGAAAAGGGGTGCCAGTGAAAATTGGGGAGACAAATGTTCAGTGTGTGTAGGAGGAGGGAGAGGTGGTTGTGGGGATTCCCGTGGGTGCTGCTCTGGGGGGACCTGTGAGTGGAAAAGGAGGCTCTTTCTGTCACCCTCTTCCCCAAAGCAGTCCCAGCCCTAGGAGACCCCAAGCCTTTGGAGAGGGGCCATTGCAGATCAGTGGCAGAGAGTCCTACACTCAGTCCCCAACAGGATAGATGCCTGAAACCCTAGAGAGCTTGCTGCCAGTTAGATGGTCTATTGTGGTATCGGGCAGCAGCTTCTGCTGCTATTTAAATCAGCTAGCTCTGTGTTGAGATAAGGCTTTTCAGGATAAGACCCACAGCTGCTTGCGCCCTGAGATGCCTATTACCTGCTGCAATTTGGCGCTTCTGCCGTGCTCCCTGTTCACCACCAGCAACAGCCTCCCAGTCATTGCACACTTAGTTTCCCACAGTGACATCCCTGACTCCCTTCCGAACTTAAAGTCACTTTTGATAGGACCCACGAGGCTACGCTGCTGCAGCTGCATCACCCACGGGAAATGCAGCCCAGGATGCAAATCCAGCCATTTCGCACTTTCTCCCCCTTCAGTCCTGAGAGCGAGAAGATCGAGGCCTCAAAAGTAGTTCCTGGGAGACCTTGCAAAGTAAAGGTAAAAAAGGTAAAGGACCCCTGGATGGTCAAAGGCGACTATGGGGTTGTGGCGCTCATCTCGCTTCCAGGCCGAGGGAGCCAGCATGACTAAACCACTTCTGGCGTAACGGGACACCGTGACGGAAACCAGAGCGCACAGAAATGCTGTTTACCTTCCTGCTGCAGCGGTACCTATTTATCTACTTGCACTGGTGGGCTTTTGAACTGCTAGGTTGACAGGAGCTGGGACAGAGCAACGGGAGCTCACAACCGTTATGCAGATTCAAACTGCCAACCTTGCAATCGGCAAGCCCAAGAGGCTTGGTGGTTTAGACCACAGCGCCCCCTGCGTTTCTGTGCGTTCTGGTTTCCATCACTGTGTTTCGTTGTGCCAGAAGCGGTTTAGTCATGCAGGCCACATGACCTGTCTGTGGAAAAACACCTGCTCCCTTGGCCTGAAAGCGAGATGAGCGCCACAACCCCATAGTCGCCTTTGACTGGACTTAACCGTCCAGGGGTCCTTTACCTTTTACCTTGCAAAGTACCTGACTACAGTACTACGATGTGGCAGGCCTTGACCGCCCACAAGCCAACGAAAAACTATTTGTGCATTGGACAGCTGTACCTTTTGGGGCCCGATCCCTGGGCACAGGGACAGATCCTCCTTGGAAGCTTGGATGATGCTTTGCAGCGACTACAAGGCAAGAGTTAAAAAGTTAAAAAGCAAGTCTAAGAAGGAAGAACAGGGCTTAAGAGTTCACAAAGTGTTCTGCAGCAGGGCTGGGGAACCCTTTTCAAGTCTAGGGGCCGTGTTCCCCGGGCAGGACCAGAGGCTAAGGCAGGTGGAGCTGTGGATGCAAATACTACCTTTGTTCAGTAAGCTAGCTGCTACACAGACACCCACACCCTGAGAAGCATTATTGCAGCATTCCAGCATGGCAGAAATGCTCAAGGAGGGTTTGAGGCAGGGCTGATGGGTGGGGGGGGGGGCTGGGGAGAGATCTGAAGGCCAGGCAGAAGAGGAGTAAAGGTAAAGGGACCCCTGACCATTAGGTCCAGTCGTGGCCGACTCGGGGGTTGCGGCACTCATCTCGCTTTATTGGCCGAGGGAGCCGGCATACAGCTTCCAGGTCATGGGGCCAGCATGACTAAGCCACTTCTGGCGAAACCAGAGCAGTGCACGGAAACGCCGTTTACCTTCCCGCCGGAGCGGTACCTATTTATCTACTTGCACTTTGACGTGCTTTCAAACTGCTAGGTTGGCAGGAGCAGGGACCGAGCAACGGGAGCTCACCCCGTCGTGGGGATTCGAACCGCCAACCTTCCGATCGGCAAACCCTAGGCTCTGTGGTTTAACCCACAGCGCCACCCGCGTCCCTTTTAGAAGAGGCTTAGAGGGCCACATTTAGTGCCCAGGCCTGAGGTTCCCCAGCCCTGTTCTGTAGAAGGGCCACAGGAAGTGTTTCCCAAAGGGAATGGGGGTGGCGGTACCCTGAGTGTATTTTTAGTGCTGAAGCAGTCCTGTCCCCCCAGAATATCTCATTTCTGGGATTAAAGGGAAGGGCTCTTGGGTCAAAGCGCATAAGCTGCCAGACTTGAAATGGGTGCTTCTCTTGAAAACTTGCCCCTCCCATGCTAAGGAAAGGCACTCACTCCGAAGGTGGAGAGCAGACTCAGGGTGTCTGTCTTGTTCACCGATTTCACGCTGGTCAGGCAGTCTGTCACCTGCAATGAGAGAAGGAAGAAGAAGAAGAGTTTGGATTTGATATCCTGCTTTATCACTACCCTAAGGAGTCTCAAAGCGGCTAACATTCTCCTTTCCCTTCCTCCTCCACAACAAACACTCTGTGAGGTGAGTGGGGCTGAGAGACTTCAGAGAAGTGTGACTGGCCCAAGGTCACCCAGCAGCTGCATGTGGAGGAGTGGAGACGTGAACCCGGTTCACCAGATTATGAGTCCACCACTCTTAACCACTACACCACGTTGGCCAAGCCTGGAATAGCTCAGTCAGTACAGCAAGATGCTCTTAATCTCAGGGTTGTGGGTTCAAGCCCCATGTCGGGCAAGAGATTCCTGTGTTGCAAAGGGTTGCAGTAGATGACCCTCGTGGTCCCTGCCAACTCTCTGATTCTGTGGAAAGCTCTGCAGCACCTGACCTGCAAAGCTCATGGTTGGGTGCTTCTATTCATTTTGCAAGCTTCAGAGAGGAATGAATGCAAGTAGCATTTCAGGTGCTTTCAGGAAAAGCACGCGAGGGAGATGCTTGGTTTTAGAGATGGCAAAGAACAGCAGGGCAAAGGGTGATCTGTCATACGTGTGGCGGTGAAGGACGTACGGCCACTATCTCCTTAAAAATAGTGCCGCCTTCATCCTTTTTCCATCTGGGATACCGTATTTTTTGCTCTATAAGACACACCAGACCACAAGACGCACCTAGTTTTTGGAGCAGGAAAACAAGAAAAAAATATATTCTGAATCTCAGAAGCCAGAACAGCAAGAGGGATCGCTGCGCAGTGAAAGCAGCAATCCCTCTTGCTGTTCTGGCTTCTGTGATAGCTGTGCAGCCTGCATTCGCTCTATAAGACGCACACACATTTCCCCTTACTTTTTAGGAGGGAAAAAGTGAGTCTTATAGAGCAAAAAATACAGTGGTGCCTCGCAAGACAAAAAGAATCCGTTCCGCGATTCTCTTCGTCTAGCGGTTTTTTCGTCTTGCGAAGCAAGCCCATTGACAGTTTAGCGGATTAGCGCTATTAGTGGTCTAGCGGCTTTTAGCGATCAGCTGTTAAGCGGCTTATCAGCGGAACAGCTGATAAGCGGCTTAGCGGCTTAGGAAAAGGGGGGGGAGCGGAAAAAACCCACGGGAACTCGCAAGATTTTTTCGTCTTGCGAAGCAAACCCATAGAGAAATTCGTTTAGCGAAGCGCCTCCAAAACGGAAAACCCTTTCATCTAGCGGGTTTTCCATCTTGCGAGGCGTTCGTCTTGCGGGGCACCACTGTACGGTAATTTGGATGACGGGCATGGGAGGAAATAGATGCTGACAACCTGTTACCCAAGTGGCAGAGTTGGAAAGGGCTCTCTGTGAGAGTGGGAATAAAAAGGGGGCAATTAGCTACCAAGGAAGATGAGTCTGATCTAGGCCTGCGGATCCCTAGCTAACACGGCTGAGGCTGGTGAGAAGGAGTTTCTTACTCTCGACTGGTAGTCCCGGTCCACTTTCTCCTTCAGCAAGTCGGCCGGCTTCTGCTCGTAGGCTTTGTAGGTTTCCAAGTAGCGTCCTGCTTCCTCCGGGCTGGAGAGGGGAAAGAGAAGCCGAAGGGCTCAGCAGACCCACGTCGGAACACAACACCCCCTGTTTCGTGAGCAAAGCTTGACAGCAAGTTTCATGGTTGCCTTTTTTGTTTTCCTCGGGGGGAAATCTAATCTATTGACAATGAGGACTGGAAACCTAGGTTCCCCGAGTAGCTGACAAGCTGGGGATTCTGCACGTGATGCAATGTGTGTCGCCACCTCGACAGGGGAGGGGAGGAAGGTGTCATCTCACAAGATCTTGGGGGCTGGGAGATGGTTTCCAAAAGGGAGCGTCTCATTCCCTAGATCTTTGGAGCAATGCAACTGCAACTGTGGTTGGAGGATGGATGGCGGCTAATAGATTGAGGTTGAATCCTGACAAGACAGAAGTACTGTTTTGGGGAGACAGGAAGTGGGCGAGTGTGGAGGACTCCCTGGTCCTGAATGGGGTAACTCTGCCACTGAAGGACCAGGTGCGCAGCCTGGGAGTCATTCTGGACTCACAGCTGTCCATGGAGGCGCAGGTCAATTCTGTGTCCAGGGCAGCTGTCCACCAGCTCCATCTGGTACACAGGATGAGACCCTCCCTGTCCGCAGACTGTCTTGCCAGAGTGGTGCATGCTCTGGTTATCTCCCACTTGGACTACTGCAATGTGCTCTACGTGGGGCTATCTTTAAAGGTGACCCGGAAACTACAACTAATCCAGAAGGCGGCAGCTAGACTGGTGACTGGGAGCAGCTGCCAAGACCACATAACACCGGTCTTGAAAGACCTACATTGGCTACCAGTACGTTTCCAAGCACAATTCAAAGTTTTGGTGCTGACCTTTAAAGCCCTAAACGGCCTTGGTTCAGTATATCTGAAGGAGCGTCTCCACCCCCATCATTCTACTCGGACACTGAGGTCCAGTGCCGAGGGCCTTCTGGCTGTTCCCTCATTGCGAGAAGCCAAGTTACAGGGAACCAGGCAGAGGGCCTTCTTGGTAGTGGCGCCCTTCCTGTGGAAGGCCCTCCCACCAGATGTCAAAGAGAACAACAACTACCAGACTTTTAGAAGACATCTGAAGGCAGCCCTCTTTAGGGAAGCTTTTAATGTTTGATGTATTACGGTATTTTAATATTTTGTTGGAAGCCCAGCCAGATGGGCGGGGTATAAATAATAAATTAATATTATTATTTATTATATATTACCCCCAGGGGTGGGGTGGGGCAGCCTGCCTTCTGACACACAGGAATCCACCCTCTGCCATGGACTCTAGCAGCAGAAAAGGCTTTGCAATGGGAAGAGGCAGGCTGAGGGCTGGATTGAGAAGGACCTCGCTGAGCACACAGACCAGCCTGTGAAAGAATGCAGCCATCCGCCATTTTCTGGGGCAGAGGCAATTCCTGGTCTTGTTGCTAGAAATCTGGCTTTTTAACCTGGATTTGCACCCTGGGTCTTCTGCACACCAAGTGCTTGCCCTGCTGCTGAATCCCTGCCCCCTCAAAATTACCTTGGGCCAGAGCTAGACTGCATTCAGGCCAGTGATTCAGAAGCTGGAAACTTCCTCTATGCTGTTGTTTCGAGTTTCTGCAGACGCCCCCTCCCCCCCCCCCAGTCTTTGGTCCTCACCTCCAGGCCAGGATGAGGGTACAGTCAGCGAGGATGCAGATCTTGGCCAGCTCCTTCAGTGCCTGGTGTGGGTCTTTCTAAAGGGAACAAGGAAGGAGTTGGGAAAATGAGCCACACAGGTCTGGAGGGGGTAGAGAATGAGGGGTGTCTCTGTGGAAGGAGTGAGACGCGGGTGGCGCTGTGGGTTAAACCACAGAGCCTAGGACTTGCTGATCAGAAGGTCAGTGGTTCGAATTCCCTGCGACGGGGTGAGCTCCCATTGCTCAGTCCCTGCTCCTGCCAACCTAGCAGTTTGAAAGCACATCAAAGTGCAAGTAGATAAATAGGTACCACTCCAGCAGGAAGGTAAACAGCATTTCCGTGCGCTGCTCTGGTTCGCCAGAAGCGGCTTAGTCCTGCTGGCCACATGACCCGGAAGCTGTACGCCGGCTCCCTCGGCCAATAAAGCGAGATGAGCGCCGCAACCCCAGAGTCGGTCACGACTGGACCTAATGGTCAGGGGTCCCTTTACCTTTACCTATGGGAGGAAGGGAATCTGGCTGCAGCATCAAAGCAAAGACCCACCCAGCCCAGCATCCCCTCTCTCAAGCAAAACATGAAGGGGACAGTTCACAATTGGTGTCTGGGGATTCCTTGGATGTCACGGAGAGGGAAAGAACACAAGAAGTGCCTGCTGGATCAGGCCAAAAGCACCCTCTTCTCCCAGTGGCTAAATACCCTAACGAACCTAGGAATCTAGATAAGACTGCCTCTGGCCTGGAGGATCCATAAGGACATAAGAACCTGGCTCAGGCCAATGGCTAATAATAATAATAAATTTTTATTTATACCCCGCCCTTCCCGGTTCAAAAACCGGGCTAAGGGCGGCTAACAACAAATTTAAAACAATTATAAAAGCAGCATAAAATACAGTATAAGAACATGAATAACAATAAAAATCAAAAACCAATTTAGGGGAAATAAGCATTAGATAATCCCCAGGGCTAGCTGGCTGAATTGGTCCTACTTGGGCCAGCGAGGAGACCAGGGGAGAATTAGCTGTGGGGTCTCAGAGCGGGTGATCTTCATAAAAGGGGAGGGAAGAGAACAGAAATAAAAGATCAGGCTGAATTCAAATGAAAGGCCAGGTGGTATAGCTCTGTCTTACAGGAAGGAGGTTAAATCCTGCAGGGCCCTGGTCTCATGGGACAGAGCATTCCACCGGGTCGGAGCCATCACTGAGAAGGCCCTGGCCCTGGTGGAGGATAGTCTGACTTCCTTATGGCCCGGGACCTCTAAACTGTGGTTATTCGTTGACTCTAAGGTCCTCTGTGGGGCAGACCAGGAGAGGCGGTCCCGTAAATATGAGGGCCCTAAGCCCCAAAGGGCTTAGTTCAGCATCCTGTTCTCACAGTGGCCAAACATATATTCCAAAGGGAAACTGAGAAGCAGGATCCCCTCTCCCTTCATTTAGGTTTCCAGCTGTGGAGCCAGAGCTGAGCCATGATTGATAACCTTATCTTCCATGAATTTCAACCCTCTTAAAACTATCCAAGTTGGTGGCCTTCACTTCCTCCTGCAGGCGTGAGTTCCACAGTTTAACTGCATGAAGAAGGACTTCCTTTGGTCTGTTCCGAATCTTCCAACACTCAGCTTCGCTGCATGGCTACAGATTCTAGCATTAGGAGAGAAAACATCTCTCTTACCTGCTTTCTCCTTGCCATGCGTAATTTGATAAGCTACCCTGAGACACCTTGCTTGCCTTTTTGCTAAACTAAAAGAGAAGACAAAAAGAAATGGTTGCTATGGTCCAGGGATTTTGTGGAGCTGGCAGCCCGAGCCAGAGAGAAGGAGAGGGCTGGAATCAGAGGAGGTGAGGTGGTTCAAGGTGTCTCACCACATCAACCTGAAGCAGCAGCACCTGCAGCATGTATGTCTTTCCGAGCTGCCGCAAGCGTTCGTGGATGTAGCCGGGGTTCAGGTTGTGGTACCGGAGACTGCGGGTGGCAGAGAGAGAGAAAAGAAACCATTCAGAGCAAGTTTTATTTTGTCAAAAGGAGTGCACCAGCTGTGTGGGAAAGGCTGCCGGGCCCTTTAAATGGTCTTTGCCAAATCTCGGGGCACAGGTGAAATGTTACATTGCTGGAGAGACTCCTTTCCCAGCAAAGATGCTATATGGTTCGATGCTTGATTTGCAGGCTGCCTGAGCCGCTTGGGGTGTGCTCAGATGCTCGTGTCTGCCAATTCTCTCTCTTTTTAAAAAAATAATATTTATTAAAGTTTCAAAAATGTTACAAAAATGAAAAGAAAAAGAAAATTAAAAAATACAAAATACAGAAAAATAAAAACAATTAAAAACATTTCAATCTTCCCATGTCTTGTCTTTCATTTACTTGTTTCCCTGACCTCCTCACGCCTCCCTTTTTTGTATTCTAATTCAATTAGCAATTTCAGCAAACCCTTTCCATTTTTGCTTTTATCTTAATAATTTATCTTAATATATTGTAACTTTACATTCTCACCTATTCATAATCCAATTTTACCTAATTCTATAACATTACTGCTAAAACCACGTGTCTGCCAATTCTCACCTCAGGAAAAGTGCGCAGGTGCTTTGGCCCAGCACGTAATCCGGGACAATCTCGCCAAACTCCCAGGGCACATTGCGGATGAACTTCAGGATAGGGTTCCCCCTCTGAGGAAAGAAGGGGGTAAAGTGGCGAGTCAATGGGCGTCAGGGTTTCAGAGGTCATAGAAGCAACTAGAATGTGGGGTAAGTGAGAGGGGAAAGTGGGAAGGCAGACACAGAAGGAAGGGGCCAGAAAGGAGAGGCAAAAGATCTTGTCTCCACCTGCCAAATTCTGCCAAAGCCATTTTACATGGACATCGGGAACAGTTTTCTTGACAGCTGTGAGCACGCGACATTTTCAGATGGCTCAGCCCTTGAAGAAGTTGTGAATGCCTGGCCTGCTCATACAGAGAAGGTAGTCTCTGAACATGTGCAAAGTGCTTTCTCCTTGCCCCCTCGAAGGCTGCCAAGATGGGGGAAGAACGGTTTACAAGCAAGGTGGGGTCTGGGGCTTTTCCCTCTGCGAAACTAAGCAGGGATGTCCAATGGACAGAGTTCTGGATTTGAGTTCAGGAGGTCTGGATTGGAATTCCTGCAAAGCCATGGAAGTTTATACAGTAAGCGCAGGTCGGTTCCACACATTAGGTGTGATTCCGGCATTGCATGCGGTTAGATTAGATGGCCCTTGGCGTCCCTTACAATTCTATGGTTCATTTGGGATTTCGAAACTGCCCTGGGCTCTGTTCGAAATCAACCACAGCTTGACCTACCAATCTAGAGCAGCCGCTGGGTGTTACGTAACGCCAGCAGAATTGTCCAAGGGGGCAGGAGCTGAGAGAGGAGGAGGAGGAGGAGGAGGAGTCCCTTGTCTGCTTGCCCACTCCCTTCTTTCACCTGACGGGGGCTGACGATGATGCTGTTGTGTTTGGTTCCTGGTTTTGGCACTGGGTTCAAGGGGGGTGCTCTGTCTTCCGTTGCGCTTTGCACGACAGGGAGGCTCTTGTTTTTGCCATGTGGAGAGGGCACTCTTGGGAGAGCAGAGGCAGTGGTTGTGGCAACAGGTGCTCCTTGCTTCGCCTGAGGAGCTGAGGAGGCCGCCACTTGTCCAACGACATAGTCTGCGTACGATGCGCCCCCTGGCGCAACTGGGGCCTCGGAGGCTGGCGAGGCTTTGGCTGCAGAAGAGGGTTTGAAAAGAAGTTTCACCTGGAAATAGAGAGGGTGGGGAGAGAATGTTGGGTGACAGGAATTAATTTTGGCTCTGTTGGAGAGAAGAGTCGGTGGCTTCTGTGAGGGAGGGAGCTCTGTGCATGTGTTGGGTTTCAGTGTGATTATTTACTGACTATTTCATAAAAACAAACAAAGCTCAAAGTGGTTTACAATGGGAATAATACCATAAAACTATCAGTAAAAACAACTCTTTATATCATTATAAAATCAGCAATAAACCAAGAACAGATTAAAACATGCACCAAACATTCTGCATGCTCATTTTGCATCTCTGGCTAGGCTTTTCTGAACAAAAATGCTTTTAGCAGGTGCAGAAAAGAGTTTAGTGAAGGCACCTGCCTAATATCCATAGGCAGGGAGTTCCTAAGTGTAGATGCCACCACACTAAAATATTTCGTTCTTACAAATGTGGAATGGGTATTATGTTGCACCTGTAACAGGGCCAGTTCCACTGATTGAAGCTGTCGAGTGGGCACTTGTAAGGTAAGGGGATCTCACGGGTGAACTGGTCCATGCTGCAGCATTCTGCACTAACTGCAACTTCTGGGACGAGTGTGAGGGAATCCTCACCCAGAGCGCATTGCAGCAATCCAGTGCATGAACTAGAGAGGTCAGACCTTCCCAGTTATGAAACCAACTGAGGTCCATGTTAAAGTTTGTGCAACGGCACTGCAATAAATTTGATTTATTGCCACTCCAACAAACTTCAGTGGCGCCCACATGCTTCTACTCACACACTGCCACTCTTCTCAGTTGTCGGACATTAGCAGAGTTCACACACAGCGTAAAATGGCTTTGTCTGTGTCTGTGTGGTGTCTTCAATAACTCATCTCAACACCAGTGGTTCTAATCTATAACTCTTTATTTAGAAGCATTCAAAAAAACAGAAAAGAAAAAACCTAGAGAATCTAGCTGCATGTTCGCAGCTTTCTGTCTCTAACAAAAACGACCTTGCTCACATTCTCAGACAGACTGCTCTCCAGAGAGAGCTCAGCCCCCACAGAGCACAGATCAAAGGAAAATTCTCGGGTCATGTGGGCAATGCACCCAGTGAATCAAGAACGCTCCTGGAGTGTTAACTCTTAACTGTCCAGAACCACAACAGTCCAGTAAGATTTCAGGGGTGAGGGGAGGGAATAGTCCTCCAAGAGAGATCTTCACAACCTCACCCAAAACCTCCCGTCGTACCGGAGCGACGTCTTCATCGTCCATCTTCACAGTGAACTTCTTCCTCCCTTCCGATGCCTTCTCAGATGCTGGGGGCTCCATGTCTCCAGGTCCTGGCAAGAGTCAAGAAGGTACATCTGAAAGCCTTGCTCAGTCTCTCCACCTGCTGCTGTAGGATGCCAGCTTGTAGCCCTATGGCAGCACATGTGTTTTCCAAGAAGAGTTTGGATTTGGATTAGATATCCCGCTTTATCGCTACCCGAAGGAGTCTCAAAGCGGTTAACATTCTCCTTTCCCTTCCTCCCCCACAACAAACACTCTGTGAGGTAAGTGGGGCTGAGAGACTTCAGAGAAGTGTGACTGGCCCAAGGTCACCCAGCAGCTGCAGGTGGAGGAGCGGGGAAGCGAACCCGGTTCACCAGATTACGAGTCAACCGCTCTAACCACTACACCACACTGGCTCAAGAGCAGCAGGCTAAAAGCTGGCACAGCACAGCTCTGAAAGATTCTCCTCTTATTTCATGATGTTCACCGGCTGCCAGAATCCAGGAGGAATACCTTACCCGCCAGCCACACACCCATTTCTCAAGCACAGAATCAGAGTTGGAAGGGAGCAACAGGGTCATCTAGCCCAACCCCTGCAAGGAAGGAATCATAGGGGGGGGGTCATTTTATGTGAGAAGCAGACCTAGGCATGGGGAGCAGGCTAGGAATTATGTTTCCCTCCCCTTATGGTTTTGATTTATGGGCTACTTTTAAAATGAGGCTGCATTTTAAATTGCATTCTAACCTGTATTTTAAATTGGTCCCCCCCCATTACGATTTTATTGTAATTTTACTGGTGTTAGCCGCCCTGAGCCCAGCTCTGGCCGGGGAGGGCGGGGTATAAATAAAATTTATTATTATTATTAGTAATATTATTATTATTATTAATCAATAGTTTATATATGCATTGCAAAAGGTCAATGAAAACATGTTTATGTTTATGACAACTAAATGCTTTCTGCATTCCAGGCAAATGTGTTTTTGTCTTGAGTGGGTGAAAACTGCTAAAATGCTTTTGGCTCCACCCGACATGTTTGAGCGGGCCCTGTTCTTTTATTCAGGACGTTCTCTCGGCTTTCTCACCCATTAAATGGGAGCAATGGGCCCCTAAGGGCATGGTATGAGGGAACCTGCCCTTTTGCTCCAGGTAAACAGGTCTGGGTGTGATTTGAAGTGGTTGGAGGAGACACTCCCTGGGAAAATCCCCCCATAAAGACTATTGAGTTCTGTGCTGCAAGAAAGGCAGGATAGAGATGGACTAATCTTAAAAAGCAGAGACATCACCTTGCCAACAAAGGTCCATATAGTAAAAGCTCTGGTTTTCCCAGTAGTGATGTAGGGAAGTGAGAGCTGGACCATAAAGAAGGCTAATCGCCGAAGAATGGATGCTTTTGAATTCTGGTGCTGGAGGAGACTCTGGAGAGTCCCATGGACTGCAAGAAGATCCAACCTCTCCATTCTGAAGGAAATCAGCCCTGAGTGCTCACTGGAAGGACAGATCCTGAAGCTGAGGCTCCAAGACTTTGGCCACCTCATGAGAAGACTCCCTGGAAAAGACCCTGGTGTTGGTAAAGATGGAGGGCACAAGGAGAAGGGGACGACAGAGGACCAGATGGTCCAGGGGGTCACGAAGAGTCGGACAAGACTAAAGGTAAAGGTAAAGGTACCCCTGCCCGTACAGGCCAGTCTTGACAGACTCTGGGGTTGTGCGCCCATCTCACTCAAGAGGCCAGGGGCCAGCGCTGTCTGCAGACACTTCCGGGTCACGTGGCCAGCGTGACATCGCTGCTCTGGCGAGCCAGAGCCGCACACGGAAACGCCGTTTACCTTCCCGCTGGTAAGCGGTCCCTATTTATCTACTTGCACCCGGAGGTGCTTTCGAACTGCTAGGTTGGCAGGCGCTGGGACCGAGCAGCGGGAGCGCACCCCGCCGCAGGGATTCGAACCGCCGACCTTTCGATCGGCAAGTCCTAGGCGCTGAGGCTTTAACCCACAGCGCCACCTGCGTCCCACAACTAAACAACAACAAAGGGATAACAGTGATCATTAGAGTGTAGGAAGAGCCTGGCTGCTGGATCAGGCCAATGAATCGACCCATTTCAGTCCAGCCTCCTGCTCTCTAAGTGGCCGACCATCTAGATGCCCATTATGGGAAACCCTCGACAGAAAAGGGATAAAAAAAAAGCATTAAAATCAGAATTTTTGGGAGGGGGTCCTGCTCCCAAATGCCCACAACTGTGAGCTCTTTGCAGGCAGGGACCTTCCATTCTGCTCTTTTGTCCATTACAATTTATGTTTTCCTTATTATTGGGATATGGGGAGGGGTCACGACCTCCAAACTTGGGTCGTGTCAGAATCACCATGGTAACGGGGAAACGCCCGCCCCTTCCCCTTCGCCCCGTCCATCATAAATTCTGCCTCTTGATTGGACGGCGGGGGCTCACCTGCTCAGGCGCATGCGCATCAGTTCTCGCGCCTGGCTCGTTCTGACTCCCGGACGATAGACACCGACGCAGAGCGGCCACCGAGTCTTCTTTAGCCGCCAGTGCATTTCATCCGAATAGCGGAAAGGGGCGCGGGGCGGGCAGCGCGTGAGGCGACGCCGGGGCCGCTCCTTCCGGCGGCCGTCGTTTCCCGAGAGGAACCCGGATGTTTCTTCTTCAGGGCGCTCTAGCCTCCTCCTTCCCTCCCAACTCTATGGTTAAGGAGCAGCCAGGCAAGGCTTTTCCTGTCTCTGGGGCGAATCCGCCTCCAGAATATACGTATAAAAAAACCCCTCTCAAACCTTTATTTCCCTCACAGTCAACCGCCTCAGGAAAAAGCTAATTCGTACCCACTTCCGGTTTCAACCTGGGCGCCGCCATGGGCACAAGTCGGAGCCGGAAGTCACTCTAGCCCCCGTCCTCTATGGCAGCTTCCGCCGGAAGCGTCGCTGAGGGTGAAGCTGAGGGGAAAGAGGCTTTTCGGGGTCGAGAGCCATGGCGCCCGAGGAGGCCCAGGCGGGGCCTTCGCTTCCCGGAGCGCCTGCCTTGTCCCGCTCCGGGCTGCGGGTGTCCTTCGCGGAGGTGGCGGTGCGCTTCAGCCCGGGCGAGTGGGACCTGCTGGGCCCGTGGCAGAGGGCCCTGTACAAGGAGGTCACGCTGGAGAACTACGCCAATGTTCTCTCCCTGGGGGGGAGCAGCGCCCCGGACCCCTCGGATCCTGCCTGGAGGGGAGAACCGGGGCGGTTCGAAGAGGTCCTGCGCTCCCTCCCGGTGGTAGTAAAGGAGGAGGAGGAGGAAGAGGCAGGCCAGTCGCAGAAGGAAAACGGGGAGGCCAGAGGTTTGGCAGGTGATCCTATGCACCAAGGAGGACCTTGTGCGATGCTGCCAGCAGGATCTGAGCGCAGAGAGGCGCATGGGAACGGCGCGCACAGAACCCAGAAGACGGGCGAGAGACCCTTTCGGTGCAGCCTGTGTGAGAAAAGCTTCAAATCCAAGTCAAACCTTACGGAGCACCAGAGGGTGCACACAGGAGAGGCCCCCTACAAGTGCGAGCTGTGTGGGAAAAGCTTCAAGCGCAACTCCGCCCTGACGGACCACCGGAGGATTCACACGGGGGAGACTCCTTATAAGTGCGAGCGGTGCGACAAGAGCTTCATGCGCAAGTCGAGCCTCACCGTGCACCAGGTGACCCACACCGCCGAGAGGCCGTACGTGTGCCAAGTGTGCGGGAAAGGGTTCTGTTACAAGGCAAAGCTGATCGAGCATGAAAGGACGCACACCGGAGAAAGGCCGTATAAATGCTCCGAATGTGGGCAGAGCTTCAACTACAGCACCAGCCTTCAGGCGCATGAGAGAACCCACACAGGGGAGAGGCCGTACAAGTGCGCAGACTGTGGCAAGAGGTATACTTCTCATTCCAACCTTAGTGTGCATCGGAGAATCCACACGAAAGAGAAGCCTTTTAAATGTTCAGAATGCGGGCAGAGCTTCTATTACAGGAACAGCCTTAAAGTTCATTGGAAAAGCCACACAAGGGAGAGGCCTCACAAGTGCTCAGACTGTGATCGGAGGTATACTTCTCTGTCGGGCCTTGTTAAACATCGGAAAATCCACGCTGAAGGGAGGCCTTACAAATGCCCGGATTGTGAACAGAGCTTCCAGCTTAGCACACAGCTTACTGCACACCAAAGAAACCACACAGGAGAGAAGCTGCACAAGTGCGCAGACTGTGGTAGAGGGTACAGTTCTCAATCAAACCTTGTTAGACATCAACTTGTCCACATGAACAAAAGGACTTTTAAATGCTTGGAATGTGAGCAGGGCTTCCAGTTCAGCACACAGCTTATTGCCCACCAGAGAACCCATGAAGTGGTGAGGACGTAAGAACGCTTGGAGACTGCGACAAGGGCTCTGCTTCTTCTTTCAATCTTTTTAAATGTAAAAGAATGCACCTTATACCATATTTTTTGCTCTATAAGACTCACTTTTTTCCCTCCTAAAAAGTAAAGGGAAATGTGTGTGCGTCTTATGGAGTGAATGCAGGCTGCACAGCTATCCCAGAAGCCAGAACAGCAAGAGGGATTGCTGCTTTCACTGCGCAGCGATCCCTCTTGCAGTTCTGGCTTCTGAGATTCAGAATATTTTTTTTCTTGTTTTCCTCCTCCAAAAACTAGGTGCGTCTTGTGGTCTGGTGTGTCTTATAGAGTGAAAAATACGGTAAAAGCTCAAAATGCGAAGCCAGGCCTTGGGCTGGCTAACATTCAGTGTCCTTCTAAATGTTTTGTGGAAGGGTGGGGGCTTCTTGGTCTCCTTCTGCTTTTATTTTATGTATTTTGTGCTCTTATTTTGTATTTTATTGTTGTGAACCGCTCTCTGATCTTCAGATGAAATGCAGTATAATAAATGAATAAAATAAATGTAATTTATAGGTCTGAAGGAGGCCCTCTCTTGCTTTCCTTTTTCTCTCCATAGGGAGCCTCCTGCGTCTGGGAGGAGCGGCAAGTTGCCAAGACACTTTATTTTTTAAAAAAAGCTTTTGAAATAACTGAAGGTCTGCTTTTTTTACTTCTCTTGTGATTAGACGGGCAAGAAAGAGCAAAATGCTGCAACCCAAATGCTTTTTCCTTCCACCCCGCATTTATTATTGTTAGTATATATTCATTTATACTCAAGGTGTCTTACAGATAAAAATAAGAACAGCTAAAAGCATAAAGGAGAGGGCCAGTCATTAAGAAAACAATTAAACATTAATAGAATTAAAATCGTTTATAGAGACATAGATAAGATTTCTAAAAACGAAAAGATAGTACAATGGTACTTTGGGTTACATACGCTTCAGGTTACATATGCTTCAGGTTACAGACTCCGCTAACCCAGAAATAATACCTCGGGTTAAGAACTTTGCTTCAGGATGAGAACAGAAATCGCGCAGTGGCGGCAGCAGGAAGCCCCATTAGCTAAAGTGGTGCTTCAGCTTAAAAACAGTTTCAGGTTAACGGACCTCTGGAACGAATTAAGTACTTACCACTGTAAAAACAACATAGCACCAGTCGCCTCATTACAAGCAGTCATTCCCCAAAAGCCTGTTGGAATAAGATCTTGGCAGCAAGGAGGGAGCCAGCCTGGTTTCTCTAGGAAGAGAATTCCAAAGTCTAGGAGTGCTTACCTCAAAAAGTACATACCTCAGTTCTGAAACTCCATCTGGGACCAAGTCTATTTACTCTGCATGCAGTGTGCTCTTATTGGTGGTTTGGGAAACACTCTGCACATATTAGTCACAAACCATATCTTACCATGTTTCTTATGAAATACTGCATTTTGATTTCACTCTCAACCAGCTTCAATCCGAACTGAGAAAATGACCTAGCCTGCATTTTTTTGCCAGTTATGGGTAAAGGTAAAGGTACCCCTGCCTGTACGGGCCAGTCTTGACAGACTCTGGGGTTGTGCGCCCATCTCACTTAAGAGGCCAGGGGCCAGCGCTGTCTGGAGACACTTCCGGGTCACGTGGCCAGCGTGACATCGCTGCTCTGGCGAGCCAGAGCCGCACACGGAAACGCCGTTTACCTTCCCGCTGGTAAGCGGTCCCTATTTATCTACTTGCACCCGGAGGTGCTTTCGAACTGCTAGGTTGGTAGGCGCTGGGACCGAGCAGCGGGAGCGCACCCCGCCGCAGGGATTCGAACCGCCGACCTTTCGATCGTCAAGTCCTAGGTGCTGAGGCTTTAACCCACAGCGCCACCTGCGTCCCAATTGTGTACACGGTTGTAATCTAACCCCTGATTTTAAGGACTCTTATACGACTTTCCCAATTGCCACTATGCAATTTGGAATACCACGTACAGTTTGGAATACCACGTACAGTTCTGGTCGCCTCCCCTCAAAAATGGTATTGTAGAGATGGGAAAGGTTTTAGAAAAGGGCAGCAAAAATGATCAAAGTGGATGAATGAGGAAAGGTTGCTGCGTTTGGGACCTTTTCGTTTAGAGAAAAGGTGAGCATTTGGCGCCATGGTAGAGGTTAATAAACTGATGCATAGCACAGAGAAAGATGGTAGAGAAAGGTTTTTGTCCCTATCTTACAGTAGTAGAGGGGTGCGGGTGGCGCTGTGGGTTAAAACACAGAGCCTAGGGCTTTCCGATCGGAAGGTCAGCAGTTTGAATCCCCGCGACGGGGTGAGCTCCCGTTGCTCGGTCCCTGCTCCTGCCAATCTAGCAGTTCAAAAGCATACCAGTGCAAATAGATAAATAGGTACCACTCCGGCGGGAAGGTAAATGGCGTTTCCATGTGCTGCTCTGGTTCACCAGAAGCGGCTTAGTCTTGCTGGCCACATGACCTGGAAGCTGTATACCGGCTCCCTCGGCCAATAAAGCGAGATGAGCACCGCAACCCCAGAGTCGGCCACAACTGGACCTAATGGTCAGGAGTCCCTATACCTTTACAGTACAGTGGTGCCTCGCAAGACAAAAAGAATCCGTTCCGCGAGTCTCTTCGTCTAGCGGTTTTTTCATGTTGCGAAGCAAGCCCATTAGCGGATTAGCGCTATTAGCGGCTAAGCGGCTTAGAAAAAGGGGGGAGGGGAAAAAAACCCGCAGGAACTCGCAATACATTTTCGTCTTGCAAAGCAAGCCCATAGGAAATTCGTTTTGCGAAGCACCTCCAAAACGGAAAACTCTTTTGTCTAGCGGGTTTTTCGTCTTGCGAGGCATTCTTCTTGTGGGGCACCACTGTAGTAGTAATCATGGAAAATGAAAATGAATGCTGGAAGATTCAGGACAGATTAAAGAAAGGGGACTTCATGCAGTGCATAGTTAAACTGTAGAACCTCCTGTGAGAAATATCAACAGATAGCCTATTGTGAACCACCCTGTGATCTTTGGATGAAGGGAGGTATACAAATCAAATCAATAATATTCCTAAGCTTATTAATAAGCTGAAAAACACACTCGATATTTTACTCCGCTGAAAGGCTTCCCAATTACTTTGTCTCTCCCACACGTGGGTCAGGAGGTTTAAATTTTAATCTACAGATTAGTTCCCTTCCAAATTCCAACCCCTCGCAACCTAGTAAGGCAAAGGGACCCCTGACCATTAGGTCCAGTCGTGGCCGACTCTGGGGTTGCGGCGCTCATCTCGCTTTATTGGCCTAGGGAGCTGGCGTACAGCTTCCGGGTCATGTGGCCAGCAGGACTAAGCTGCTTCTGGTGAACCAGAGCAGCACACGGAAACACCGTTTACCTTCCCGCCAGAGCGGTACCTATTTATCTACTTGCACTTTGATGTGCTTTCGAACTGCTAGGTTGGCAGTAGCAGGGACCGAGCAACAGGAGCTCACCCCGTCGCGGGGACTCGAACCGTCGACCTTCTGATCGGTAAGCCCTAGGCTCTGTGGTTTAACCCACAGTGCCACCCGCATCCTTTAAAAGAGGACAAGGCTTTAAAAGAGGAGCAGGGAATTTCATGGAGGAGGAGAGGGCTACTGACGGGTACCTACCAGGATGGCTCTGCTCTGCCACCATAGTCGGAGTTGAAAGAGAAGCTGCTGAATTGCAACTTATTACCAAACTTAAAACCATGGAGAGACCTGGTCTGAACAAAGACATTGGATTCTTATCTCATTATACATGACAAAGCCATTTTTCACCTTCTCACCCCTTGCTTTTTCCTGTAAGACCTATTGCAGTCGTTAAGAGTCGTCAACAGGCTCATCACAGCTATCTGCCAATCAACCAATCCCACCACCCTTCTGGGTAATACCCCTCCCCAACTTCTCACTATATAGAAGGGTCTGGTGACTTCTGTTTCAGTGTATCTGAAGAAGTGTGCACGCACACGAAAGCTCATACCAAGAACTAACTTAGTTGGTCTTTAAGGTGCTACTGGAAGGAATTTTTTTATTTTGTTTTGACCATAGTCGGAGGCAGTAGTAATGCTTCTGAATCTCAGTTGCTGGAAGACACAAGAGGGGAGAAAACGCTCTTGTGTTTGAATCCTGCTTGTTGAAAGATATTAATGGGTATTGGCCCTGACGGCTGTGCTCTGCCCTTCACCGTTGGAGGGGAAAGGGCTCCTGTGTTTGGGTCCTGCTGTGAGAACAGGATGGCATGGCAGATGGGCAACTGGTCTGGCCCAGCAGGCTCTTCTTCTCCCCCCCCCCAAAATTTTTTTTTATTGATTTTCTACATTTATCACAAAAATGACATAACAAAACACACAAGAGAAACACATTACACTACAATTCATTAAACACAAAGAAAAATTGTTTCTTCCAATACCTAATTCTCATTACATTGATAACTGACTTCCCCGAAACCCCTCTAACTGAATTTTGTTATATCACCTATATAACAGTTCTCCAAATTCATATTTCTAATAATATTAACTCCTTTCATTTACTAACCTCTCCTTTATTAATATTTTAATCCTTAATATTTACTATCACGTATTCTTATTCTATCCCTAAGCCTATTTATTATTTCCAATAATTTTCTATTTATCTTATATCACAATATTTAGCTAAATATTCCTTGAATTTCCTCCAATCCCCATGTATCTCCTCCTCTTTCTGGTCGCGGATTCTTCCAGTCAGGTCGGCCAGCTCCAAAAAGTCCAACATCTTCACCTGCCATACTTCTATTGTTGGTATTTCTTGTGATTTCCAGTTTTTGGCTAATAAAAGTTTTGCCGCTGTAGTGGCATACAAAAACCGTCTAACATCATTTTGGGGTATTTCCAGTCATAGTATTCCAAGTAGAAAGGCTTTTGGTTTCTTAATAAATGTATTTGTCAACATTTTTTCTTTTCTTTTCTTTTAAAAAAAATTATTAAAATTTTAAAAAATCAAAAATACAAAAATGCATAACAAAACAAAGAACAGAAGAAAACTCTCCAACAAAAAATACAAGATACAAAAACCAAGAAAAATAGAGAAAAAGAAAATAGAAAGTTAAAACAAATCCATTTTTTATAGCTTTGAACTCATTAACTTATTTCTTTGACTTCCTCACACCTCCCCTTTTTGTATTCCCATTAAAATATTCAAATCAGCAAATCCTTACCCTCTTTCATTTATCTTAGCTCTAAACCTTCACATATTGTAACCCTATAGTTTCACCAAATTTCTAATTCATTTTTGCATACTCTGTTTAACTTTTGTCGCTAATGCCACTTATTTTCAGTCCAACATCATTTTAACATTCATTAATTTTACAGTATTTCTGCAAATAATCTTTAAATTTCTTCCAATCTTCTTCCACCAACTCTTCTCCCAGGTCTCGGATTCTGCCAGTCATTTCCGCTAATTCCATATAGTCCATCACCTTCATCTGCCACTCTTCCAGGGTGGGTAGATCTTGTGTCTTCCAATACTTTGCAATAAGTATTCTTGCTGCCGTTGTTGCATACATAAAGAAAGTTCTATCCTTCTTTAACACCAATTGGCCGACCATGCCCAACATTTTTTTCAACTCATTATAAATCTTTTCCCAGAAGTCTTTCACCTTGGGACACGTCCACCACATATGATAAAAAGTACCTTCTCTTTCTTTACATTCCCAACACTGATTATCATTTGTATGATAGATCTTTGCTAATTTCACCGGGGTTAAGTACCATCTATATATCATTTTCATATTTTCTTCTAACACAGTGCATGCAGTAAACTTAATCCCTTTCTTCCACAGCCTTTCCCAATCTTCCAACATTATATTGTGTCCAACATCTCTTGCCCAAAGCAGGCTCTTTTTAGACTCCTACAGCACATCTCAAAAACTACACATCGGAAGAATCACTTGCCAATCTTAGCAGCCTTCTGCTGCCCCCAGGGAAACAAACAGAAGTGAAGAGAAAGAGATGAGAGAAGACTTTCACTTCTCAAATGACATCAGCCCAGTCAAGGAAGGGTTTTTACTCATGCGTGGCTGAGTCCACCTGGTCTCCACAAGCTTCTGCTTACTGGAACCAGCAGCGACGAAACCCCTTTTCAGCAGAGACCAAGTGACTTCCCTCCAAAGTACTGTAAGTCACTCTCGGGTGCCGCGAGAGCAGTGACCCGGGTTCTCCCATCCACAGGATGTCTCAGGATGTGACCTACGCGGACCTGAGATTCGGGAAGGTTCCTCTGGAGAAGATCCAGCGGCAAGGTACTGCGAGACTGTCTGTCTGTCTGTCCAAACCTCCCAACGGCTTTGCAGCTTTTTCAATACTACGGCAAAGTTTGCTGCTCACTCCCTTCTCCTTTTCCAGAGACAACTGAGGAGGAGCTCGCCTATGAGAACGTCCAGGGGGCCAGGCCTGAGGAAGAAAAGGCCCCCAGCAGCTTAGAGCCTGCAAAAGGTGAGTGTTGAGGATTGCCCTGGTGAGGTAGGTTTTGCCACTGCCAGGAAGACCTCCTGCCAGTAAGGACTGGAGGGAAGATGCTTCAAAAACCACCTCCTTACCTGCAGACCCCTTCAGGTGTTGAGATTGGCAGAGGGAGCCCTCTTGGTGGTTCTTCTCCCCTCAGAGGCTTCGGGGGTGGTCCAGCAGGAGAGGGCCACCTTTGTGGCGGCCCCTAAGCTGTGGCACCCTCATTTCACAGCTTCCAGAGGATGCTAAAGACACACCTCTTCCCCCTGGCTTTTGACCCTGGCTGTGTGTGTTCTTAAGGACCCACCTTATTTTTGTGTGACTGTAAATAAAGGTAAAGGGACCCCTGACCATTAGGTCCAGTCGTGACCGACTCGGGTTGCGGCGCTCATCTTGCTTTATTGGCCAAGGGAGCCGGTGTACAGCTTCCGGGTCATGTGGCCAGCAGGACTAAGCCGCTTCTGGCAAACCACAGCAGCGCACGGATCAGTGCAAACAGCAATCTTTGGAAAACCCAAATTGCCATTTGTTCCAATTCAGCAGATTGGAAAGAGTGGATTTTCCTGGGGGGGAAAGTGACTTGGACACGGACTGAAAAAATTCTGCCTAGGAAGTGAGGGGCAAAAGGGTAGTGCGGATGAGTCCTTAAAAGGTAAAGGGACCCCTGACCATTAGGTCCAATTGTGGCCGACTCTGGGGATGCGGCGTTCATCTTGCTTTATTGGCCGAGGGAGCCGGCGTACAGCTTCCGGGTCATGTGGCCAGCAGGACTAAGCCGCTTCTGGCGAACCAGAGCAGCGCACGGAAACGGTACCTTCCCGCCGGAGCGGTACCTATTTATCTACCTGCACTTTGCTTTCGAACCGCTAGTTTGGCAGGAGCAGGGACCGAGCAACGGGAGCTCACCCCGTCGCGGGGATTCGAACCGTCGACCTTCTGATCAGCAAGTCCTAGGCTCTGTGGTTTAACCCACAGCGCCACCCATGTCCCTTTTTGTGTGGCTGCAGTTTGTTTTAAATATTGTGCTCTAATTGCTCTTACCCTCCCTGGGACGTTTGGGTAATGAAAGATGTGTCTGCAGGACTATATGGGCTTGACCCAGGAGGCAATTATTGTGTTTAATGCTTTAGTTATTATTCCAGTAGTGATGCTGTTTGCTGCTTTGGACTATCATTTAGGAAAGGGAGGGTGGTAGGTTATCTTTCAAACTAAAGCATAAAGAAGTGCCTGCTTCTGAACTCTTAGGAACTAAATGTTCTGCATACATAGCAGGTTTCTTGTACACTTCTTGCTGCTGAGTTCACTGGCTCCCAGTACGTTTCTGAGCACAATTCAAAGTCTTGGTGCTGACCTTGAAAGCCCTAAACGGCCTTGGTCCAGTATACCTGAAGGAGCATCTCCACCCCCATCGTTCTGCCCGGACGCTGAGGTCCAGCGCCAAGGGCCTTCTGGCGGTTCCCTCCCTGCGAGAAGCCAAGTTACAGGGAAACAGGCAGAGGGCCTTCTCGGTAGTGGCACCCGCCCTGTGGAACGCCCTCCCTCCAGATGTCAAAGAGAAAAATAACTACCAAACTTTTAGAAGACATCCGAAGGCAACCCTGTTTAGGTAAGCTTTTAATGTTTAATAGGTTATTGTATTTTAGTGTTTTATTGGAAGCTGCCGAGAGTGGCTGGGGAAACCCAGCCAGATGGGCAGGGTATAAATAATAAATTATTATTATTATTATTATTATTATTATTATTATTATTATTATTATTATACTCAGTGTCCTCCTCTCCCTGCCCCTCACAAATGCATTTCTTTCATAGTTCTAATTTGGAAACAGCATGGTGTTTCATGAATATTGCTGTGAGCTGCTTTGTTTTGGAGATGCAGATCCGTGGTTCCTCTTCCCTTTCCCCCCCACCCACAGCGTTTTAGAAGACATCCGAAGGCAGCCCTGTTTAGGGAAGTTTTTAATGTTCGATGTTTTATCGTGTTTTTAATATTCTGTTGGGAGCCGCCCAGAGTGGCTGGAGAAACCCAATATTATTATTATTATTGTTGTTGTTGTTGTTGTTGTTGTTGTTATTATTATTATTATTATTATTATTGTTGTAAAAATAAAAATATTATTATTAGGGGAAGGATCATAGAATTGTAGATTTGGAAGGTGGGCCCCAAGGGTCCTCTAGTCCAGTGTTCCCCAACCTTGGGCCTCCAGCTGTTTTTGAACTACAATTCCCATCATCCCTGACCACTGGTCTTGCTAGCTAGGGATGATGGGAGTTGTAGTCCAAAAACAGCTGAAGGCCCAAGGTTGGGAAACACTCCCTGCATTGCAGAAATCACAACTCGAGAACCCCTGGCAGGTAGCCATAAGACCTCTTTTAAGAACCAGTTGCACCAAAGGCAAACCAGGAAGCAGGATTTCTCCCACTCCTGCAGTTTCCAGCAACTGGGATTCAAAATCATTTCCTGCCTCTTGACTGTGGAGACTGAGCAGAGCCACTTTGGCTAGGAGCCTTTGGTAGCCCTCTCCTACTCCTCCACGAATTTTCCCAGCTCGATTTTGAAGCCATCCAAGTTGGACATTCCTGCCTCCTGTGGGAGGGAGTTCCACAGTTCATCCCCTCCCCGGGTTTCTCTTCTAGGGCCGAGACGTCAAACCTACTACGCAGCTGTGGCCCTCCTGCCCGTCTCCCTCTTCTTCTTTGCCACCACTGTCGGATTCGTAGTCGGTTGTGAGTATTTATTTAAACTGTTTGTTACCTGCCGCTCTTCAGGATTCACATGGTCCCAGATTGAGGAACAACTTGCAGCAACACAGTATTTAACCGAAACACAGCCTGATGTGGAATCAAGCAATATCTTCTTCTTCTTCATCTTCATCTTCTTCTTCTTCTTCATCTTCTTCTTCCTCTTCTTCTTCCTTTTCTTCTTCCTCTTCTTCTTTGTCTTCTTCTTCTTCTTCTTCTTCTTCTTCTTCTTCTTCCTCTTCCTCTTCCTCTTCTTCTTCTTCGTCTTCTTCTTCTTCATCTTCTTCTTCTTCTTCTTCTTCTTCTTCTTCTTCTTCTTCTTCTTCTTCTTCTTCTTCTTCTTTTTCTTCTTCCTTTTCCTCCTCCTCTTCTTCTTCTTCTTCTTCGGCAATCATAAACCCAGTTTTAACAATGAGTCCGTAAGTGACTGTGGAGGCCAATTCTGGATCCACACATCCTTCCACAGTGGGGACATTGGTTTCCGGGTGGGAGTTAATCACGGTGTGGATTTGCCAAGCGTGCCTTCTCTTAGCGCGTTTCTCCCTTGCGTCCTGAGTTCAAGTGTCTCCAAAGCCCAGGACACCTTTGGTCAAGGCTGTTCTCCAACTGGAGCGCTCGCAGGCCAGTGTTTCCCAGTTGTCGGTGTTTATACTACATTTTTCTAGATTTTACACATCACTTGGGAAGACAGGCAAACTAATATTAGTGTACTGGAAGAAGCAAAGATCATCAGTGTTGAAGGAAGCAATATACAGAGAACGTAACTGCACGAGGCAAGAGGCCAAATGCCTGCTCAAATAGCCGCATATTCACCTGCCACTGGAGCTCTGCTAGCATTGGAGCTCAGTAGCTGCCATGTTCCTATGAGAGCACCAATATCTAAAAAGAGCTCTCAGGCTGGATCAGGCTAAACATTCACACAAGTGCCTGAAAGGGAGGCTTCACAGCAGGTCCTGAGTGCAAATGTCTTCTCCCACTGTTGATCCCCATTATCTGGTATTCGGAGGTAGACTGTGCCTGGGCATGGAGGTTCTGCTTTCTCAATAGGCCTCCGTAGGAAGGGCCTGGCTGCTGGGTCAAGCCAGTGGTCCATCTTAAGTCCAGCATCTTGTTTGCACAGTTGTCAATCAGATAGACAAGGTGGGAAGAAGACTGTTGGTGGGAACTAAATACACCAGCTAAGTGGTATTCAGAGGCAGCTAGCCTCCAGCCTCCAGCAGTTTCTCCTCCAGGGGAATGGGAGAGGTGGGAAATTGCAATTTCACATAGCCTAACTGAGGATTTCTTCAAAAACAGCTCTGGGTGTGTCTTTATTTATTCTTATTTTATAAAACGTATGCATCGCTCAACTGTAAAACACTCCCCCTCTACCCCCCCCAACCTCAAAGGGGTTTACAAAAATTGACACAATCCAGCTACCACTTTAGAAAAATTAACAGCAGTGATTTAAAACTTTCGACCTGAGAGGCAGTGACTGGCCCAATGTCAACCCTAGTAGACTTCATGGCCTTCAAGTGGGGATTTATTTATTATTTTATTTCATAAAATTTATACACCGCTGGATTGTTTTTTTTAAAAAACAACAATCCAAAACAAGAAAAACAAGAAAGAATTCAAAGCCATACTTTGAAACATCCAAACAGTTAAAATACTCGAAACAGATTAAAACTTCCTTTTTCAAAGTTTTTTTATTCAAAATTAAAACAAGGCATGTTATCCAAAAACATATCATCCTTGTTTTCCCCCATTCCACCCCCATTTATCCTCCCTCCCCCCCCACAACCCCACCCCCCACCCCCCGACCTCTCTCAGTTCCTGTCTTTGGTTTCTCTGAGACTGCTGTTTTCTGCATGTTACAAAGTTGTACAGATCCTCGAACTATTTAGCTGATTATTATCAACAAAAAGTTTGTGAATGTTTATTCAAAACCTGCCAAGGAGTCCAGTTCGCTTTGTTGGGTCTTCAGATACTTTGTAAAGGGTTCCCATTCATCCTTAAAGTCACAGTTATCCTTGTCCCGTAGCTTATATGTCAGTTTTGCCAGTTCTGCATAGTCCGTCAATTTTTCTTGCCACGATTCTTTAGAATCAACTAAAGAATCAGATTAAAACTTCCTAAGCCGACGGGGCCTCACACCTGTTGGCAATTATGGTGCGGCATTTTGCAATGACCGCAGCTTCTGGACCAAACGCCAGGGAGCGCATTGCAGTAATCCAGCCTCTCTGCCCTGCTGCCTGCAGCCCAGTCCACAGCCCCCAAGAGAACAGCATTGTGGCCCCCGGTCATCTCCCTCCCCTGTGCTTTGCAGACTGGCAGGTCTCCCGGCAGCTCGGCGAAGCTTCCCAAGCCCACGCCGCAAACAGCAGCGCCCTGGCCCAGAGGATCAGAACCAAGGAGGAGAGCCTGGCTCAAGCCCGGGAGATGCTACGAGAGGCCGAGGCGGGACTCAAACTCGCTGGGGAACAGCTGAGGCGAGCAGAGAGCAACCTGACCCTCCTGCGTCAGGATCAGGGCAGACTGGAAGAGAAGAACCGGGAGATGGAGACCAATCTGACACACGCCAGGTCTTGCCAGCAGATTGGTACGTCCAGTTTGCCCCCTTTTCCAGCCGGGCTGGGAGGGCTCCCCTTGCTGATCGCTGCCTCCAGGAATCATGCTGTAATAAACGAAAATCTGCCCGTATTCCCTTATGGGGGACACAAGAGCCCTTATAGACTCCTTTGCAGGTTCTCCATCGGTCGGAGAAAAGAACAGAGGCCAGCCAGAGAATACTGAGAAGCAAAGCAGCTGGTAAGCCTGATCTTTATTGAACTGTTGCAGCAGGGTGCCCCCTTCTCACACAGGAAAGGAGGAGGATCTCGAAAAATGGTGCACAAGGCCTCATATAGGTAAAAGGTAAAGGGATCCCTGACCATTAGATCCAGTTGTGGCCAACTCTGGGGTTGTGGCGCTCATCTCACGCTTCCGGGTCATGTGGCCAGCATGACTAAGCCGCTTCTGGTGAACCAGAGCAGCGCACAGAAACGCCGTTTACCTTCCCGCTGGAGTAGTACCTATTTATCTACTTGCACGTTGACGTGCTTTCGAACTGCTAGGTTGGCAGGAGCAGGGACCGAGCAATGGGAGCTCACCCCATTGCGGGGATTTGAACCGCCGACCTTCTGATTGGCAAACCCTAGGCTCTGTGGTTTAACCCACAGTGCCACCCACGTCCCAGTACAGAACAGCAACACTTTCAGAAGTGAAACTAAATTCCAACCATACTCAGACTTTCTGTCTCACTCTCACTCAGACACTCACATGATGTATACAAAACACATTATAACAGTACCACTCGATGGGGCAGTTCAGATAGATAAAAATCCTAAAATATGCATGGCTGCTGCATTGCACCACGTACTATTTCAGACATGCGGATGATGCACTCATTAGGCGCACTATATTTAGGACACTTTCATTAATATTCCCGTAATGGGGTGATTCTTGCCCAGCAGAACCTGCACACAAAATACATGTGCTCAAACTTCCTCTGCTGTCTGTGCGACGGCGGCTGAGCGCTCTTCATGCTCTGATGCTCCAGCAAATGTGGGTGATGAGCTGCGTCTCTGCCTTAATTTTTGTTGTCAAAACTGCCATTTGTTCATTTCTTCTTAGCTGCTGATTTCTCCCTAATGGCCACCACTCCTTTGTTTTACTTACCAGAATCCCCCTGGAACACTTGTTTTCAACATTTTGAACCCACAGCTCCCTTGACCAACCACATTCTTTCTGCGGCGGCGGCGGGGGGGGGGGGAGATTCTCACTTGTGCTGGGCTGGGGTTCCTGAATCACCAGAATGAGTTTCCCCCGTTCTGCCCCCACTGCAATGGGAGATTCCCCTCCTTTTACTAGTGCTTGCCAAACTAAAGAATCTTTCCATATTGCTGGTAAAGGTAAAGGGACCCCTGACCATTAGGTCCAGTCGTGGCCGGCTCTGGGGTTGCGGCGTTCATCTCGCTTTACTGGCCAAGGGAGCTGGCTTACAGCTTCCGGGTCGTGTGGCCGGCAGGACTAAGCCGCTTCAGGCAAACCAGAGCAGAACACGGAAACGCCGTTTACCTTTCCGCCGTAGCGGTACCTATTTATCTGCTTGACCTTCATGCTTTCAAAATGCTAGGCTGGCAGGAGCAGGGATCAAGCCACGGGAGCTCACCCCATCGCGGGGATTCGAACCGCCAACCTTCTGATCGGCAAGTCCTAGGCTCTGTGGTTTAACCCACAGCACCACCCACGTCCCATATTGCTGGTACCCAGGGGCAAAAAAGTATGGAAGCAGAAGGAATAAAGCGGACTCTCCCAGGTGCCCCTATTTTCCAGGGACATTCCCAAATTTACAGAAGCCATCCCCGTTTTTGATTTGATCCCGGAATGTCCCACTTTTCCTTGGGATGTCCTTATATTCATAAGATAAATGTTGGAGGATCCAGAGTTATGCGGCCCCCGAGCCAAGGAGATAAGTAACTGTACAACCTTTAGAAGACACCTGAAGGCAGCCCTGCATAGGGAAAGTTTTTTAAAATGTTTAATGTTTTATTATGTTTTTATGTCTGTTGGAAGCCACCCAGAGTGGCTGCAGCAACTGAGTCAGATGGGCAGGATATATATAATAAAATTATTATTATTATTGTGGGACGCAGGTGGCGCTGTGGGTTAAAGCCTCAGCGCCTAGGACTTGCCGATCAAAAGGTCGGCGGTTCGAATCCCTGCGGCGGGGTGCGCTCCCGCTGCTCGGTCCCAGCGCCTGCCAACCTAGAAGTTCGAAAGCACCCTCGGGTGCAAGTAGATAAATAGGGACCGCTTACCAGCGGGAAGGTAAACGGAATTTCCGTGTGCAGCTCTGGCTCACCAGATGCAGCTTTGTCACGCTGGCCACATGACCTGGAAGTGTCTCCGGACAGCGCTGGCCCCTGGCCTCTTAAGTGAGATGGGCGCACAACCCCAGAGTCTGTCAAGACTGGCCCGTACGGGCAGGGGTACCTTTACCTTTACCTATTATTATTATTATTATTATTATTATTGAATAGGACATCTCCATTTTCATCAGAGAAATGTTGGAGGGTATGATAAAGTAGCAAGCAACGTTAGGCCAGAACAAACATCAGTTGGCCATAATGACTGGCAGTCATAGGAGAATTGCCATCCGGGTTAACACCTGCCTTGGTTTTACAGTTTTATATCTTATTCTTTTACCCAAATTGTATTATTTATTGCAAGATCTTTTGTTGTGCAGCATGCAAATAAAGGTAGTAATTTTTTTTTGGGGGGACACACTTATTTCTGGTCTGAGACAACCCTGGAGAGGACCAACCTTTGTGGCTTTTGGGTTTCTGCTAATATTACCCAAGTATGGGCTCTGGGGTAAATTAAATGTCTCACAGATGCCTCCATCTGTCTAAATGCATGGCTTTACAGTCAAGCAAAGAGTGCATAAGAGTGTATGGTTTTTTCCTTTTCCCCTACAAAAACCCGCTCTTTAGCACTGAATCGGTGCAAACAGCAATCTGTGGAAAACCTGAATTGCCATTTGTTCCAATTCAGCATTAAAGAGTGGATTTTCCTGGGGGGAAAGTGACTTGGACATGGACTGGAAAAATTCTGCCTAGGAAGTGAGGGGCAAACGGGTAGTGTGGATGAGTCCTTAAAAGGTAAAGGGACCCCTGACCATCAGGTCCAGTCGTGACCGACTCTGGGATTGTGGCGCTCATCTTGCTTTATTGGCTGAGGGAGCCGGCGTACAGCTTCTGGGTCATGTGGCCAGCATGACTAAGCCGCTTCTGGCGAACCAGAGCAGCGCACGGAAACGCCGTTTACCTTCCCGCCAGAGTGGTACCTATTTGTCTACTTGACCTTCGTGCTTTCAAACTGCTAGGTTGGCAGGAGCTGGGACCGAGCAACAGGAGCTCACCTCATCGTGGGGATTTGAACCGCCAACCTGATTGGCAAGTTCTAGGCTCTGTGGTTTAACCCACAGCGCCACCTGTGTTCCGGATGAGTCCTTAATTGTTCCCAAATGATCCCTGCCACCCTGCAGACGTAGCACAGACCAGCTTATGGAGCTTGTGGCCTCTGAACAAATAGCATCTCACCACATTGGCTGGGGGTGCCCTGAGTGCAGCTGGGAAGAGCTGCACCCAAGACCCTCTCCTGGCCCTTTGTGTCTCCTTTCCAGGCTGCTGCCCCCCTCAGTGGAAGCTCTTCCGATGGAAATGCCTGTGGATTTCAGCGGAAAAGAGGACTTGGGAAGAAAGCAAGACTGACTGTGCGAAGAACAAATCCCTGCTGCTTGTTTTGAGAGATCCCTGGAGTGCTGAGGAGCTGCAGCGTTCCCAAGTCTTAATGGTCTGGTGAAAACGGGTAGCATGGCCTAATGGGTGGGGTGAGGGAGGGAGGGGCTCCACCGTCAATCCTGAAGGGGGAACTTGAAGGCCACTCCAGGCTCAGAAAGGTGAGGGAAATGTGGCGTTCACAGCCAATCTTAAAAAGCGGAAAAGACCCTGTTGCAACTTTTCTGCCTCTCCTCAAAGGCTGTCTGTTGAGGGATGCAGACTGGCTGCAGATCAGAGCAGGATTGGGCCCCTGCCTTCCTGCCTTTTCTCTTTCTGTCACTCCTCCTTGCCACCTGCAAGAGCTTCGAAATGTGGCAAGGGCTGTGATAAGTGTTGTGACGTGGGGTTTGTGATTTCTGCTCTCTTGACATAATATGCTGGAGACAGTTCTCTAGTAACACTTCTTTATTAAAGCAACAAGACTGAGACTTGAGGAGGGGAGAGCTACATTTATAGGGACAGGGAACTAGCTAGAAAGGATATATTTTGGAGGGAACAATATCAGGCAATCACAGTCCTGCCTTTTGGAGGCAACCAATAAGACAGAGGATCCAAATACAGCAGCTTAAATGAACCAATAGTAGCTGTACCCTCTGGAACCAAAAGGCAGTTACTTTACCCTAATGCAAATACAGACAATAATAATACAGATATAAAATCCTTTGACCCAATACACAACAATAAGGATTTGCAGTTTTTGAGGTTTCTGCTGTCCTGTGGCTCTTCATGTCCCAGAGCAGGAAAATCGTTCCCTCTCCCTACAGTTCTAACTTCAGGAAAGTACGATGATATGATATGATATGATGATATGATATCTTTATTGTCATTGTCCCATACAGATCAATGAAATTGAAAAAGCTACATAAGACATTCAAAAACCCCTAAAAACTCTGAAACCCCATTTTATAATACAATATACACCTAGAAAAAGGTAAAGGGACCCCTGACCATCAGGTCTAGTCGTGGCAGATTCTGGGGTTGCGGCGCTCATCTCGCTTTATTGGCCGAGGGAGCCGGCGTACAGCTTCTGGCGAACCAGAGCAGCGCATGGAAACGCCCTTTACCTTCCTGCCAGAATAGTACCTATTTATCTACTTGCACTTTGAGGTGCTTTCGAACTGCTAGTTTGGTAGGAAATATACTCCTATAGAGACCTCCTTAAGTAGCCAAATAGACATCAGCAAAGAGCTCTGTGGAACCTCAACAATGGCCCTCTTGTCTTTGGGGTGGGTCTTCCTGATCTGGCCCCGCTGGGAGGGAAATTGAGTGAGCCCCTTGGAAGCAGGCGCTCCCACCCAGCCATCAAACTAGCAGCCTCTTCCCTCAGTAGACATGGCATGAAGCTGGTCATTCAGGACTCCAATGCTTTGCTTCTTCTCCTAACTCTAGAACTCTCTGCATTCAATGCCATTTTGGATTGGGCTGAAAGGAGTACGGGAATGGGTGGATAATTCACGCTATTCAGGGTAAGTAGAGAAGCACCGAGCTGTTTGTCACTCACTAAGGAGCAGAACGTAACATATCGTTCTGCCTGGACACTGAGGTCCAGCTCCGAGGGCCTTCTGGCAGTTCCCTCGCGGCGACGAGAAGCCAAGTTGCAGGGAACCAGCCAGAGGGCCTTCTCGGTGGTGGCACCCGCTCTGTGGAACGCCCTCCCTCCAGATGTCAAAGAGAAAAACAACTACCAGACTTTTAGAAGACATCTGAAGGCAGCCCTCATTAGGGAAGCTTTTAATGTTTAATAGGTTATTGTATTTTAATATTCTGTTGGAAGCCGCCCAGAGTGGCTGGGGAAACCCAGCCAGATGGGTGGGGTATAAATAATAAATGATGATGATGATGATGATGATGATGATGACAACCACGTGGTTCTGCCTCCTTTTAATGCCCAGCCAGACTCTTGGCCTTTTATAATCTAGCTTGAATGGTTGCCCTTCTCCATTCTCTCCCAAGCAGAGGCCCACTGGCCATTTGCAAGGATCGACAACTCACAGTGCAAAATCTCCCTTTTTCCAGGGACAATCCCAGATTCACAGAAGCCGTCCCGGTTTCTGATTTGATCCTGGAATGTCCCGCTTTTCCTTAGGGTGTCCCTATTTTCCTTGAAGAAATGTTGGAGGGTCTGGAGTTATGCAACCCCCGAGTCAAGGAGATTAGTAACTATGCAATCTTTAGAAAACACCTGAAGGCAGCCCTGAATAGGGAAGGTTTCTATTAATGTTTAATGTTTTATTATGTTTTTATATACCGTCGTAGCTTGGCTCTCAAACAGCTTGGCTCCTGAACAAATCGACTCCCGGACGACCAAAACTTGGTTTTCGAACAATTTTTGGAAGCCGAATGTATGGCACAGCTTCCACGGCTTCTGATTGGCTGCAGGATGCTCCTACAGCCAATTGGAAGCAGCGCCTTGGTTTTCGAACAGTTTCGGGAGTCAAATGGACTCCTGGAACGCATTCTGTTGGAGGACCAAGGTACGACTGTATGTTGGAAGCCACCCAAAGTGTCTGGGTCAACCCAGTCAGATGGACTGGGTAACAACAACAACATTCTTATCTCATTATACATGACAAAGCCATTTGAAATAGACTGGAAAGAGAAGCTGCTGAATTGCAACTTATTACCAAACTTAAAACCATGGAGAGACCTGGTCTGAACAAAGACATTGGATTCTTATCTCATTACACATGACAAAGCCATTTTTCACCTTCTCACCCCTTGCTTTTTCCTGTAAGAGCTATTGCAGTCGTTAAGAGTCGTCAACAGGCTCATCACAGCTATCTGCCAATCACCCATTCCCACACCCTTCTGAGTAATACCCTCCCCACCTTCTCACTATATAGAAGGGTCTGGTGACTTCTGTTTCAGTGTATCTGAAGAAGTGTGCATGCACACGAAAGCTCAAACCTAGAACTAACTTAGTTGGTCTTTAAGGTGCTACTGGAAGGAATTTTTTGTTTTGACTATGGCAGACCAACACAGCTACCTATCCGTAACAACAACAACAACAACAACAACAACAACAACAACAACAAAGGAAATAGGACGTCCCTATTTTTATCGGAGAAATGTTGGAGGGTATGAAAATAAGTATTGGCCTGTGCAAGGCCACTTTCCCCCAGGGAAACCTGATCTTTACTGCTGAATCGGAGCAAATAGCATTTGGGCTTTCTCTGGACTGACGTTTGCTCCCAAATTCTCACCAATGAGCTGGTTTTCCCCGTGGAAAGTGGTGGGGAGGGGCAAAAGCACATGGACCCATGCCTAGAAAGCGCAGGGCAGCTGCTTGGACCCAGGCCTTATAGATATGGGGTCAGAGGGAGGCGGAGATGAGCCCAGGGCAGCTGGCCTGGTTCACATTTGAGCCATTTGGCGATGGTCAAATCTGGCTTCCAAAGTCACTACAGATACTTCAGAATCTGAGCATTACAAATGGCAAGGCAAGCTGTGACCTTTTTGCTTTGTTGATTAATTTTCTTTCAGACATCTGAAACCTACACAATACCAGTAATAAGAAACTGTGTGCAAGTGACCCAAGAAGGCCTGAAACAAGAATCCCTGTGGCAGAAAGTTCTCTGTACATCTGTCAAAAGATAGCCAAGTCCAGTCCCTGGTCATGACAGCTGAGAGTCAGAACCTTTTTTGATCTGCTGCAAATCACCCAGAGATCTTGCAGGAGGTCCAGATCTATCTCCTCCTAACCCCTGGTCTGTCTGGTATTGTGACCGCTCTTTTTTTTACAAGATGCTCCTGGCCCCTGCCTGCACACACACCTTTCCCACTATTCAAACAAAGGCTAAAGACAGTAATCAATATCCGTGTTTTTATGATACTGCCCTATTTTGTAAGGAGTTTAAAATAAACTGCTTATTTCAGAATAAATTGGCACTTGTTGTTGTTTAGTCGTTTATTCGTGTCCAACTCTTCGTGACCCCCTGGACCAGAGCACGCCAGGCACTCTGTCTTCCACCGCCTCCCGCAGTTTGGTCAGACTCATGCTGGTAGCTTCGAGAACACGGTCCAACCATCTTGTCCTCCGTCGTCCCCTTCTCCTTGTGCCCTCCATCTTTCCCAACATCAGGGTCTTTTCCAGGGAGTCTTCTCTTCTCATGAGATGGCCAAAGTATTGGAGCCTCAGCTTCAGGATCTGTCCTTCCAGGGAGCACTCAGGTCTGATTTCCTTAAGAATGGAGAGGTTTGATCTTCTTGCAGTCCATGGACTTTCAAGAGTCTCCTCCAGCACCAGAATTCAAAAGCATCAATTCTCGGCGATCAGTCTTCTTTATGGTCCAGCTCTCACTTCCATACATCACTATTGGGAAAACCATAGTTTTAACTATACGGACCTTTGTTGGCAAGGTGATGTCTCTGCTTTTTAAGATGCTGTCTAGGTCTATCTAATCTATCTATCATCTATCTATCATCTATCTATCTATCTATCTATATATCTATCTATCTATCTAGGTCTATAGATCTCCAGATCTATCTCCTCCTAACACCTGGTCTGTCTGGTATTGTGACCACTTTTTTTTTACAAGATGCTCCTGGCCCCTGCATGCACACACACCTTTCCCAGTATTCAAACGAAGGCTAACAATAGCAATCATATATCCGTGTGTTTATGATACTGCCTATTTTGTAAGGAGTTTAAAAATAAACTGCTTATTTCAGAATAAATTGGCACTTAAGGGGTGTTTATTGCAAAGGTGTCTTCATCTCATGTCCCCCTGACCTGGTCCAGCTTCCAGAAGCCTGTGGGAAACCTGCAAGCAGGATTTGAGCACAATGATCGTCTCCCTTCCTCCAGAAAAACAATCTCTCAAAGGACCTGTTGATGGCATTTTACCATTGTACTGTGGAGAGTGTATTAACTTATGCTCTGTGTGTGTGGTTTGGGAGCTGCACAGCCAGGGGAAAAACAATGCTGTCCAGGGTTGTAAAGACTGCGGAGAGAATAATTGGGTGCACTCTTCCCACCTTGGATCAAATCTACGCTTCCAGGTGCCATAAGAAAGCTGCAGAGATAGCGCAGGATAGTGCGCACCCCGGAAATGATCTCTTTCAGCTTCTGCCTTCTGGAAGAAGGTCCAGGGTTATAAAGATTAGGACTAGCCTCCTGAGAAACAGTTTCTATCCAAATGCGATTTTGGTTTTAAATGCATTCTAGGGATGTGGGTGGCACTGTGGGTTAAACCACTGAGCCTTTTGGACTTGCCAATCAGAAGGTCGGTGGTTTGAATCCCCGCGATGGGGTGAACTCCCATTGCTCAGTCCCTGCTCCTGCCCACCTAGCAGTTCGAAAGCACGTCAAAGTGCAAGTAGATAAATACCGTATTTTTCGCTCTATAACACGCACCTGACCATAACACGCACATCGTTTTTAGAGGAGGAAAACAAGGGAAAAAACATTCTGAATGAAACAGTGGATGTATCATTTTTGTGCTTCATGCTGTGGCCACAGACATGTGATCTGATGGTGAATTTGGGCTGACCCAATGCAAAAATCCTGAGAATCCCTGTGCATCCATGGTTTGTAACCACATTTTTGCACCATTGCAGCCCCAGGCAACAGTGGGTGCGTGATTTTGGGGGGGCAGGCTGTAGCCATGGACATGCTATGTGCTCTGATGGTGAATTTGGGCTGACCCAATGCAAAGATCCTGAGGATCCATGTGGATCCATGGTTTGTAACCACGTTTTTGCACCATTGCAGCCCCAGGCAACAGTGGGTATGTGATTTGGGGGGGGGGCAGGCTGTAGCCATGGACATGCTATGTGATCTGATGGTGAATTTGGGGTGACCCAATGCCAAAATCCTGAGAATTCCTGTGGATCCATGCTTTTTAACCACATTTTTGCACCATTGCAGCCCCAGGCAACAGTGGGTGCGTGATTTTGGGGGGGCAGGCTGTAGGCATGGACATGCTATGTGATCTGATGGTGAATTTGGGGTGACCCAATGCCAAAATCCTGAGAATTCCTGTGGATCCATGCTTTTTAACCACATTTTTGCACCATTGCAGCCCCAGGCAACAGTGGGTGCGTGATTTTGGGGGGGCAGGCTGTAGCCATGGACATGCTATGTGATCTGATGGTGAATTTGGGCTGACCCAATGCAAAGATCCTGAGGATCCATGTGGATCCATGGTTTGTAACCACGTTTTTGCACCATTGCAGCCCCAGGCAACAGTGGGTGCGTGATTTTGGGGGGGCAGGCTGTAGCCATGGACATGCTATGTGCTCTGATGGTGAATTTGGGCTGACCCAATGCAAAGATCCTGAGGATCCATGTGGATCCATGGTTTGTAACCACGTTTTTGCACCATTGCAGCCCCAGGCAACAGTGGGTATGTGATTGGGGGGGCAGGCTGTAGCCATGGACATGCTATGTGATCTGATGGTGAATTTGGGGTGACCCAATGCCAAAATCCTGAGAATTCCTGTGGATCCATGCTTTTTAACCACATTTTTGCACCATTGCAGCCCCAGGCAACAGTGGGTGCGTGATTTTGAGGGGGCAGGCTGTAGCCATGGACATGCTATGTGATCTGATGGTGAATTTGGGGTGACCCAATGCCAAAATCCTGAGAATCCCTGTGGATCCATGCTTTTTAACCACATTTTAAGTGGGGAGCGAAGGAAAAACAAAGAAGGGACATTAGAGGGGTGTGCAGAGAAGCAGCTGGCTAAGAATGCAGGAGAGGGATTTAACGGGAGGGAGGAAAGAAAGGCAAAAGTTTCCCCCCACCCAAGCCAGCCATCTCTCCTCTCTCTCTCTCTCTCTCTCTCTCTCTCTCTCTCTCCCTCCCTCCCTCCCTCCCCCTCTCTCTCTCCCTCCCCCCCTCTCTCTCTCCCTCCCCCTCCCCCCCCTCTCTCTCCCTTCCCCCCTCTCTCTCCCTCCCCCCCTCTCTCTCCCTCTCCCCCAGCAGCACCGGAGCTTGCCTGGAGGGGAGGGGCTTTCCCTGCTCTTTGTTCCGTTTCAGCAAACACAGCAACGAAACAGAGGCGGGTGGGCAGTAAGACCCTGAGGCAGAATGCAGGAAAGCAGCCGCTTCCTCTTTTCAGGTTTCGCTTTTGCATGATTTTTCGGCTCCAGGGACCACACATTCGCTCTATAACACGCACAGACATTTCCCCTTCCTTTTTAGAAGAAAAAATCTGCGTGTTATAGAAGGAAAAATACGGTAGGTCCCGCTCCGGCGGGAAGGTAAATGGCATTTCTGTGCGCTGCTCTGGTTCGCCAGAAGCGGCTTAGTCCTGCTGGCCACATGACCTGGAAGCTGTACGCCGGCTCCCTCGGCCAGGAAAACGAGATGAGTGCTGCAACCCCAGAGTCGGCCACGACTGGACCTGATGCTGGGTGTGGTGCATGTGTCCTGCAGCTGGGGGTGGGGTAATCCGCCCATGGGGGTGGGCCGAGCTGTGTGGAGCCTCTCCGCCGCCTCCCCCTCTGTGGTAGGGCGAGGCAGAGGGCAGACGCAAGTCCCACGCTGCCGTTTCAGGCAGCATGGAGCCTGCAGGCACCCAAGCCACAATGTCACTCCCAGGAGAGATGCGTGGCTTGGGCACACTGCAGGCCCCAGAGGTAAGTGCCAGCCCCCGCGATGTGGCGCCTACTGCCAGCCGCGTTTTGTTATGTTTGTTGACTGAACTAAAAAGTTTCATGAGCCCAATTTATTTCTAAATTCATATTTTTGTCATATTGTCGCACCCCACCCTGTGATGACACCCAGGGCGGCCCATACACCCCACACACCCTTTCCTCTGCCACTGCCCAGGGACTGCTGGCTGAGAGGGAAGTGGCTACGTGACTTGGCCTTTTAACAGGTCTGGAAAGATCACGCCCACCTACTGGTCACATGCAAAGGAAAGATGCTCCAGCCAGGTGTAACAGGAAGTTCGACTGGCTGGACCAACAATCCCTGCATGTCCTCTCTAGCAAAACAGGTAATGTTGTGCTTGACCGCTCCAGTGGATTACATCCCACACCCATCAGCCCCAGTTTGCACAGCCGTATGATGCTGGGTCTGATGGGAGGGGCAGTCCAAAGCACTTGTCGTGGCTGAACAAGTCTGAGAAAACTCAATCAGTGGTGGAATTTAGACCAGGAGAGGCTGAGCACCCCACATCTGAATGAATGGATGGAATGAGTGAATGAATGAATGAATGAATGACCGACCCGCCCACCCACCCACCCGCTGGAGGGCCTTACCAATGGGTTTTTGGTTTTTCAATAAATAATAATAATAATAATAATAATAATAATAATAATAATAATAAATAATTATTTATACCCCCCCATCTGGCTGGGTCTCCCCAGCCACTCTGGGCAGCTTCCAACAGAATATTAAAATACAATAACCTATTAAACATTAAAAGCTTCCCTTGCTACTGTTCCATACAGGGCTGCCTTCAGATGTCTTCTAAAAGTCTAGTAGTTGTTCTTCTCTTTGACATCTGGTGGGAGGGCGTTCCACAGGGCGGGTGCCACTACCAAGAAGGCCCTCTGCCTGGTTCCCTGTAACTTGGCTTCTCGCAGGGAGGGAACCGCCAGAAGGCCCTCGGAGCTGGACCTCAGTGTCTGGGCAGAACGATGGGGGTGGAGACGCTCCTTCAGATATACTGGACCGAGGCCGTTTAGGGCTTTAAAGGTCAGCACGAACACTTTGAATTGTGCTCAGAAATGTACTGGGAGCCAATGTAGGTCTTTCAAGACTCGTGTTATATGGTCTCGGTGGCTGCTCCCAGTCACCAGTCTTTCTAGGATAGAAAGGCTCTTTCTAGATCAAAATCTCCACACTAGGGATGCTATATTAATGGCAAAGTTCTGAGAAATTATTGAGAGATCTGACGTCTTTTGAGCAGTTCTCCCATAGCGCTGCACATCTTACGAGCGTTAAGCATTACAACTACGAATTCCCATGGCGTCTCAAAGGCAAACAGGTTCATTGTGTGTTATCTGCAATTGGCCGGTCTATGTATGCTTTGCACGCAATGTGCTTGTGCGGAATGGCAATGAAACACGTGCCAACTCTATGTCAAGTTTGCGATGCGTCTAGTGATGTTTCACAACAGCAGTAATTGCTAATAAGCGATGACACAATCACCCAAACATTGCTAAGTCAATCAATAGCTGTAGTAGTGCACAGGGAGCCATTATCTCAATGTAAGCCGGAGGCGATAGAATCAAACTTCGATAAAAGTTGCAATTCAGCAGTTTGATGCTGGTGTCTCTTCCTGGAAATCAAGAACTGCCATGCTGAGGTCAGAAACACAGGGTCCTCCTGGGAGAATGCAAAGTTTTTCAGATACTGCCATTTCCGATGTCAGATTTGTATGCATTTATTCTGTTGTGCGAGGGACGCGGGTGGCACTGTGGGTTAAACCACAGAGCCTAGGACTTGCTGATCAGAAGGTCGGTAGTTCGAATCCCTGCAACGGGGTGAGCTCCCGTTGCTCGGTCCCAGCTCCTGCCCACCTAGCAGTTCGAAAGCACGTCAAAGTGCAAGTAGATAAATAGGTACCGCTCCATCGGGAAGGTAAACGGCGTTTCCGTGTGCTGCTCTGGTTCGCCAGAAGCAGCTTAGTCATGCTGGCCACATGACCCGGAAGCTGTACGCTGACTCCCTCGGCCAATAAAGTGATATGAGTGCTGCAACCCCAGCCATCTGCGACTGGACCTAACGGTCTGGGATCCCTTTAGCTTTACCTTTATTCTGTTGTGCAGAGACTGGCCTGCAGGTCATAAGCAGAATACAGAACAGAAGCCCTGAGCTAGAAAGCCCTGAGCTAGAAAAAACAAAGGTAATGTGGAATGTCCTTTATGCATCTTAGACTGGGTGAAGGGTCCTTGGAATCCTCAGACGGTGGCAGATTTTCCTTACTTGGAGGCTTTCAAAGAGAGGGTGGATGGCTATCTGTCAGGGACTCTAGCTGTGGTGGGGATTTGGCCCAAGCACTCCTTTACAGCCTGGAACCTACAGCTACAGACCACAGCTGTCCTGATAACAAAGAATTTAAAACAGGGGGAGAGCAGGACCCTATCTCCACCACTGGTGGCACTGTGGCAAAGTTAAGAAAGTCTGGCTATTACCGTATTTTTTGCCCTATAGGACGCACTTTTCCCCCTCCAAAAATGAAGGGGAAATGTGTGTGCGTCCTATGGGGTGAATGCAGGCTTTCGCTGAAGCCTGGATAGCTTCAGGAAGCTATCTGCAAGCCTTGGGAGCCCGGTGCGACTTCCCGCCGGGCTCCCAAAGCTTGCGGATAGCAGCCTGTTCTGGGGTCGGGGGAAGCTCGGGCTTCCCTCGCCCCAGCCCCGTGCCTGGGTGGGAAATAATTTTTTTTTTCTTTATTCCCCCCCAAAAAAAAACACACTAGGTGCGCCCTATGGGCCGGTGCGCCCTATAGGGCGAAAAATACGGTAGTTTTCAAAGAAACCAGGAAAATCACTGGAAAGCAAGTTTCTCCCATACCCCCAACCCACCCTTTAAAATCTATTTAATGAGGAGCTTAAAGGGTTGATTTCCCATCTTCTTGCTGCTACCGGAGCCATTATAGCTCGTTTCCGGAAACATCTGAAGCAGGTGGACGTGGCTGCTTTGTGCTCTAAAGGATGGGAGACACCCCTGCTAGAAAAGTTAACACACCAGAGGACAGAGCAAAAAAAAGAAAAATAAAGTAGTTTTCTTCTAGTTTGGTATGGATTTATTGCTCACGTCAACAACAAAAGGCATGGACAAGAAACCCCGGCTGAATGCAAATGGGCATGGTTAATTCCATAAGAATTCATGGTCAAACCTTGTGGTTTGTGCTTATTTTTAGTCCTTTTGATCTAGGCTGCCACCCCCCCAACGGAGAAAGTCCTTTGTGCTCAGTTGAACCCCTCTTCATGATTTCCCACTCTCTTTGCGGAAGATCCCATTACTCTCTTCTGTATTTCGTTGCCTTGGTTTTAAAAATATTAAATATTTAAAAAAAATTTTAAAAAAAATGGGGAGGGGGGAAAGGAAAAGGAGGTAAATCTCTGAGGCAGGAACCCCAACCCTTTCCAAACAAAGGGCATGTGCAGGAAATGTCTGCGAAGGGGTGCCAGACGAGCGAGTCCTGGGAGAGAGGGAGGGAGCAGAGCACCCCCTTTTGCCAGCTCCAGATTAGAAGGCCTGCAATTTAGCCCTTTAGACCTCTCCCTATGGGGCTCCCAGAGCCTAGAAGGCAAACCCCCCAAAATCCACCATGTCTAAGTCCTGCTCCATCCCGTCGTAATCCAGGGGGGCCTCGTACTGCGGTTCGGAATCACAGGCCGACGGGTGGTAGCCCAGCTCCTTGAAGTCCGGCGGGTGGCGGTCCGCAGGGGGTCCGGCTGTGGATGAGCTGACCATGTGACCCATGCTGGGACCAGCGGCGGCGCCCCCCACCAGGAGGCAGGCGGCCTTCACTCCTGTGTTGGGGGGCTTGGGGCCGTGGCGGAGGCAGTGTGGGGAGCAGGTTTCGTGGCACAGGCTGGACCTGGCAACTGGAGAGAGAAGCAAAAGGCAAGGGGGGGTTAAGAGGGGGTAACCTACCTCATATAGCCATCATGCTTGAGTCTAATTAGCACATGAAGGGGTTAATGTCATAGAGTAAGCTGTCCTGCCAGGCTTTGCCTATGTCACTTCCCCTCTCCTTGGGAGGAAATGGGCAATGAAGCCTTTTGTTGTATTCAGCCTGCATGTGGATTTGGCATGTGAGCAGCTCTGACCTGCTCCCTCCAGCTGCATGGCTTTAACCAGCCTCTTTCGTCCAAACAAGGATGGAGTCTGAAACTCCAGTCTTTTCCTCCTATCCTGATAGTTTAGGAACTTTTATTGTCTTGTTACCAAGCAAAGTTTTACTGCCTGTGCAACTTTTTACGACTGCTGTATGGAAAATCACATGAATCTGACCTTTGAAGAGTTTGGTAAGTAAACCGTTTCATGGCTGACCAAATGTGTGGTCTATTCATGTGCTAGGGAATACTTCGGGGTTCAATAGAAAACACATATTTTTAAAGGTTTTACAGCCAAACTTCCATGCTTTCCTATGCTGCCTATTTTGTGATTGTTAAATCTCTGGAGAGGTTCTCTCACCAAAGATTATTTGCCCCAGACCTGGGTCTTGGCATCTGCAAGGAGACTGTGAGACCCAGGAAAGAGGATTGGAGGAGAGTTAGCCTAGCTAGGCAGTTGCGGTGGATGGTTGTTGTGGTAGCACCCGGAAGACTATACAGCCTCCCTACCAATGGGAAATCCCCGAGCAGGATCCGAGCACAAGAGCCCTCTTCTCTTCTGTGGTTTCCAGTGTGATAGGAATTTTAAAGTCTTGGATATGTAATAAATGTTCATAAATGTACCAACCAATCACGTACATAGATCAGAACAGGAAGACCTACCTGAAACCATTTTTGATTCCCAAACTGACCAAATGTTTTCTCTGCAAGGTCAAAGGAAAATGGAAAAGCCTCCCCATTGTCTTTTCCTTCACAAATCCTGTCTTAAGTTTATGTCTGTGTATGAATAGGGTGAGCCTGTGACCTGGCTCAGGAACTAAGTATATATGATTACAAAAGACTGGCCAGGCTCCCCAGGGTATCCAATCAAGTGAGCATTAAAAGGTAACCTGTCAAATGAGATAAACAACGCACTCAGATTTCTGCTGTAGACCACCTTTTCTGTGATGTAGGTATGATGTTTGAGGGGGGTGGTCTTGGGTTACACCCCTTCTGTGATGTATGCATGATGTATGGAGGGGTGGTCTTGAGCTCCAGGGCAGGGAATTTAACATGTCTATATAAGGGCAGGCACACCTTTGTTTTGGGTCCTCCTCCTTTCCTGCATGTGAAGGGAGCACCCTATTCCCCTATCCATAAGGGGAAAAGGGCAGATTTTTGTTTACAGCACCAGAAACTGGGATTCAGAAGCACTGCTGCCTCCAACTGTAGAGGGCAGAGCACAGCCATCCTGGCTAGTAGCCACTGATAGTCCTCTCCTCCATTCATTTGTCTTAATCCTCTTTTAAAGCCATCTGGTTTGGTAGCCATCACTGTTTCCTGTGGCAGCGGGTTCCACAAGGAAATGGAGATACGGCTGGGCTGGCTGGGACGTGTTGTCCCAAACATCTGGAAGGCACCAGTTTGGGGAATGAAGAGCAAACCGGCTTCCTCTGTGTTCATTGTGGTTGCCACCCTTCCAGCTAGTCCCAATTGATTGGCATCTCGCTTGCCCTGACCCAAGAGGGGATGTTAGAATTCCTGCTCCGTGATTGCAGTCATGGGATTGTTGTCTATCACATGTATGTTTTGATTCCACAGAGTGGGAAGTGATGGAGACAGGATGTTTGTGTTCCTGTGTTCCGCGAAGTGGGACTATTGTCCTTTGTTCTTTTTCTCTTTCCTGTCTGATGCTAGAGAGAGAGGGAGCCATGTTGCAGTGCTCCGTGGGTGTTTATATGTAAATAAAGTAGATTAGCCAAAATGCTGAGTTCCTGTGGTCTGTCACGTATGATACACAAACTCTGTGGATCCCGAAGTGTGCCGGTGGCGGTTGGCATCGGTCGCTGTGATGTTCAGGCTGAAGAAAGCTTTCGATTGACTAGGAGGGAGAGAACATGCCAGTCGGGCATGTGTCTCTACCAGGGTCCTACTCGAGAGTAGGCTGAGCTCCTGACAGGGATGCCCATATGTGGCCCACTGGCGCCCCACACAACCCCTGGAACCGCTACCTTCTCGTCTCTCCGTGCTGGGGCTGGGAGACCCGCTGCCCCCAGCGCCTTTCCAGAAGCGTTTTCTCACCGGCGAGTTGATGTGGAGCTTGCAGCTGGAGGGAGATCCCTGGGAGAAGCTCTGCAGAGAGAAGCCGAGAATCAGTCGGTAGAACCCCAGAGGGTCATCTAGATCAGTGTTTCCCAACCTTGGGCCTCTAGCTGTTTTTGAACTACAATTCCCATCATCCCTGACCACTGGTCTTGCTAGCTAGGGGTGATGGGAATTGTGACATGGCCCAGGAACTAATTATTTATCACTACAAAAGACTGGCCAGGCTCCACAGGCAATTCCAAGAACAAGAGAAAAACAATATTGAAATTTCTGTTTTAAGACTACCTTTTCTGTGATGTATCTGAGGGGTGGTCTTAGGTTACACCCCTTCTGTGGTGTATGTATGATGTTTCTGGGGGTGGTCTTGATCTACAAGATGGGAATTTCAAAAGTCTTTATAAGGCATTGCACACCATTTTTCTGGGTCCTCCTCCTTTCCTGTGTGAGAGGGGAGCACCCTGTTGCAACAGATCAATAAAGATCAAGGTTACTAGCTGCTTTGCTTCTCAATATTCTCTGGTTGGCCTCTGTTATTTTCTCCTACCAATAGGGAACCTATGTAAGGACTCTATATGGGCTCTTGGATACCCCATAAGGGAAAAAGGGCATTTTTTGTTTTTACAACAGTTTCCATTTCAAATCCTTACCTCTTTGACTTTTCTCAAGATGTTGAGCCACCCTCTGCAGGAAAAAAGGAAAACAGGATTTTGTGTTATGGATGCCGTTGTGTCTCATGGCGTACTCTGCCCCTGCAAGCATCACTCCTTTGACCCATCTGGCATTTTACGGTGCCGTAACTGCCTTGGCCTAAGGGTCAGAGTGTTGGACCAGGACCTGGGAGAGACCAGGGTTCAAATCCTTCCACTCAGGGCTTATCCACACTTGATCTTTCAAGGCAGTATCCGCTTTGAAGCTCAGTATCCAAGCAGCCCCCCTTTTTTTGTTCTGGAACTTTCCTTGCGGTGATCTGCTCTTTAAAGAAGGCAAATGGCCATCCGTGGAAAACCCAAATTGACATTTGCTCCGGTTGCGTGCGAACGTGCAGGTTTTCATGGGCAAAGCCAAGTAAATCAGACATACAGTGGTACCTTGGTTTACGAACTTAGTCCATTCTTAAACTGAAACCGTTCTTAAACCGAGCCGCACTTTCCCTAATGAGGCCTCCCGCTGCCGGTGCCCTTCCACCATTCATATTCCGTTCTTAGACCGAGGTAAAGTTCTCAAACCGGGACACTGCTTCCAGTTTTGTGGAGTTCGTAAACCGAATCGTTCGTAAACAGGGCTGTTCTTAAACCGAGGTACCACTGTATATCCAAGCTAGAACTCCCGTCGCGCTCCTGAGGCTTCGGGTTGCCTTCACTGAAGCCTGGAGAGGAAGAGGGGGTCAGTGCACACTGACCCCTCTCGCTCTCCAGTCTTCCAAGGTAGCTGCCTGAAGCCTCCAGAGCGCAAGGTGCGTCCTATGGTCGGGTGCGTCTTATAGAGCGAAAAATACGGTATTTTATTAATCAGAGTCCAATCCTTCCTTGGTTTGGGAATGCTACAGCTAAGTCACACGCAACACTATTACGGAATTGCATGGTGTGCAACAATGCTAGGAATGTTGGAAATCGCCTCCGCAAGTTGTAGTGACGAGCACAGACTTGGATGGTTTTGAAAGGGGATTGGATGAATTTGCGGAGACCCCTCATGCAGCCACAGTTCCCAGCACCCGTCATAAACTACAGAAGGAGAAATGCTGTTTAAATGGAACACTCAGGATGAAACGGTGAAATCTGCTATGATTAAATGGGCACAAGATGTTGGACATAACATTATGTTTGCTGACTGGGAACAGTTGTGGACCACAGGTATAAAATTTACGGCATGTAATGCCTTAAGAGAGAATATTATGAAAATGATATACAGGTGGTACATGACCCCAGTCAAGCTCGCAAAAATCTATCATTTGCCCGATAATAAATGTTGGAAATGTAAGGAAACTGAAGGTACATTTTTTCACCTTTGGTGGACTTGCCCAAGGATCAAGGCTTTCTGGGAAATGATCTATAATGAAATGAAAAAGGTATTTAAATATACCTTCCTGAAGAAACCAGAGGCCTTTCTTCTGGGCATGGCTGGCCAATTGGTGTCAAAGAAGGACAGAACTTTTTTTATGTATGCTACCACAGCAGCAAGAATACTTATTGCAAAGTATTGGAAGACACAAGATCTACCCACTTTGGAAGAATGGCAGACGAAGGTGATGGACTATATGGGATTGGCAGAAATGACTGGCAGAATCCGTGACCAGGGAGAAGAGTTGGCGGAAGAAGATTGGAAGAAATTTAAAGACTACTTACAGAAATATTGTAAAATTAAGCAATGTTAGAATGATGTTGGATAGAAATTAAGTAGTTTCCAGCTGTAATGCTTTAAGATAATATGAAAAAAGGGTTATAAACAGGTTAAAACGTAATGGTAAGGATTTGCTGAACCAACAATTTGAAGTGGAATACAAAAAAGGGAGGTATGAGGAGGTCTGGGAAATAAGCTAAAGGAAAATTAGCAATGGAAAATCTGTATGTTTTTAACTATTTTTATTTTGTATTTTTGTTATTTTCTTTTTTCTTTTTTATTGTAATATTCTAAAAAACCGTAATAAATATTCTATATATATAAAAAAAAAAAACAGAAGGAGGGTTGCCCCACCTGCACACTTGGCCGTCAGGGGCGAGGAAGAGAAGGAACTTGCCGTCGCGGAGACTCAGCCCCAGGCAGCTGTCCGTCTGGGCCCCCAGAGGAAGGCGCGGCAGGTCGCAGATCTCGCTGCCCTCCAGGATGGCCTCACAGCTGGTGCCCAGGGAGATGCCCAGCTCGGCCGGGGAGTCAGCATCCGGGCAGATGAGCAGGCTGCCGTCCAGCGAGACGACGAGGAACTTCTCCTTCCACTGCTTGAAAAGGAAGCCTCCTGCAAAGGACAACATGAGGTCAAGGGTGGCAAGGAATTAGAAGTCAGAAGCGTGAGAGCATTTGTTTTGGTTCAAGGCCAAGGAATCTCAGCCGACTAGCTTCAGAGGTGGAAGGTGTGACTTGCAGGCGGATATGAGCCCTGGCACCTTTCCATTGGCAACCCAATCTGGTTATAATAATAATATAATATAATAATAATTATTATTTATACCCCGCCCATCTGGCTGGGCTTCCCCAGCAATTCTGGGCAGCTTCCAACAAAATATTAAAATACAGTAATGCATCAAACATTAAAGGCTTCCCTAAACAGGGTTGCCTTCAGATGTCTTCTAAAAGTCTGGTAGTTGTTGTTCTCGTTGACATCTGGTGGGAGGGCGTTCCACAGGGAGGGCGCCACCACCGAGAACGCCCTCTGCCTGGTTCCCTGTAACTTGGCTTCTCGCAGGGAGGGAACCGCCAGAAGGTCCTCAGCGCTGGACCTCAGTGTCCGGGCTGAACAATGGGGGTGGAGACGCTCCTTCAGATATACTGGACCGAGGCCATTTAGGGCTTTTAAGGTCAACACCAACACTTTGAATTGTGCTCGGAAACGTACTGGGAGCCAACGTAGGTCTTTCAAGACCGGTGTTATATGGTCTCAGCGGCCGCCCCCAGTCACCAGTCTAGCTGCCGCATTCTGGATTAGTTGTAGTTTCCGGGTCACCTTCAAAGGTAGCACCACGTAGAGCATATTGCAGTAGTCCAAGTGTGAGATAATCAGAGCGTGCACCACTCTGGCGAGACAGTCTGTGGGCAGGGAGAGTCTCATCCTGCGTACCAGATGGAGCTGGAAGACAGCTACCCTGGACACAGAATTGACCTGTGCCTCCATGGGCAGCTGTGAGTCCAAAATGACTCCCAGTCTGCGCATATGGTCCTTCAGGGGCACAGTTACCCCATTCAGGACCAGGGAATCCCCCACACCCGCCCGCCCCCTGTCCCCACAAAACAGTACTTCTGTCTTGTCAGGATTCAACCTCAGTCTTATAGAATGGTAGAATTGGAAGGGACCCCCAAGGGTCAACCAAACCAACCCCCAGAACACCCTTGCCTCTTGGGGACTAGCAACATCCTCTGCTCCCCTTTGGACGGAAGTGGGGATTATGCCTCTCTGGCCCTCTCCTCCGCTGTTCATCAGGCTCTCTCATTACTGAGTGGACGGATGGCTCGTTTATCCCAGAGAGTAATTTGCTACTAAGGAGATTCCGTTTCCATCAATCTGTCGCGGGCCGACGACGGGACAAACATCATGCACAGCAACAAACAGATTAAAACAATGATTAAATTCTCTCGTGGGCGCTTTGGGATTAGGATTCAATCAAATGCTAGCGGCAATAATCCCAAAAGGCCGGGGGGAGGCAGTTTCATACCCTGAAACATTTATCCGATGAAAATAGGGATGTCCTATTCCATACTACTACTACTACTACTACTACAAATAATTATATATACCCCGCCCATCCGACTAGGTTGTCCAAGCCACTCTGGATGGCTTGCAACATATATAAAAACATAATAAAACATTAAGCATTGAACAAAATCTCCCTATACAGAGCTGCCTTCAGATGTCATTTAAAAATTGCATAGACATACCCAAGGACAAAAGAAATATGGTATATTTTTGTATATAACAGTTACAGATAGGTAGCCGTGTTGGTCTGCCATAGTCAAAACAAAATAAAAAAATTCCTTCCAGTAGCACCTTAAAGACCAACTAAGTTAGTTCTTGGTATGAGCTTTCGTGTGCATGCACACTTCTTCAGATACACATGCACACGAAAAGCTCATGCATGCACACGAAAGCTCATACCAAGAACTAACTTAGTTGGTCTTTAAGGTGCTACTGGAAGGAATTTTTTTATTTTGTTTTGTATATAACGGCAGCCACAAGAATACTTATGGCAAAATATTGGAAAACAGAAAAAGTACCACAATTGACAGAATGGCAAGTTAAGATTTGTGAGTTTGCCAAGATGGCAAAAATGGCTGCATTAATCAGGGGCTGCTCCAATCAAAAATTCTATACAGATTGGGAATGCATAGGTGAATACATGAAGAAATATGGTGTTAAAGCAGAACTCTTAATAGGCAATTGTTAAGCATGTAAGGACAAAAGAAGTAATTATAATTTATAAGTTATTTTATTTTGTTAAAGCAACTAGATAAAATATTATGTTGGGAAAATCTCACACAGGTGAAGGGAAGCAGTGGGGAGGAGGGAGGGTTAGGTTGAATTTGGGAAATAAAATAATAAAAGGATATAATAGATTCTAATAGAATGGTAATATATTGTAACCAGAATAGAAGTTCAAAAGGTGAAGTAAATGTATTTTTAGTATTTTCACTATTGTAATAGTTATTACTATCTCTTATTGGTAGAAGGCAATGTTAACTCAGACTTCTTTGTTTTGCTATCTGTATAATTTTGTTCCAGTAATGATGTATGGAAGTGAGAGCTGGACCATAAAGAAGGCTGATTGCCGAAGAATGGATGCTTTTGAATTATGGTGCTGGAGGAGAATCTTGAGAGTCCCATGGACTGCAAGAAGATCAAACCTCTCAATTCTGAAGGAAATCAGACCTGAGTGCTCCCTGGAAGGACAGATCCTGAAGCTGAGGCTCCAAGACTTTGGCCACTTCATGAGAAGAGAAGACTCCCTGGAAAAGACCCTGATGTTGGGAAAGATGGAGGGTGCAAGGAGAAGGGGGCGACAGAGGACGAGATGGTTGGACAGTGTTCTCGAAGCTACCAGCATGAGTTTGACCAAACTGCGGTAGGCAGCGGAAGACAGGAGTGCCTGGCGTGCTCTGGTCCAGGGGGTCACAAAGAGTCGGACATGACTAAACAACTACAACTAAACACGACTAAACAACAACATTATTTTCTTAAGCCAATAAGTAAATCCGGGATTGTCCCTGGAAAACAGGGGCACCTGGGAGGGTCTGCGATTGCCAGTGTGCAGCAGAGCAGCTCAGATAAACCAAGAGGGTTCAAGCAGCGTTTTTCCCTCTTGCAGAAGGTGGAGGAAAAGGTTCATCTTGCAAGCGGGAGGGGAACTTGCGGATGGAAAAGCATTGGAGCGAATTCACAGTCAGAACTGGTTGAGGGTCTCTGTGTGTGTGAAACAGGGCTGCCAACTTATCAACCCAAAGCCACCCCAGCTGGCTCCTCTGCCTTTAGGAGGAGAAATCCTCAAGGGAAGCTTGGAGGCTGGTGTTGTCTGCTGCTAATGCCTACAGCTTTGGAAGGTAGAGGAGCAGGGCCTGACTAAAGAAAAAAGAAAAAAGGAAGTGGTTGGCAGTCCAGTTTTAAAAGCTCCTCAAATTGTAACCAGTAAGAGCTATTTATTTGTTGACTCTATCTGTGCAGGCCATTCAGCGACACATCATCCCCGGAAGGCGCTCACACACGCAGAAGAAGGAATAAAATGCAATATTACGATATCACAGAACGATAAAAAGCTTTGTTATTTCCCAGAAGATTACCCAGCTGCCCAGAGGATCTGGGGCAACTCAGTCATATGGGCAGAGTACAAATAAGAAAATTATTATTGTTATTAGTGTGCTAAATTTGGGCCCGGGGTACCCTCGTCATCAGGGTTTGTTGTGAGCTGATCCTTTTGCACAGCTGGGAGATCTGGTGCTTTGGGTTTAATCAACTAAACTATGCAATTAATTAATTAAAGCTCTAAGAGCAGATTTTTTAAAAATGTAATTTAAAAGCATCCTGATTGACCTAGAAAGTTGTGGTCCCCCCCCCCCCGCCTGGTGAGAAAAGCTCTTTGCGTTCATCTCCCCAAAATCCTGTGAGAAATGGGACACACAACAAGGGCAGAATCAGCTAGTTGCATCCCTTGCCTGGTGGAACAAGATGCAAGACTGGTGGAATTATAAAGGAATCATGACCCACGGTGGGGGTTTATTTATTTGTGCTGGGGCTCAATCCTGGCACTTGCTTCCACTCCAGCAGCAGGATAGAGTCCTGGGATGTGGCTGAGATGACTGGCAGAATCCGGGACCAAGGAGACGAGTTGGTGGAAGAAGATTGGAAAAAATTTAAAGTTTATCTTCAAAAATATTGTAAAATTAAGGATTGTTAGAAAGATGTTGGGAAAAGAAAATTATGTGGTTTTAGCAGAAAAGATATAAAGGATTAAGTAAAAATGAATTGGTGTAAGAGACAAGATAACATTATAATATGTTAAGATAAATTATTAGGATAAAAACAAAGTTGGAAGGATTTTCTGGAATATTTTATTGAATTAGAGTACAAAAAGGTGTGAGGAAGTCAAGGAAATAAGTGAATGTAAGTAAGTGAGTTAAAGGTTTGACTTGTTTTTTATTTCTTTTTTTCTGTTTTTTGATGATTTTTTTCTTTATATATATATGTATTGTTCTTTCTTTTTCTTCCTTGAGTGTTTCCTTTTCTTTTTTTTTTCATCTGTAACCTTTAAAATCTTAATAAAAATCTTTTTTTTTAAAAAAAAGGAATGAGTCCTGGGATGTATGAAAGAGGAGCCGTGCCTGCCTCTGAGCAGGTACAGAGTATAAATTGCTCTCAATGAGGATGAGAGGGAGCGTTCACTGCTTTCTAGAAATTTAGTACCTGGCACAATGCAAAATTAGCCCCCTGTTGGGTAGAAGCTGCCTAGCTGTGGATTTTTTTTAGACATTTAAAAATAAATATGAAATAACCCACAAAGTGTGGCTGACAGAAATTCAACAGGCACAGCTCATCACTATAACCATTCTGCTCCCCCACCCCACCCAGGCTGAAGGCAACCACCACATGTTGAATTTCTGTCTGCATAGCAACTGGCACAACACTGACTTGTTTACACTTAGCCAGGACTTCAGGAATCTCTGGAGTCTGGGAATCTCAAACGGCAGATTCAAAGGGAAGGGGATCTCTTCTTCTTAATCTCAGTTCTAATTCTGAATATTCCCCAAATGCTAAATCAACAAACCTACTTCCAGGGCTGAGCCTGAGCACAAGTCTCCTCCAGGGCTGAATCGCATAGCCTCATTGTTCCTTTGCTTGCTTTTGTATATTTATCTATTTGCAGAAATATCTGTATACCGCCCTCTCATGAAATAACACGGCCAGGACAATATACGGACAAAACCCATTAACAGCAGTACAGAGCAAGCGTCAGAACGACCAGCTACTTGGGAACAATCACATATCTAGCCTCTTCTTTCTTGCAAAACACTGCATTTAGATGTGCCCCACCCTCCAAAAAACACCCCCAGCTTTGATTAGAATTGAGAAAAAGAACGACCTTTACACATTTTAAGCTGGTGATTTTTACACAGCCTGAGCTCCTGGCTTCTGGTTGAGAAGTCATTAACCCGTTGTCATGGGAAAGACACGATGAACTGCTAGGAAAGATGCATGGGCCCTTTGAACATATGCAGAGTGCTGTTTTGCGCAACCCTGAGATCCTACGCAGCCGGGATTAGGGAATGAAGCAAGCATCTTCTGGGGCAGAGAGGGTGCTACTTCCAGATACTTTTGAGTCCCACCCCCCATAACTTTTGTCGCAGCGATTTCTCCGGGCTTGCAGTAGAATTTGCCTTTCCATATTCCTTAATCTAGACAGCATCTTAAAAAGCAGAGACATCACCTTGCCAACAAAGGTCCGTATAGTTCAAGCTCTGGTTTTCCCAGTAGTGATGTATGGAAGTGAGAGCTGGACCACAAAGAAGGCTGATCGCCGGAGAATGGATGCTTTTGAATTATGGCGCTGGAGGAGACTCTTGAGAGTCCCATGGACTGCAAGAAGATCCAACCTATCCATTCTGAAGGAAATCAGCCCTGAGTGCTCACTGGAAGGACAGATCCTGAAGCTGAGGCTCCAAGACTTTGGCCACCTCAAGAGAAGACTCCCTGGAAAAGACCCTGATGTTGGGAAAGATGGAGGGCACAAGGAGAAGGGGACGACAGAGGACGAGATGGTGGGACAGTGTTCTCGAAGCTACCAGCATGAGTCTGACCAAACTGCGGGAGGCAGTGGAAGACAGGAGTGCCTGGCGTGCTCTGGTCCAGGGGGTCACGAAGAGGCAGACACGATGAAACGACTAAACAACAACACCATCCCTTAATCTAGACAGGGACTTTGCTAGCAAATCAAAAGTTCCATCAATTTGCATACCCACACATACACATTTATACATAAATACAGGTTTTTGAGCCAATTAAGCTGGGAAGTGGCTGTGGGTGCCTAGTGCATAGCTGTCAACTTTTCCCTTTTCTTGCAAGGAATCCTATCTGGAATAAGGGAATAAAAAAAGGGAAACGTTGACAGCTATGGCCTAGTGGTTGGGGCCAGCCCCTTACCCTCAGCCTAACCTCCCTCACAGGGCTGTCGTGCGGATGAAATGGGGAGAGGGACACAACCCACCCTGAGGTCTTTTGCAAAATGCTTAGCAGCCCTGCAAGCAAAAGTGGTTTATTTCTTTAAAAAGCTTTTTTTTTAAAAAAAAGAGGGGGCGCGGGAAAATCTGGAGACCTAGGCAACAGCAAAAACAACAACATGGATTCTTGTTCCCACCCCGCCCCCCAACAAGATGCCAGGGGCAGGAAGGTGCATTTCTGACCTGATGGAACAGAGTGCCAGGGTGGGGGGGGGAGGAGGTAGTTGGGGCAACTCACCATATTTGCGGAGGTAGCCCTGATGGATCCCCGAGGGAATCCCTGCGGCGCTGCTCATCCCGCCGGGAGCCACCCATCAGAGGGCAGCGTGGCGAGGAGGGGGCTGGCACAGGCAGGCAGAGGCTTTGAAAACAAGCCGATGCTGCTCTGATCGTCTAATCCCCGAGCATCCCTGAAGCAGCATCCCTCTCAGCCAATCGGAGCCCAGCTGGGAGCAGCCTCTTCACCTATCCACGGAAAGCAGGCTGTGGGTATGGAGGGCTGCCTCCCAGTTCAACCAGTCTGGCCACTGGCTGGATTCTGCCTCCATGTGTTGGACTGGGAGAGACCAGGGATGCTGCCTCAATACTGTGTGTGGGGTGAAGGGGGAGGAGACGGAGCCTTTTCTGGGGTGGCTCCTCGCTTTCGCAAGGCACCCTCACCCTCACTGAGGCACCGGGCAGGGCCATTTCTACTCCCTGCTTTTGTGACTTTTTCCTTTTTTACTATTTATTTGATTTATTTCCCTCCTGCTTTCCTCCAAGGAGCTCAAAGTGGCACGCATGGTGCCCCTGCCTCTGTTTTATCCTCACAACAACCCTGTGAGGTAGGATGGGCTAAGAGGGAGTGATGGGCCCCCATGGGCACACCCACTGGTGGGGTTTGAACCCTGGTCTTACCCGGGTCCCAGTGCCAAGCTTAAAGTTTAACCACTACAACACACTGGCTTTGCCAACTTGGTTGCCGTTTGGGTTTGCTATTAGTTTGTATGATGATGATGATTACAGTATTATTATTATTATTATTATTATTATTATTATTATTTTATTATTATTATTACAAAGTATCTGAAGACCCAACAAAGCGAACTGGACTCCTTGGCAGGTTTTGAATAAACATTCACAAACTTTTTATTGATAATAATCAGCGAAATAGTTTGAGGATCTATACAACTTTGTAACATGCAGAAAACAGCATTCTTAGAGAAACCAAAGACAGGAACTGAGAGGTTTTTTTTGGGGGGGGGAGGAAAAATGGGGGGGAACAAGGATGATATTTTTTGGATAATATGTCTTGTTATAATTTTGAAATAATAATAATAATAATAATAATAATAATAATAATAATTCTGGCCCCCTGCCAGGTTTACTTTAACTAATATTGCAACTCTACAATTCCACAGTTATGACTCCAAATAATAACTATGGTGATATTAATTTTATTATTTGAACCCTGCCCATCTGGCTGAGCTGCAGCCGTGCAATTTTTTTTCTTTTTCTACTTCCTTCTTTCTTATCAGCCAACCCAGGAACAGCTGAAATAGCTCAATTGTGGGAGCGTGAGACTATCCACCTCGGGGTCTTGGGTTCGAGTCCCACGTTGGGCAAAAATATTCCTGCATTGCAGGGGGTTGGACTAGATGACCCTCCAGTTGGGTCCCTTCCAACTACGTATTGCATGCGATTCTATGAATGAGTTAGCAAGATTATAAGGAGGGGCGCGGAGCGGCGTCGGGGCAGGATATGGGCAGCCTGAGGATACGGCGGGTGGGCGCTGGGCGGGTGGTCGCCTGGGAAATCCACGCGTCGGCGCTCGCGTAACGTCAGAACGGTCTTTGTACACGTGAACGGGTCGCCGCCGAGACCCCTCCCCCCGCCGCTGCTTGCCCTCCTGCACGTGCCTCCCCGCCCGGCCCCGGCCCCGCACATGTCTCCGCGTTCTGTCCCCGCCCCGTCACGTGCCCGCGCACCGGGCTCCTCGCCTCGCACGTGGCTGGCGGAGCCGCCCGGGCGACCCGGGCGCCTGGCAAGAGCCGAGCCCATTGGCTGGCGGGGCCGCCGCTCAGAGCCGAGGGGCGGGGCTACGGCCGCCGCCGCCGCCGCCGCCGCCGCCGCTGCTGCCGCGACCTTTGTGTCGGGGAAGGAAGGAAGAGCGGGCAGGAGGGCGCAGGTAAAGACCACCCCCCTACTCCGCCTCGGGTGCATGGCTCCGGGGAGGGCGCGGGGGAAGGGGCGCCTTGCAGGGGGGAGGAGAAGCGGCCCCACGCCGCGGGCCACCATTGCACAGCCCCCTCCCGGCAGCATCCTCAATGAGGGCTAGTACCCTCCCGTGTCATGGGCCATAATTTGAGATGCTACCCCCTTCAGCATCCTCAGTGAGGGCTAGAATCACCCCCATGTCATGGGCCATAATTTGACAGGCTCCCTGCTTCAGGATCCTCAATGAGGGCTAGAATTATCCCCATGTTGCGAGGCCTGATTTGACAGCTCACCTCCAGCATCCTCAGTGAGGGCTAGAAACACCCTGTGTCATGGAGTCTGATTAGACAGCCTCACCACCTTCAAAGAGTAAAGACTCCCCCCCACTCCGCCTCGGGTGCATGGCTCCGGGGAGGGCGCGGGGGAAGGGGCGCCTTGCAGGGGGGAGGAGAAGCGCCCCCACGCCGCGGGCCACCATTGCACAGCCCCCTCCCGGCAGCATCCTCAATGAGGGCTAGAACCGTCCCCGTGTCATGGGCCATAATTAGAGGAGCTCCCCCCTTCAGCATCCTCAATGGGGGCTAGAGGCGTCCCCGTGTCATGGGCCGTAATTTGAGAGGCTCCCCACTTCAGCATCCTCTATGAGGGCTAGAACCGTCCCCGTGTCATGGGCCATAATTAGAGGAGCTCCCCTCTTTAGGATCCTCAATGAGGGCTAGAAGCACCCCCATGTCAGGGCCATAATTTGAGAGGCTCCCCACTTCAGCATCCTGAATGAGGGCTAGAACCATCCCCATGTCATGGGCCATGATTAGAGAGGCTCTCCCCATCATCACCCTCAATGAGGACTAGTACCCTCCCGTGTCATGGGCCATAATTTGAGATGCTACCCCCTTCAGCATCCTCAGTGAGGGCTAGAATCACCCCCATGTCATGGGCCATAATTTGACAGGCTCCCTGCTTCAGGATCCTCAATGAGGGCTAGAATCATCCCCATGTTGCGAGGCCTGATTTGACAGCTCACCTCCAGCATCCTCAGTGAGGGCTAGAAACACCCCGTGTCATGGAGTCTGATTAGACAGCCTCACCACCTTCAAAGAGTAAAGACACCCCCCACTCCGCCTCGGGTGCATGGCTCCGGGGAGGGCGCGGGGGAAGGGGCGCCTTGCAGGGGGGAGGAGAAGCGCCCCCACGCCGCGGGCCACCATTGCACAGCCCCCTCCCGGCAGCATCCTCAATGAGGGCTAGAACCGTCCCCGTGTCATGGGCCATAATTAGAGAGGCTCCCCCCTTCAGCATCCTCAATGGGGGCTAGAGGCATCCCCATGTCATGGGCCGTAATTTGAGAGGCTCCCCACTTCAGCATCCTCAATGAGGGCTAGAACCGTCCCCGTGTCATGGGCCATAATTAGAGGAGCTCCCCTCTTTAGGATCCTCAATGAGGGCTAGAAGCACCCCCATGTCAGGGCCATAATTTGAGAGGCTCCCCACTTCAGCATCCTGAATGAGGGCTAGAACCATCCCCATGTCATGGGCCATGATTAGAGAGGCTCTCCCCATCATCACCCTCAATGAGGACTAGTACCCTCCCGTGTCATGGGCCATAATTTGAGATGCTACCCCCTTCAGCATCCTCAGTGAGGGCTAGAATCACCCCCATGTCATGGGCCATAATTTGACAGGCTCCCTGCTTCAGGATCCTCAATGAGGGCTAGAATCATCCCCATGTTGCGAGGCCTGATTTGACAGCTCACCTCCAGCATCCTCAGTGAGGGCTAGAAACACCCCGTGTCATGGAGTCTGATTAGACAGCCTCACCACCTTCAAAGAGTAAAGACACCCCCCACTCCGCCTCGGGTGCATGGCTCCGGGGAGGGCGCGGGGGAAGGGGCGCCTTGCAGGGGGGAGGAGAAGCGCCCCCACGCCGCGGGCCACCATTGCACAGCCCCCTCCCGGCAGCATCCTCAATGAGGGCTAGAACCGTCCCCGTGTCATGGGCCATAATTAGAGAGGCTCCCCCCTTCAGCATCCTCAATGGGGGCTAGAGGCATCCCCATGTCATGGGCCGTAATTTGAGAGGCTCCCCACTTCAGCATCCTCAATGAGGGCTAGAACCGTCCCCGTGTCATGGGCCATAATTAGAGGAGCTCCCCTCTTTAGGATCCTCAATGAGGGCTAGAAGCACCCCCATGTCAGGGCCATAATTTGAGAGGCTCCCCACTTCAGCATCCTGAATGAGGGCTAGAACCATCCCCATGTCATGGGCCATGATTAGAGAGGCTCTCCCCATCATCACCCTCAATGAGGACTAGTACCCTCCCGTGTCATGGGCCATAATTTGAGATGCTACCCCCTTCAGCATCCTCAGTGAGGGCTAGAATCACCCCCATGTCATGGGCCATAATTTGACAGGCTCCCTGCTTCAGGATCCTCAATGAGGGCTAGAATCATCCCCATGTTGCGAGGCCTGATTTGACAGCTCACCTCCAGCATCCTCAGTGAGGGCTAGAAACACCCTGTGTCATGGAGTCTGATTAGACAGCCTCACCCCCTTCAAAGAGTGTTAGAACCACCCCATTTTACAGGGGCTGATTTAACAGGCTCCCCCTTCAAGCACCCCACGTTGTGGGCCCTCATTGGACAGCCTCTCTCCATCCTCAGTGGGGACTAGAACCGCCCCAGCTTAAAGGTTCTGACAGCCCCTTCTTCACCACCCTCAGCTCACTAGAGCTACAGGGTCTGGTTTGACAGCCCCCCAGCCCCACGGACTCCCTCCGAAGGTGTGGGCCTTCCTTCCTTGCCTGTTTTTAAGCAGGGGTTGGGCTGCCATCTCCCAGGGATTCTTCAGCTGCGATTCCTGCAACACCCGGGGGTTGGACTAGATGACCCTCAGTTCCCACCCTCTTGATTCTATGATTTGCCTTCCTCCATGAGGACTAGGGAGCCCCTTTCCTTTGAGTGCCATGAGCTGCCCACCTGCTCCCCTGCTGCTCCCAGTGTGGGGCAGAAAAGGGGGTTGCTGGCTTTGCATCGCTGATGGACAGACCATTGCCAGGGTCAGCGTCCCTCTTAGGTCTCTTGCCTCCCCCAATAGTAACAGTTTTCCAAATGACCCCCTTCAAATTCATCTTCTGCCTGTCCCTCCTGGATTGAGATGCTGCTGGTGATCTTTGGCATTTGGACCACGACCCAGTGGCGTAGTGTGGGGGGTGCAGGGGGGCCGGCCGCACCGGGCGCAACATCTGGGGGGGGGGCGTGCTCGCCGCCTCCGGAGTCGCCGAAGAGCCTCGGGCGCAGGCTGTAGCAGAGCCCCATGTCTCGCGGGACCGACGAGCTGTGCGCGCGTCTGGGCTGAAGGCGTCCGGCAGGCAGGTGGCTCTCAGCGCTCGCCGCGGTCCCCGCACGTCAGGGCCACGGAGGGCGTGCCAGGCAGCCCCTCCTCACAGCCCCGCCACCGCCGCTGCTGCTGCAGCTGCTGGGCCATGTTGCATTTTCCTCGCCTCTCTGCCCTCCTCCTCCTCCGGGCAAGCGGCATCGTTTAGGCGGCAGCGCCAGCGGCAACTCACCTCAGATCACCTGACACGGACCTGCCGCCGTCGCTGTGGCTACCTTACCGTAAATACCCCAGCCCAGGCAGCAGCAAGAAGAAGCTGGCAGCGGCGGCAGGTTAGGGGTTAGGGGCGCAAATTACTTGCCTTGCCCTGGGTGCTGACAACCCACGCTACGCCGCTGCCACGACCCAGCCCCTTCCTCTGCCTGCTGCCTCTATTCCCCTTTACCCGTTAAGCGTTTGGGTGTAATCCTTGACGCCTCCCTTTCCATGGAGGCACAGGTTACAGAAACAGCCAAGGCGACATTTTTCCACCTTTGCTGCATCAAGCAGTTGGTCCCTTACCTTTCCTGCCCTGACCTGGCCACAGTGATCCATGCGACGGTCACCTCCAGGCTTGACTACTGTAATTCGCTCTACGCAGGGCTGCCCTTGAAGCTGTCCCAGAAACTCCAGAATGCTGCAGCGAGGCTCCTCATGGGGTCTCTGCCATGGGAGCATATTCACCCAGTGCTCTTCCAGCTGCACTGGCTCCCGGTGGAGTACAGGGTCAGGTTCAAAGTGCTGGTCTTGACCTTTAAAGCCCTTTGTGGTTTAGGGCCCTCGTAGCTACGGGACCGCCTCTCCTGGTATGCCCCATGGAGGACCTTAAGGTCCACGTATAGCAACACCCTAGAGGTCCCGGGCCCTAAGGAAGTCAGATTAGCTTCAACCAGAGCCAGGGCCTTTTCAGTGATGGCTCCGGCCTGGTGGAACGCTTTGTCTCATGAGACCAGGGCCCTGCGAGATCTGATTTCTTTGCGCAGGGCCTGTAAGACAGAGTTGTTCCACCTGGCCTTTGGCTTAGAATCAGTTTGATTCCCTCCCCCTCTTTCTTTCTCCTTTCTCCTCCTGTGAAGAGGCTGCATCCTAATGTTTTAAGGTTGTATTTTAATCTTGTTTTTTAAAGTGTGCTTTAATCAACATGTTTTTATTATTGGTTGTTAGCCGCCCTGAGCCCGGTCTTGGCTGAGGAGGGCAGGGTATAAATAAAATTTATGATGATGATGATGATTACTACCCCAGATGCCCCCACTGCCGTTCAGCTAAATGCCCCCCTTGTCCGCCCTGTGCTCTGGGAGTGGTGGTGTTCCGTGAGGGTTTTTTGGAGGGATGGGTGGGCTCTGTGGTTGTTCCTGGTTATAACCCTGGGAGAAGTGTCCGCTTTGTGGCTCAGGACTGGGGGAACCTCTTAAGGGAGGGGGCAGGTGAGGGCACCCATTTCGAGGACCCCTTGATGGTGGTGGGTTTCAAAAATACCCCATAAAATTGAAGAGTTGGAGGGGACTCTAAGGGGTCATCTAGCCCAACCCGCTGCAATGTAGGTGTCTCAGCTAAATGTCTTATAGAAACTGCTGTCCTTGTCTCAGGGTGGCTGTGCTCTCCTGGCAACCTGCCTGAAACCCAGGACCCTTCCATGTCGGTAGAAAAGGATGGAGCTCTGGGGGAAGCTTGTTTCCTGCTGCTCCAGAGGGCAGGACCTGAACCAGTGAATTCAGATTGCAAGAAAGGAGATTCTGTCTAAACATCAAGAAGAACTTTTTGAGGGTAAGAATTGTTCAGCTGTGGAATGGACTCCCTTGCAACGTGAGGGGATATTTAGAATCATAGAATCATAGAGTTGGTAGAGACCACGAGGGCCATCGAGTCCAACCCCCTGCCAAGCAGGAAACACCATCAGAGCACTCCTGACATATGGTTGTCAAGCCTCTGCTTAAAGACCTCCAAAGAAGGAGACTCCACCACACTCCTTGGCAGCAAATTCCACTGTCGGACAGCTCTTACTGTCAGAAAGTTCTTCCTAATGTTTAGGTGGAATCTTCTTTCTTGTAGTTTGGAACCATTGCTCCGTGTCCGCTTCTCTGGAGCAGCAGAAAACAACCTTTCTCCCTCCTCTATGTGACATATTTGAAGATGGCTCTCCTATCTCCTCTCCGTCTCCTCTTCTCCAGGCTAAACATACCCAACTCCTTCAACCGTTCCTCATCAGGCTTGCTTTCCAGACCCTGGGTCATCTTGGTTGCCCTCCTCTGCCCACATTCTACCTTGTCAACATCTTTCTTAAATTGTGGTGCCCAGAATTGAACACAGTATTCCAGGTGTGGTCTGACCAAGGCAGAATAGACTGGGACTATTACTTCCCTTACACGGGTGGCGCTGTGGGTTAAACCACAGAGCCTAGGACTTGCCAGTCAGAAGGTCGGCAGTTTGAATCCCTGCAACGGGGTGAGCTCCCGTTGCTCGGTCCCTGCTCCTGCCAACCTAGCAGTTCGAAAGCACATCAAAGTGCAAGTAGATTAATAGGTACCCTTCCGGCGGGAAGGTAAATGGCGTTTCCGTGCGGTGCTCTGGTTCGCCAGAAGTGGCTTAGTCCTGCTAGCCACATGACCCAGAAGCTGTACGCCGGCTCCCTCGGCCAATAAAGCGAGATGAGCGCTGCAACCCCAGAGTCGGTCACGACTGGACCTAATGGTCAGGGGTCCCTTTACCTTAATTATTTCCCTTGATCTGGTCCACCAAGACCCCTAGATGCTTTCCACATGTACTGCTAATAAGCCAGGTATCCCCCATCCTATATTTGTGCATCTGGTTGTTCTTGCCTAAGTGCAGAACCTCACTCTTGTCCCTACTGAAACTCATTTTGTTAAGTTTTGGGCCCAGTTCTCCAATCTGTGAAGGTCATTTTGAATTCTCATTCTGTCTTCTGTGGCATTAGCTACCCCCCCCCCCCAAGTTTGGTGTCACCTGCATCCCCTCAGCTGCTTAACTGCCCCTCCCTATTTTATTCATGTTGGTACCCCTGTCCTTAAGCTTTCGTAAAAAAAGCCTTCTGAAAGTGCAGAGTGCGTGCCTGACTACACTCATTTTTCCCTTGCTTGTCTATAATGAAACCCAAGAAAACACGATCACTTCCTTCCAAGGTTCCCAGTGCTTCCACCTTGTTGATCGGTTCCTCTATGTTGGTGAGGACCAGGTCCAAGATAGATCACCCCCTTGTTGCTGCTTCTACCTTCTGGGAAATGAAATTGTCAGCGAGGCAACGGAAGAATTCATTGGATCTTACATTCTTGGCAGAGTTTGCGCTCCAGCATATATCGGGGTAGTCAAAGTCTCCTATGGCTACAATATCCTTCATTTTTGAATGTTTGGTAACCTGTTCCAGGAATGCATCATCTATAACAGACCCCCACAGTAAGATCAATCTTGATTCTCTTTCCTACAATTTCTACCCATATACTCTCCATCTGCTTTTCATGCTCCAGGTCATGGATTTCTTCACAAGTGTACACATTCTTTTCATATAATGCTCCTCTTCCTCCCTTCCTTTTGATCTATTTCTTTTGATCACCTCAATTCCTACATTCCAGTCATTAGTCTTATCCTACCAGGTTTCAGTACTGTCTGTTAGGTCATATTTGCCAACCTGTTGTAAGTGATCAAATTTGTCTTGCTTGTTTCCCGAGCTCTGTACATTAGTATAGACACAGCTGAAATCACGAGTCCTTCCTCTGCACGCTGCTACCTCTCTCTCCCTCAGTAGGGAGTCACCTGCCAGCACCACATGTTTTTCCTTTTTCCGGAGAGCAGCAGGAACTGCAACCTTTGTTTGTTCCAGGGTTTGAAACTACTGTTCTTGCTCTCTTTTGGCCAAAAACCGGTGTCCGAGGTGAGGACATGGAATCAGTTTTGTAGTTCCAGAAACACAGCAAGGCTCCAGACAGTTTTGCCTTTTTGGGTCACATTCCTCCAGGGTTGGGCGATCTTCTTTCTCCCTAGGGGCACCCCACCTGCGACTCTTTTCCAGGTCAGTCCATTCCTGTCTAGTGAGAATTTCGTCATCTTGCCCGGTGCCTCGAAGTGTGAATAGGTGGCACTGAAGTCGCTGTACCTTCTCTTCCAGGAAGGCAACCACCTTGCTGCAGGTGCGGTTTTGCACGTTCTCAGGCAGGAAAACAAACATGGCACTCACGTTGTGCATGCCACAAGCAACCAGATTGCCCTACGTGCACCTTTAAGGCTTGGTTGCAAAAAATCAACAGGCGCCCTGTGAATATTGCTGAGTTTAGTGTCATTGACAATATGGGATCAGACCTGTTGTATTTTGTGTCCTAGGCCTGTTTTCCATGTGTTTATGTATGTTTGGGCCTGCACCAGCCTTTGCCCACCTGCTGCCCTCCAGGCACCTTGGTCTACAACTCCTATCAGCCCCAGCCAGTGCGCCAGAATGGGAATTGTAGCTTCTGCCAAGGGGTGATGTGTACCCCTTGATTCCTTTACCTTTGAATGTGGGAATCTGCTCTGTGTGTATTCAGGGTGATGTGAGGTCACACCCGTGCTGCCCAGTTCACATGTGCAAGTCGACGCTTCTCTTTGCAGGCGCCCAGTTTTGGAGTGTGCATGGATCATGGCCAATCCCCGAGCATAGCCATTCATCAGACTGTGTCTTGTTTCCGCAGCTCTGCATGTAGGCCAGTAGCCCAGGACTGCCTCTTCCAGCCGCTTCTGCCGTGTCTGATCTCGCACTCATAACCAGGGTTGCGTCATTTGGGTCCTGTTTAGTGGAACCAGTTGAACCAGAAGACAGCTTTTGGGCAGGGGCGAGCCCTGGGCAAGCAGAAGGAGGTTGGAGAAAGTTCTGGGAACCAGACAGGCAGCTCTCACGTCGACTCCAGGACTATTTTAAATTTCCCTGCTTAGCCTGCTGCAAACAGGCAGTATCTCTGGTGCCCTCAAAGGGCCGTCAAAATGATTTCCATGCCAGATCGGTCAAGGCCCTGATTAACACCACAACTAGCTTCATGCCGCTGTAAGTTGGCTCTTTTCGCCGATGCGTACGAGGGTCCCCCACCCCAAATGCTCCAGTCCTTTTCGGCGATGCAGGGGGTTGGACTAGATGACCGCTGGGGTCCCTTCCAACGCTACAATTCTATGATTCCGTGAACTCCTGGCTAGATTCTGAGTTGCTGCTTTGTGCGATCGGAATGGCCCTGCGTGGCTCTTCTCCCTTTCTCGCGGTGAGGTCTTTTGGGTGCAAGGCCACAGGTGTTTGTCATCGGGCGGAATAAGAAGTTTGTCGCAAGAGGCTGTTGTCACCTGCTCCGTCACCAGCTCGTCAGCGGGTTTGGCAGCCCTCTATCTCCAATGCCAGTTGCCATGTTTAGCTAAGACGCGGCACATTCAGGACAGATAAAAGAAAAGGAAGTCCTTACACAGTGCAGAGTTAATCTGTGGAACTCCCTATCACAGGAGGCAGCTGTGGCTCCCAGCCTAGATGGCTTTAAAAGAGGATTGGACAAATTGATGGAGGAGGAGAGGGCTATCGGTAGCCGCTAGCCACAATGCCTTTGCTCTGCGCTTCACAGTTAGAGGCAGCGGTGCTTCTGAATCCCAGTTGCTGGAAACCACAGGAGGGGAGAGTTGCTCTCGTGCACGGATCCTGCTTGTGGGTTTCCTCTTGGGGTATCTGTTTGGTGACTTGGCAAGTGCATGTGTGAAAGGCCTCTATTGAGTGGAAAGTGCTCTGCTTGAGTTGCCACGATTCCTCTGCTTCAAAGAAGCTATTAAACTGGGGTATTTGATATTTAATGGGTGGCGCTGTGGGTTAAACTACAGAGCCTAGGGCTTGCTGATCAGAAGGTTGGCGGTTCGAATCTCCGCGACGGGGTGAGCTCCCGTTGCTCGGTCCCTGCTCCTGCCAACCTAGCAGTTCGAAAGCACATCAAAGTGCAAGTAGATAAATAGGTACCGCTCCGGCGGGAAGGTAAATGGCGTTTCCGTGCGCTGCTCTGGTTCGCCAGAAGCGGCTTAGTCATGATGGCCATATGACCCGGAAGCTGTACGCTGGCTCCCTCGGCCAATAAAGTGAGATGAGCGCCGCAACCCCAGAGTCGGCCACGACTGGACCTCTAATGGTCAGGGGTCCATTTACCTTTACCAATAATAATAATAATAATAATAAATTTCATTTATAACTCACCCTCCCCGGCCAGAGCTGGGCTCAGGACGGCTAACACCAGTAAAATTACAGTAAAAACATAATTTTGGGGGGGAACCCAATTTGAAATACAGGTTAAAATCCAATTTAAAATGCAGCCTCATTTTAAAAGTAGCCCATAGATCAAGACCATAAGGGGAGGGAAGCATAAGGGTCAGACTGAGTCCAAACCAAAGGCCAGGCGGAACAGCTCTGTCTTTCAGGCCCTGCGGAAAGATGTCAAGTCCCGCAGGGCCCTAGTCTCTTGTGACAGAGCGTTCCACCAAGTCGGGGCCAGTACTGAAAAGGCCCTGGCCCTAGTTGAGACCAATCTAACCACCATGCGACCTGGGACCTCCAAAATGTTGTCATTTGTGGACCTTAAGGTCCCCCGTGGGGCATACCAGGAGAGGCGGTCCCGTAGGTACGTGGGTCCTAGGCCGCAATTTGCATCACCATCCCCTTTTCCTTTAGCTTACTGATCCGCATGGATGACCCAGGAGTGTTGCTCTTTGCCGTCTCCTTGGATATTTTGAATTTGCTCTTCTTTTTTGCAGTTCTTGTGAGATGTGGGTTCAGATCCTCCCTCTGCTGTGGTTCGGGTTTCGTGACCCCGGTCATTGCTGCATGTGTCAGCCTCAGTTTCCTTTCTGCGAATTATAGAAATGTGTCATGATGTTGCAGGAAGGAGCAAATTCCATACAGGTTAAAGGAAAATGCTTTGCAAATGGAAATTGCTGCATGAGGGATTCATTATAATGGGCTGGGCTAGACTTTGCTTGTTTTTTCTGCGCTGCATTTTCCCTCGCCCTGGATTTTGGGTTCCTGCTGAATCGCTGGCAGCGACTGTCTGTTTACTGTGCCTCTTTTGGTGTAGTCTCAGAGTAGCCACACACCTGCTTAGGCTGGGGGTTGGGTTGGGGTGGTAATGGCCCAGAGCTGACCGAGCTTAACAGAAGCTCTCGCAGGACAAAATCCTCTTTCTTGCTCCAGGAATAGTCCGGGGCGGCCAAGTGCCGTTCCCTACGTGCTTTCTCTTCTTACAAGTTGAAAGGCCAGCCCAGAAAAGTTGTTCGCGTTGTTGTGGGGTGGGAAAACACTGCGTTATAAATGCGGCTTCAGCAATTCCGGGCACGACAACATTCACCCCATCATTTTGCCCGGACACTGAGGTCCAGCGGCGAGGGCCTTCTGGCGGTTCCCTCGCTATCAGAAGCCAAGTTAAAGGGAACCAGGCAGAGGGCCTTCTCGGTAGTGGCACCCACCCTGTGGAATGCCCTCCCACCAGATGTCAAAGAGACAAAAAACTACCAGACTTTTAGAAGACATCTGAAGGCAGCCCTGTTTAGGGAAGCTTTTAATGGTGAATAGGTTATTGTATTTTAATATTCTGTTGGAAGCTGCCCAGAGTGGCTGGGGAAACCCAGCCAGATGGGCGGAGTATAAACAACATATTATTATTATTATTATTATTATTATTATTATTATTATGGTACCTCAGGTTAAGTACTTAATTCGTTCTGGAGGTCTGTTCTTAACCTGAAACTGTTCTTAACCTGAAGCACCACTTTAGCTAATGGGGCCTCCTGCTGCCGCTGCGCCACCAGAGCACAAATTCTGTTCTCATCCTGAAGCAAAGTTCTTAACCTGAAGCACTATTTCTGGGTTAGCGGAGTCTGTAACCTGAAGCGTATGTAACCTGAGGTACCACTGTATTATTATTATTATTGTTATTATTATCACTGTACAGTCTGGGGGCTGCAAGCTTGGCCCGGGCTTGGCATCCTGTACCCCCAGATCACACCTTTCTATCCCCAGAATCTGACGTGTGGCTTTGCATTTTGATTTTGCGAACCCTGGGGCTGCTTCCTGGTTTCAGGCATAGGAGCCAACTCCTAAGGGCTGAGGTCCCTTTGAGCCCTCCCCCTTCCCCCAAGTTGATGGACATTGCCATTCACATGGTGCGTATCTTGTTAGCGATTATGCAGGGTGGGGCTTACCTGCTCCCCCCCCCCCCAATATTTTATTCAAGTTGGCACTTCTGGTTTCAGGACAGGACAGGTAAAAGGAACGACCTCTTCAGGAGTGGGCACCAAGCTAGATGGAGGAGGCAGCAGTGATTCTGAATATCTCCTGACCTGTAGGCTCTTGTTCTCAGATCCTGGTTGCAGGTTTCCCACAGGCGTCTTGGTCAGGACGCTGGACTAGATGGGGCCCCCCTGGCCTGATCCAGAAGGCTCTTCTGAATATCCTGGAGGAACTGTGCATACGCACAGTTGGCCCAGGCTTTTCTCTGGGAATTCCCAGCAGCAAGAGGGACTGGCCCCAACAAAGGCACCTCCTTCGCTGCATACCCCCCAATCCTGTTAAAGTACGTCTGGGACAATCCAAGCTGCTTGGCTGCCTGTTTATATCTAGGCACCCTTTGCATAGTGGCACCCACAGAGGTTTTCCCAAAGGGTTTCAGAAAGTTTGCTGCTGAGACTAGACGTTTCGAAAAGCTTCACTGATTTGAACAATAGAATCCTGGAACTGTAGTGTTGGAAAAGCACCCTAAGAGTAATCTAGTCCATGGGCCCAATTGCCTTCTAAATCCGGCCCACAGACGGTCCAAATCAGTGTGTTTTTACATGAGTAGAATGTGTCCTTTTATTTAAAATGCATCTCTGGGTTATTTGTGGGGCCTGCCTGGTGTTTTTACATGTGTAGAATGTGTGCTTTTATTTAAAATGTACCTCTGGTTTATTTGTGGGGCCTGCCTGGTGTTTTTACATGTGTAGAATGTGTCCTTTTATTTAAGATGCATCTCTGGGTTATTTGTGGGGCCTGCCTAGTGTTGTTACATGAGTAGAATGCAGTGGCGTAGCGTGGGTTGTCAGCACCCGGGGCAAGGCAAGTAATTTGCACCCCCTAACCCGTGGATTTGCGCCCCCTAACCCTAACCTCCAGATGTTGCGCCCGGTGCGGCCGGCCCCCCCTGCACCCCCCACGCTACGCCACTGGTAGAATGTGTCCTTTTATTTAAAATGCATCTCTGGGTTATTTGGGACGTAGGAATTAGTTCATTTCCCTCCCCCCCCAAATATAGTCCGGCCCCCCGCAAGGTCTGAGGGACAGTGGACCGGCCGCCTGCTGAAAAAGTTTGCTGAGCCCTGATCTAGTCCAACTCCTTTCAATGCAGGAATCACAACTAAGGGGCAGGGGCACAAGTGGGGTCCTCCCTGACCCCCAGAGCAGTGCACCGTGTTGTGATGGGGGGGGGGCGCGGGACTCTCGTTTTTTTGTGCCAAATCTTCCTTGGCTTTGTGATGGAAGAAGTTAGGATGTTTCCGCCTGGAGGCAGGCAGTGGCTTTTCCGAGCAAGAATCGAGAGTTTCATTTCCCATTGGTGCCTCCCCATAGAATTGTCAAATTGCAGAGTTGCAAGGGCCCCCTGGGGGTCATCTAGTCCTACCCCTTGCAATGCAGGAACTGAGGCACTCATGACAGGTGGCTACCTGATCTCTGCTTAAAAACCTCCAAGGCAGGAGAGTCTCGCCACCTCTCATGAGAGTCTGTTCCGCCCAGGGAACAGCTCCTCCACAGTATCCCCCTGTTCCAGCAAGCTTGGGACTCCATCAGAAAGAAAGAAAGGAAAGGAAGGAAAGGAGGAAGGAAAGGAAAAAGGAAAGGAGGAAGGAAGGAAGGAAGGAAAAGGAAGGAAGGAAGGAAGGAAGGAAGGAAGGAAGGAAGGGGAAGGAAGGAAGGAAGATAGAAAGATAGAAAGATAGAAAGATAGAAAGATAGAAAGAAAGAAAGAAAGAAAGAAAGAAAGAAAGAAAGAAAGAAAGAGGGAGGGAGGGAGGGAGGGAGGGAGGGAGGAAGGAAGGAAGGAAGGAAGGAAGGAAGGAAGGAAAAGGAAGGGAAGGAAGGGAGGAAGGAAGGAAGGAAGGAAGGAAGGAAGGAAGGAAGGAAGGAAAAGGAAGGAAGGAAGAAAGGAAGGAAAGAGGAAGGAAGCAAGGAAGCTAGCTTCTTTGGCAGTGCTTGTGTTCTTTAGAAACCCATGCTGGGTCTTCAGAACTACTTTATTTTTTTGCTTCTGGAACAACACAAAACTGTTGGGACCGGAAGCGAAAGCCGGAAGATGCGTCTGCCTTCCCTGTCAGGAGGGAAGGGGGACTTTTCCTTTGTCTGCCCGTGTCTCATGCCTGATCCCGATTTAGTTCTGCCTGCCTCCTGCTCCCCTTGCCTGGGTGGGAGGGAGATGTGGCACGGGTGCGTGGGGAGAAGATGATGAATGGAGCGCTCTCTCTCTTTCCCTTCCTCCAGCTGCGCCTCGTGTGTGCGCGCTGCTCCATGTGACGCCGCGCTTCTAAGCTGTGTCCATATTTAGACAGCGGAGTCTCTGCCTCCCACCCCCCCATGTGCAAGCACGCATGAGGGGGGGGGCGCCTCTCTCCCCTCCCCTCTCCCACAACTTTCCCATGGCCGATCGGAGGGCCCTGCCCCTAGACACCTCCCCGCACGTCCAGTTATGGCGGAAAGGTTATTTTCTCCCCGGCTTGGCTGGAGAGGGGAGCTGAGCCCTCGCCACAGATGATGGAGAGACGAAGCCTTTGAGGTAGGGGTTTCGGAAGGCAAAGTCGGAAGGGTGAGTGCCGAGCAGGTATGTGGGGCTCCGGGGTTGTGATATATCGATGGTGGACCTTTGGGTACGGCTGGTGTTGTGGGCATGGCTCGTTCCGTCTTCGACATCTCATTCTCACTGCGGCTTTTGGGAATTTGTGGGTTGCAGGGGGGTCACCCAGATGCAGCGTCATCAGCTGGAGCCCACTGATTATTTTATTTTATATTATATGCCAGCTTTTATTACCTCCTAGGAGCCCAAGGGGTGTCATCCATGCCTCTCCCCCACATCATTTAAACCCCACAACAACAACCCTGTGAGGTAGGCTAGGCCCACAAGGTGACACCCAGTGAGCTTCATGCCTGAGTAGGGGGATTCGAACCCTGCTTTCCCAAGTCTTATTCCGGCGCTCTAACCATTACGCTACACTACCTTTCCCAATTTTTTGCTCCTAGAAGCTTGGAGATGTACCGAAGCTCCAGGTAGGGCGTTCTTACCCCCATTTCTTTTGTCAGACGGACAATGGGGTGGTTCTGTGCCAAGTTCCTGTGCACCTGCCTCATACATCATCCCCACAATTTAGGTGCGACCTCGTTCCTGGCACCCCGGAATTGTGGCCCAGTTCCCAGAACGCCACAGGGGCCGAGAGTATGGGAGCACACCCTTGGCTTGCGGGCAGCGGGTGAATTTTGCTTTTTTAGGTGGTGGGGGGGGGGTGCAAGGCAGAAGAGGCGGAACCCGTCTGGGAGGTCTGCCCTGGTGGTTTTGGACCAGGGTTTCCGCCCGCCCTCCAGGGAACAACCTGAGTGCAGACACACCTGCCTACACCAGCTGCCGCTTCCCTGCATTGCCAAGGGGTTGGAATAGATGACTCTTGGGGGTCCCTTCCATAGCTGCAAAACTTTTCCCTTTTTTAAAGGGAAATCCCCTTATTCCGAATAGGATTCCTCGCAAGAAAAGGGAAAAGTTATGGTCCCTTCCCAGCTCTGCAATTCTGCAACATGCCTCCACCCTGGCCGGATCCATAAAATTATAACCATGGCACTGAGGCAGGGGTGGGGCAGAGGCCGAGCCCCACAGAGTGCAGCCTCCCTCTCTCCCTCCCCCCAAGGAAGGCAGCGGGGCGGGGTAGGGGGGCCAGGGACAGGGACGCATGCCTATACGCGAGGTGCGTGTGGGTCTCCGTGTACTGGGAACACGCTGTACACCATTGCGTAATCTTTGGCTCTGCTCGGAAAACGTAGTAATTGAGCCTGGCTCTCTCCTGCCCCCCCCCCCAGTCTGGGCGGGGTGTAAACAAAAGCACATGGCTGGCCAGCTGACTGTGGCTGGCAGGCGGAACCCTTGGCTGCTGCCTGTGGCATGAGGAAGCATGTGGACTGGAGGGAGGCGGAGGAGGAAGGAAGGAGCATGCTCCCCACTTGAAAAAAAGTCCATATCGTGGTTGAATTCTGCAGGAAAGGGAGGGGGGAGAATAAGCGCCTTAGGACTTAGTTGTTTACCTAATAATAATAATAATAATAATAATAATGGAAATAATTTATTTTTTTTATAATAATATTTATTCAAAATGTAAGGGTTACGAAAAGAAAAAAGAACAATACAAAACACAAAAAGGAAAATACAACAACTGAAAAAAACAAAAAAAAACCAAGAAAAAAATACATTCACTTAAAAAATAAAAAGAACTGATTAAACCTTTACATAACTTTCTTTCATAACTTGTTTCCTTGACCTCCTCTCACCTCCCAACTTTGTATTCCAATTCAAATCGTCGTTTCAGCAAATCCTTCCAACCTTATTTTCATTTAGATAATTAAATATAATATATTGTAATTTAACGTCCTCTCTTTCGTCAATTTCATCAACTCATTTTTACTTAATCATTCATGTCATTTCTACCAAAACCACCTAATTTTCTTTTTCCAACATCTTTCTAACAGTCCTTAATTTTACAATATTTTTGAAGATATACTTTAAATTTTTTCCAATCTTCTTCCACCGACTCTTCTCCTTGGTCCCGGATTCTGCCAGTAATAATTTATTATTTTTACCCGGCCCATCTGGCTGGGTTTCCCCAGCCACTCTGGGTGGCTTCCAACAAAAGATTAAAAAATACTTTTTATTTTAGTTTTTTTTATTCCAAATTAAAACAAGACATATTATCCAAAAACATATCATCCTTGTTCCCCCCCCCCATTTTTCCTCCCTCCCCCCCACCCCCCCGACTTCCCTCAGTTCCAGTCTTTGGTTTCTCTGAGACTGCTATTTTCTGCATGTTACAAAGTTGTAACTAAAAATAATAATAATAAAAAAAAATACATTAAAACATCAGTCATTCAAAACTTCCCTGAACAGGGCTGCCTCCATCTATAAGGACTTAAGGGCAGCCTTGCTCAAAGATTTAATTCTCCCAGCTGACAGGGTACTTGATTTACTTTCCTCCGATTTATTTATTTATACATACATACCTTGGCCTTTTTCCCCTGACAGGGACTCAAGGCAGCTTATGAATAAAATAAGAGGAGCTAAAAACACAGAGATAGAATAAAAATCATTAAAAAAGCCCAATTAAACATTAATGCAATTAAAACTCTGTGTTTAATATACAAATACTGTAATATGCACATATAAAATATATGGAAGTGGCATTGCAAGGGGTTGGACTAGATGGCCCTTGGTGTCCCTTTCCAATTCTACAATTCTTTGATTCTATGAAAATACAATTGCAAGAAATAATTATAATAATGCTAATGCTAATTTTAATATTTATATTCTGCCCCTCTGACTGGGTTGCCCCAGCCACTCTGGGCAGCTCCCAACAAAATATTAAAAACACGCTGAAACATCAACTCTTTAATAACTTCCCTGAACAGGGCTGCCTTCAGGTGTCTTCTAAAAGCCACCTGGAAAACAGCACAGCGCCAGCTCTTTCACTCAAACCAGTCCATTCCCAAAGGCCTCTTGGAATAAAAGAGTTTTCACCTGCCGGCGGAAGAAAAAGGAGGAGGGAGCCGGTCTGACTTCTCTTGGAGGAGCCACCACCGAGAAGGCCGTATCCTGCATCCCCACCAAGGGGACCTGAGAGAAGGGCCTCCCGCAGAGATCTCCAAACCCGGGCAAGGTTCCTATGTGGGAATAAGGTCTTTCAGGCAGCTTCGACCTAAGCGGTGTAGGACTTTGTAGGAGCTTGAAAAGTTACCGTAAATCCTTCAGGAGAGCACTTTTTTATTTGAGAGAATGCATAGTTACTTTAACTGTGCAATGCTTTCTTTTTGTTGTTGTTGTCATTGTCATTGTTGTACAGTGGTGCCCCGCAAGACGAACGCCTCGCAAGACGGAAAACCCGCTAGACGAAAGGGTTTTCCGTTTTGGAGGCGCTTCGCAAAACGAATTTCTCTATGGGCTTGCTTCGCAAGACGAAATGTCTTGCGAGTTCCTGCGGGTTCCCCCCCTTTTTCCCCCTTTTCCTAAGCCGCTAAGCTGCTTATCAGCTGATCCACTGATAAGCCGCTTATCAGCTGATCTGCTAAAAGCCGCTAAACCGCTAATAGCGCTAATCCGCTAAGCTGTCAATGGGCTTGCTTCGCAAGACGAAAAAACCGCTATACGAAGAGCCTCACGGAACGGATTAATTTTGTCTTGCGAGGCACCACTGTTGTTGTTGTTGTTGTTGTTGTTGTTGTTGTTGTTGTAGTATCTTTGGCCACACGGATTAATTAATTAATTAAAAATAAAGTATTGGTGCAACACTGCAGGGTGGGTAGGCTGGCTGGATGTAGGCAAATTTAACGCAGGTGCCACTTAGAAGCAGTTTTGACGTGCGCTGGGGAAAGTTGTCCTACCGGCTACCAGTGCCAGGATTGCATGCAACTCGAGTCCAGCGTGAACCCTGTGATTTCTGCATGGCAGGGGGTTGGACTAGATAACCATTGGGGGTCCCCTTCCACCCCCCCCCCCCAGTTCTGTGACTCTATGAATTGCCATCTGTGGTGGGGAAGTGTCTTCTTCCCCTTCTTCTGATTCCTCTCTGAGATTCTCTTTATTTATTGATCGTGTTTCTATCCCACCTTTTTCTACAAGGAGCTCAAGTTGGTAAAACATGGGTTTTTCTCCCCACAACAACCCTGTGAGGTAGGTTAGACTGGGAGGCAGGGACAGTGGCCCAGGGTCGCCCAGTGACTTGGCTTAATTTATTTATTCTTCGTTTTATAAAGCTTATACACGGATTGACATTTTAAAAAGCAAAACAAAAAAACCTCAAACCAGTTTTAAAAAAAGGTAAAACGGTAAAAGCAAGGAAAGCAAACAACCACACATTTATGCGTACAAAAGACAAAATGCTGAAACAAATTATTCATGGCCGAGTGGGATTTGAATCCTGGTCTCTACCAGGTCAAGAGTCCAGCGCTCTGACCACTATGCGGCACTGCCTCTCTTAGGTGTGCAAGGAAAACTTGTGAGCAAGATCCCTTGCGCAGTCCCCTGCACAAATTGCCTTCTCACAGGTGCCGAATGTGTGAACGCTTGCATGTGTTTGTGGCCGCTGGATGTTCCTGTGTCCTCTGAAACAAAGTTCCCTATTGTGTTAGGAACCGTCCTGCATGTGACAACCCTTTAGATATATGATAGACACCCTCGGATCCCTGCAGGGGAGGAGGCAGAGAGGAGATAGGCATCTGAAGGGCTGTCACATGGAATTTGGATCACGCTTGTTTCCTGCTGCTCCGGAGGACGGGACCTGAACCGAGGGATTAAAATGTCCAGAAAGGAGATTCTGATGGAACATTAGTAAAAACTGTAAGAGCTGTTCAAGAGTGGGACAGACTACCTTGGAAGCGTGGAGGTTTTTAAGCAGAGATTGGGGGACTATCTGCCGTGGATGCTTTAGCTGTGATTTCTGCATTGCAGGGGGCTGGACTAGATTCCCCTCAGATGTCCCTTCCAGCTGTAGAATTCCACATGTCTATAACACAAAGCAGGGACGCGGGTGGCGCTGTGGGTTAAACCACAGAGCCTAGGGCTTGCCGATCAGAAGGTTGGCGGTTCAAATCCCCGCAATGGAGTGAGCGCCCGTTGCTCGGTCCCTGCTCCTGCCAACCTAGCAGTTTGAAATCACATCAAAGTGCAAGTAGATAAATAGGTACCGCTCCAGTGGGAAGGTAAACGGCGTTTCTGTGCACTGCTCTGGTTTGCCAGAAGCAGCTTAGTCATGCTGGCCACATGACCCAGAAGCTGTACGCCGGCTCCCTCGGCCAGGAAAACGAGATGAGCGCCGCAACCCCAGAGTCGGCCACGACTGGACCTAATGGTCGGGGGTCCCTTTACCTTTATAACACGAAGCAAGTTGGGGTTTCTGGTGTTAAACTGCTGCAGGAAAGAAAAAGTGTGTCAGGTGTTCAAATGTGGTGCAGAGCAGAAGGGTGCAAGGGACAAGGGTTCAGGATCCACAGAAGTGGGTGCCCACGTACGATGGCATAGCAAAGTGTAAAAATGGGAAAAAATGGACACCTTGCAACAGGTTGAAATTAAAACGTGTTAACCCTAACCCTAACCCAATGACAGAACACACACACCCAATGACAGAGCTATGCGGAATTGGCTAAATTGACATACAAACTGCGTGATAAGGACAATTGTGACTTCAAGGAAGAATGAGAACTTTTTACAAATTACTTAAAATGACAACAAAATGATCTGGACTCCTTGGCAGGTTTTGAATAAACACCCACAAATTTATTAGTTGAACGCATGATAGATAAGGCAAGGATATGTAAAATTTTATAACATGCAGAGAACAATATGTGCAAAGAAACCAGAGGGGAGGGGAGCTGAGGGAAGTTCTGGGTGGGGGGGGGAGGAGGGATTGGGGGGTGGCAAGGGGGGAAAATAATGTATTTGATTATTTGGACTGATAATCTGTTATGTTGAAATTGTTTAATAAAAATATTTTTTAAAGGGGGGGGGAGAAATTAAAACGTGCCCATGACCCCCCCCCAAAGACCCAGAGGAACCCTTCATTTCACATTGCTAGCCATTGTCCTGCTTAGATTGAAACTTGGGCCCGGATCCTGCTTTCAGATACCCCATTAGGGGCATCCGGTGAGCCACCGTGAGAGCAGGTGGGCCGCTGGCCTGATCATCAGCCAGGCTCTTCTTAAGGAGCTTCTAGGTCCAGAGGCAGTCTACCTGGACCTGTCACTTCTTGAGGTTGTTTGGCCACTGCGAGACCAGGACGCTGGGCAGGATGGGCCCTGACCCAGCAGCCAGGCTCTTCCTCACGTTCTCAGCTGCGTGCTCCCTATGCAAGCAAGACGCTTGTTTCCTCTTTCCTTCCAGGCGAGGCTGTGTGGCCAAGCATCTGCCCAGCTAGGTGTGAGGCTTTTGGAGCAGCAGCAGCAGCAGCAGCAGCCTCCTTGTTATGTAATAGCTAGCCCTCCCTGTTTCAGTGCAGGAGGAGCAGGGCAGAGCAGCTGCTTCTAATCTGCAGCCTGCTCCCGCTTTTGGTTTTCTGCCGCCTGGCCCTTCCTTCCTCGTGTCCTCGAGCACATGGCAAGGCAAGAGGCGGAGGAGGAGGCAGACACATTGCGGGCCGTGTGCCCCTCCGCCCCCTCCCTCCCTCACTGGCGCTGGCAAGGTGGACCTTTGCACAGACGCACATTCTCATGCATAGAGTGCTCCTGCCAAAACCAGGTTGCTGGGCTCATCCTGCAAAGGGAGTCGAGGCAGCAGCCAAATGCCTCGTGGGCCTCCTCAAGAGTCACCGTGTTGTGGAGTTGGAAGGGACCACGAGGCTCATCTCCTCGAACCTGCAAGTCAGGAATATTTGGCCCAACCCACAGCCCTGAGAATGCGGCAGCTAGACTGGTGACTGGGAGCGGCTGCCGAGACCATATAACACTGGTCTTGAAAGACCTACACTGGCTCCCAGTACGTTTCTGAAGCACAATCCATCTGGTATGCAGGATGAGGCCCTACCTACCTGCAGAACGTCTTGCCAGAGTGGTGCGTGCTCTGGTTATCTCCCACTTGGACTACTGCAATGTGCTCTAGTGGGGTTACCTTTGAAGGTGATCCGGAAACTGCAATTAATCCAGAATGCAGCAGCTAGACTGGTAACTGAAAGCGGCCACCGAGACCACATAACACCAGTCTTGAAAGACCTACACTGGCTCCCAGTACGTTTCTGAGCACAATTCAAAGTGTCGGTGCTGACCTTTAAAGCCCTAAACGGCCTTGGACCAGTATACCTGAAGGAGCGTCTCCACCCCCATTGTTCTGCCTGGACACTGAGGTCCAGCTCCGAGGGCCTTCTGGCGGTTCCCTCACTGTGAGAAGCCAAGTTACAGGGAACCAGGCAGAGGGCCTTCTCAGTGGTGGCGCCCGCCCTGTAGAACGCCTTCCCACCAGATGTCAAAGAGAAGAACAACTACCAGACTTTTAGAAGACATCTGAAGGCAGCCCTGTTTGGGGAAGCTTTTAATGTTTGATGCCTTACTGTATTTTAATATTGTGTTGAAAGCCGCCCAGATTGGCTGGGGAAGCCCAGCCAGATGGGCAGGGTATAAATAATAAATTATTATTATTATTATTATTCTTAGGAGTCTCATGCTCTACCAATTAAACGAGCCATTTGCATGGTTCTGCTCCCCATTTCCCTTTAAACCACCACAAAAGCGACAACCCTGCGAGGTATGTCAGGCCGAGAGCAAGTGAGCGTATGGCCGAGTTGGGGATCTGAACCCTGGTCTCGACTCCCGCCATCCTAGCCACTATGCCACGCTGCTTCCATTTAGCCCTGGAGGTCACCGGGCACCACCTCCCTGCCTCTTAGGCCAGCCTACCTCGCAGGACTGTTGTGAGCATAAAGACTGTGGTGTTTACAGGATGGAGAACAAAGTCCAGTGGATTGGGCTCCTTGGAGGAAAGAATAATGAGTAAATGCTAAGCCTGTTTGTCCAGTGTAGTCCTGACGCTTATCTGAATTCTCCCCCCTCCCAGTTTCAGCCTGTTCTGGCCTGTCTGCAGGTAAGGGGAACAATGAACTCCCCCCCCCCCTTTCGCCTCCTGCCACACTTGGCAGCAGCAGAAGCCGCTATCGATTTCTCTCTCTGACCTCTTTCTCCCATAACAGCAGAGAAGGAAGTGAAGGAGCCTGTTTCTGGAAGGCATTCCGTGACAGCTTGCTCCTCCGTACTGTTACAGGAAAAATCCGAGGGCTCCCTTGGACAAAACAAAGACACCAACCAGGATAACTTGGAGCAAAACAGCAGCCTGTAGGCTTGGTCTTTATTGAACTGTTGCAACAGGGTATTCCCCTCACGTGCAGGAGAGAGGAAAAACCCAGAAGAATAGTGTGCAAGGTCTTATAAAAACTTTTGAAATTCCCCTCCTCTAGGTCTAGCCCACCCCCAGAAAGGAGGGGTTGAGGGAGGCATACATTACAGAAAGGAGGTGCTGAGGGAGGCATACATTACAGAAAGGAGGTGCTGAGGGAGGCATACATTACAGAAAGGAGGTGCTGAGGGAGGCATACATTACAGAAAGGAGGGGCTGAGGGAGGAGTTGGTGGTAACTTGAGTGTCTTGTCACCTGGCTGGTTCCTCCTTCCCCCCTCCCCTTCCAGGAATTTCTAGGAGACAAAGGGGATTTTGCAGTTTCCTGCCCCCTGAGGGAAGATCTGATCAGTGTCCTTTGTTTCAGTCCATGTCGAATCCACTCCCATATGCAGGTTCTTTGTGATCTTGATTGTCTTCTGTCTGGGATCATCAGGGTTGGCATGGGCAGGGCTCCAGTGTATGTGCTGAGACAGTGAAGGGATTATGGCTGACTAAGTCACCCCCCTTTGTTAGTTCTTGTCATAGGGAGTAAAATAAAAATGGAACAGTGCAAATCCAATGTATGGTTGATTTTCTATGAATTTATAACAGAAATGTGGCGTATGTAGTGTGTGAGTGTGAAGTTTATACAAACAGAATGATTGGGGTGGGGGGGTTCCTGCTACAGTACAAAATGAAACCTGTCAGTAGGGGGGAAATCGTGGGGAGCGAAAGGCATCCAGCATGGTCACTTCCCCGTGATGCAAATCTTCGGTGTGCAAAGGGGTTGGGCTGGATGACCCCTGGGTCCCCTCCTGACGACACCGTTCTGTGATTCGAGGAGTGTTTGGTCCTGGAAGCACATGCACGCCCCCAGCTTTAAGTGCCAAGCACTGCATTGACCTCCTCCTCCTCCTTGCAAAGTTAAACTATGAAACTCCCTGCCACAGGAGGCAGCCGTGGCCACCAGTCTAGATGACTTTAAAAGAGGATTGGACAAATTCATGGAGGAGGAGAGGGCTGTTGAAGGCTCCTAGCTAGTTATGCTTGGTGGCTTCCCATAATGGGCATCCGATTGGCCACTGTGAAAACAGGATGCTGGACTAGATGGGCCCCCTTTGGCCTGATCCAGCCTCAGAGCTCGTTTTAAGTTTTCCACACCTAGCTTCTCCTTCTTTAATAAATAAGGCTGGTGGTTTCCCCAAGGTTAGTGAATCTGCAGATTCCTAAAGCATGGGTAGGCAAACTAAGGCCCGGGGCCTGCATCCGGCCCAGTCGCCTTCTCAATCCGGCCCACGGACGGTCCAGGAATCAGCATGTTTTTACATGAGTAGAATGTGTCCTTTTATTTAAAATGCACCTCTGGGTTATTTGTGGGCCTGACTGGTGTTTTTACATGAGTAGTGTGTGCGCTTTTATTTTAAATGCACTTCTGGGTTATTTGTGGGGCATAGGAATTCGTTCATTCCCCCCAAAAAAATATAGTCCGGCCCCCTACAAGGTCTGAGGGACCATGGACTGGCCCCCTGCTGAAAAGCTTTGCTGACCCCTGCCTTAAAGACTCCCTTGAGAGATTGTGGCCTCTACTTCCTTGGAGGTTTCTAAGCAGAGGTTGGGTGGTCAGTCAGGGATTCATGGCAGGGGTTGGACTGGATGACCCTCGGGGTCCCTTCCAACTCGACAGTTCTACAATTGCAGGTATAACAAAGGTGGCATTTTTCCATCTCCGCCAAGCTAAGCAGTTGGCTCCTTACCTCTCTCGCCCTGACCTCGCCACTGTGATCCACACGATGGTCACCTCCAGACTGGATTATTGTAACTCGCTCTACGTGGGGCTGCCCTTGAGACTGACCCAGAAACTCCAGCGGGTGCAGAATGCCGCAGCGAGACTCCTTACGGGGTCCTTGCCGCGGGATCACATTCACCCGGTGCTATACCAGCTGCACTGGCTCCCGGTGGAGTACAGGGTCAGGTTCAAGGTGCTGGTTTTAACCTTCAAAGCCCTATATGGCCTAGGACCCTCGTACCTACGGGACCACCTCTCCTGGTATGCCCTGCGGAGGACCTTAAGGTCCACAAATGACAACAACTTGGAGGTCCCGGGCCACAGAGAGGTTAGGCTGGCCTCCACCAGAGCCAGGGCTTTTTCGGCTGTGGCTCCGATCTGGTGGAACGCTCTGTCCCAAGAGACTAGGGCCCTGCGGGACTTGACATCTTTCCGCAGGGCCTGCAAGACAGAGCTGTTCCACCAGGCCTTTGGCCAGGGCACAGCCTGACTCCCTCCTTTGGCAATCCTCACAGAACTCTATCCCAATGGTTGCCATCAATTTGATTTGAATTAATTTTATAATGAAATGATTTTAGAATGTTGTACTATTTTATTGTTAAAACAAAAAAAAATTCCTTCCAGTAGCACCTTAAAGACCAACTAAGTTAGTTCTTGGTATGAGCTTTTGTGTGCATGCACACTTCTTCAGATATTTTATTGTTGTTAGCCGCCCTGAGCCTGGCTTCGGCTGGAGAGGGCGGGATATAAATAATAATAATAATAATAATAATAATTATTATTATTATTATTATTATTATTAAGTTCTCCTGTTCCACTAACACCCTGCTTTTGTCTCTCTGCCCCTCAGGAACCCAGGAGAGTCTCAGCCATGCCTTCGAACAAGACCTCTCCGCTTCTGCACCCTTCTAAGCCTGGGAAGGAGAAGACCGCCCTGCTTGGGTCCCTGAAGCCAGGCAGCCCCAACTCGGAGGGCCACACGGAGCAGTCCAAACCCACAATGACGAGAGGCTCTGGCAGGAGGCCTCGCCCCCCTGCGAGCGAAGGGGAGAAGGACTCTGGATTTTCAGGTACAGACCCTCCCAGTGGCTGCCCCCTTGCTGAGTGCCGGACTGTGGGGCTGCAGTTTGAGCAGAAAAGGACCCCCCCCCACTTGCTGCTTTAGCTCTGGCACCCGAGAGGCCTCCTTGTCTAGCTCCTTGCAGCCCAGAGGCAGAGAGACTGGCTACTCAAGCATGGCAGCATCTTCCTTGGCCGACATTTTTTATTTATAAATTTTTTTACACTGCTCGAGAGTGAAAATACAAGCAAACCTTAAAGCAGTTTACAAGAAAAGATAAAGCAGTACATGTGTCACCAAGAAAAAGTAATGCAACAACAATTTAAAACTTTTCAAAAAGTTAAAATAACAGTAAAAACACATTGGAATTCTCATCTGGGTAGGCTTGCCCAAGTGAGAAGGATTTTAGGTAAAAGGTAAAGGGACCCCTGACCATTAGGTCTAGTCGTGACCGACTCTGGGGTTGTGGCACTCATCCCGCTTTACTGGCCAAGGGAGCCGGCGTACAGCTTCCGGGTCATGTGGCAAGCATGACTGAGCCGCTTCTGGCGAACCAGAGCAGCGCACGGAAACGCCGTTTACCTTCCCGCTGGAGCGGTACCTATTTATCTACTTGCACTTTGACGTGCTTTTGAACTGCTAGGTTGGCAGGAGCAGGGACTGAGCAACGGGAGCTCACCCCGTCGCGGGGATTCGAACCGCCGACCTTCTGATCGGCAAGTCCTAGGCTCTGTGGTTTAACCCACAGCGCCACCCGCGTCCCTGAGAAGGTTTTTAGCAGGTGCCGAAAAGTGCACCGTGAAGGCACTTGCTTGTTATCATGAGGCAGGGAGTTCCAAAGCTGCATTTGTATGTGGCTCCCACCAGCACTGAGCACGTGCAGAAAGGGGGTGGCGAGAGACAGGCCTTGGAATGAATGTCACCCTGGAAATATGGTTTGGTTGCTCGATGGCCTGCTTCTACGGAGAGAAAGCTGAAAAATTTGAGAGGGGATTGTTAGTTCATGTTAATATTAGCTAATATTTACTTGAGAAGGGGACGAAGGATTTCCCTGTCATTCTGCAACACCGACCTGAGAAAGTGCTGCTGTCGAGAAAAAGAGCAAGCAACTTCAGAGATTGATTTGCTGCAATTATGGGTGCTATTCATGGGTCTCCTGTGTTGTACCCTTGGGGGTCAACTAGGTTGTTGAGCAAGTTCACCCTGCAGATCACAGGTTTCCTTTCGCAGCTTGGTGCTTTGCTAAGAAGAGTGGTTCTTTCCAGTTTCAGAGGTTGGTGTAATGATATTCGTAAGGATAACCTCTGCTCACAAGAGAGTTTCATACTTAAGACGTTCCTAGATTGGCAGTCTCCTTAAATCAGAGCAATCCCACCTGGGTAAATGGAGATGAGGATGTGAACTGTCAAAGTCTTATATTTGGCATTCCGGTCTGTCGACTCCCTTTACAGTAGTACCTCGGGTTAAGTACTTACCGTATTTTTTGCACCATAACACTCACTTTTTTCCTCCTAGAAAGTAAGGGGAAATGTCTGTGCGTGTTATGGAGCAAATGCGCATCGATGGCAGGAGGATCTGCTGCAGTCGTGAGCAGAGGATCCATGGTTCCCCTTCCTTCCCTCCTCCGTGGCTTGCTTTGAAACAGCAAAGCGGGAGAAGAGCCGCTGAGTGGGGAGGAGAGAGGGACAGAGAGCCTGCTTGCTTTAAAGGAGCAAAGCGGGAGAGGAGAGGAGAGGCTCCTGTCCGGTTGGCTCCTTTAAAGCAAGCAGGCTCTCTGTCCCTCTCTCCTCCCCACTCAGCTGGCTAAATAGCAGCAAAGTTTTTCAGCGAGCCGGGGAGGAGGGAGAGAAGCAGAGCCTGCTTGCTTCTCCTCTTATACCCCTCTTCTCCATTAACAGCATCCTTCTCCACCCACCCCATGCGTGTTCCTTGTCCCTTGAGTGCTTTTCCTTCCCTCCCCACTTAAAATGTGGTTACAAAGCACGGATCCACATGGATCCTCAGGATTTTGCACTGGGTCACTCCAAATTCACCATCAGATCACATAGCATGTCCATGGCTACAGCTTGCACCAAAAAAATCACACACCCACTGTTGCCTGGGGCCGCAGTGGTGCAAAAACGTGGTTACAAAGCATGGATCCACATGGATCCTTAGGATTTTTGCATTGGGCTACCTCAAACTCACTGTCAGATCACATGTCTATGGCCACAGCATGAACCACAAAAATCATACATCCACGGTTTCGTTTAGAATATATATATATTTTTTTCCTCCTCTAAAAACTATGTGCGTGTTATGGTCGGGTGCGTGTTATAGAGCGAAAAATACGGTAATTTGTTCCGGACGTCCGTTCTTAACCTGAAACTGTTCTTAACCTGAAGCACCACTTTAGCTAATGGGGCCTCCTGCTGCCACTGCGCTGCCAGAGCACGATTTCTGTTCTTATCCTGAAGCAAAGTTCTTAACCTGAAGCACTATTTCTGGGTTAGCGGAGTCTGTAACCTGAAGCGCGTGTAACCTGAAGCATATGTAACCTGAGGTACCACTGTCAAAACAAAAAAATTCCTTCCAGTAGCACCTTAAAGACCAACTAAGTTAGTTCTTGGTATGAGCTTTCGTGTGCATGCAGGTATCTGAAGAAGTGTGCATGCACACGAAAGCTCATACCAAGAACTAACTTAGCTGGTCTTTAAGGTGCTACTGGAAGGAATTTTTTTGTTTTGACTATGGCAGACCAACACGGCTACCTATCTGCAACTGAGGTACCACTGTATAATGTAGCACTGGATTTTATTTTATTTATTTCTTATATTTACATCGCATCTTCCGCACCGAGGAGCCCAAGTTGGTGCACATAGTTCCCCACAACAACAACCCTGCGAGGTGGGTTAGGCTAAGAGGCAGTGACTGGTCCAAGGCTTCATGGCTGAGTGGGGATTCGAACCCTGGTCTCTCAGGTCCTAGTCCAGCACTCTTAACCACTGCACCACACTGGTTCTCAGATACGTTTCTGCCTGGTTTAGATCGGAGTAGAGGCACCCGTCTAATCTCTGGAAAAGCCGTCCTCCGTTCTCCCTCCTTGGGGGTTAACGCAGGTGCTTCTCAGCAGGCAGGGGTCAGGGGCTCCTGGGTGAGGGAATGAGGGAAGGGCTGCTGGCTGCTGCTGAGGGATTAATGACTGTCCTGCTTTTCCCTTCCTGACTGCCTTAACCCCTCCTCTCCCCCATCCCTCTTTGGCAGACGAGAGCTCGGAGCACCTGAGCGCCGTGGAGCAGACGGACGCAGAGGACCAGCCTGCCTACCCATTGCGCCAGGGGGGCGCGTTGCAGCGGGCGGCGCAGAAAGGGCACGGGGGGCTTGCGGGCGGCGCCTTCCCCGGCCTCACCCCTGTTTACATTGTCAAAAACGTTATCCTCAAACAGGTAGCCCCTTTTCGCTCCCAGGCGCGACCCACTCATCGCCGTGGTCCGCTTTGCAAAGTACAGGAGGGAAGGTCCCTGCCCCGAGGGGTGTGCAAATCACGGGAGCCCCCAGTGGATTATGGGGAGGGGCGGAGTTTCATCCACCCGGTGGCCTTTTTTCCTGACTTTTCGTTCTCTGCTCTTCCTTCTCGCAGCCCCACGCAGCGTCCCCCGCCACCCAGCTCTTAGCCTGGAATGGCCAGCACCCTCTCAGCAGCACCCAGGGCTCTCCCACCCATGTTCTCTTGATCCAGCCGCCGTCGGGACCCTTGAAGCCGTTGCTTCCTGGCCAGAATTCTACCAAGGAGGCTGCCTACCTCCCCATCCTCAGCACCTACCCCAAAATCGCTCCTCACCCGGGCTGTGACCCGCAGGCCAAGGGCATGGGAGGGTCCACCCTGGCAGGAGGCGCCAGCAAGAACAAACGCTTCTGCCTGGAGGAGGCTTGGGTGTCGTCTTCCGAAGCTGCCACCCCAAAAGGCAGCAGGGAGAAGCAGAACAAGGAAGCGCCCGTCGCTTCCCCCGGCCAGCTCCTCGGCCCAGAGGTGCTTTCCCAGAACACGGTGTCGTCCTCCACGGGACTGGACTCGGCTGAGAGCAGGATGATCTCCAGAGCCTCCAAAAAGCTGGGCTGCAGCAGCTCAGGCAAGCAGCGCCGCTTCCACAACACGGTGGAAGTCCTGCGGAAGTCAGGCCTGCTGGGCATCACCTTGAGGACCAAGGAGCTGATCCGGCAGAACAACAACACCCAGTGGGAGCTGGCCGAGCTGCGAGAGCATGCCCAGCTCCTGTGTGAAGCCGCCCAGAGCAATGACTTCCGCGCCTGGGCCCGCCTCCAGGAGGCCATGGACCGCTCTGCCAGCTACTGGGCCAAAAAGGGGGCCAGATCCTCTTACGCACGCGCGTGGCAGCAGAGGCCGGCGGCCGAGCCCACAGGCCCCACCACAGAGACCGCCGGGGAGCCCCTGCCCAGCTCGCCCATGAGCCTGTCGCCCACGCCGGACACTTCAGAGCCCGTGGCGCTGCCTTAGCTCCTCTTCCATCATGCCCTGGGCTGAAGGGTGTTGCTCCGGAAGAAAACCTCTTCACAAGAATTTGTGTCTTGGCCACCAAGCCCTCAGCAACCCCAGCCTCTTGCCATTGGTGAGGCTGAGGAGGCCAGTGTGGAAGGCTGGATTCGGCCCCTCCTGACTGGATTGCTGACCTTTCAGTGGGTTTGTTAGCTGTTGAAGCCTGCTGTGTGCTTGTGGAGGGTTCCTGAGATAATCTTTGGGCTCCGATAAAATAATCTCAGCATGGGGAATTGGGTTGGGCTGGGCTCTGCTGGCTCAGTTTAGGATTGAAATAGCAGAGGAATTGTGTTCTTAGAGGCCGACAGGGCAAGGTCTTGGGCAGCCGGCACAGAAAGGTGCAGCTGCTTTTGTATCGATTCATCCCATTTGCTCTCAGCTGGGATTTCGGAGCAGCAAATGTTTTAATATTTGAAACAGCCAGCCCTGAGAGGAAGATGGAGACAGCAATGTGGCCAAGGCCTGTCTAGGGAAGTGTTGTATTTTAACTCATGCCTCTCTGGGAAGGAGCGCTCTCTCCTGCCCACTAAGTTGCTCCTTTGCTACAAAAGGAGTCTGTTTCCGTCTTGACAGAATAGCCTCCGCTCACCCATTTTCTGGTTTTGGGGGAAGCGATTCAATGATGCTCAGACTGAAGGGTCTAGCGAGCGACATTCTGCCCCGTTAGGAGTTCTGCCTCACTAAAAGCTTGTTTTGCTCTGCTGCCGACAGAAGATGGTCCAATAATAATAAAGAAATGATGATGGTGATGATGATAATCTGGTGTGTTTTTAACTGTAAAAGGTCACCCCGCCTCTTTCCATTGCTGTTTGTGGTGAGAAAGAGTTTGCCCCTTTGGGGGCTTTCCTCTAGGTCAGGACCCTTGGAAGCCTGGCAATTTCTCTAGTGAAATGGGACGGCGGGAGGGTAAGACGCTGGATTTCTTCCCTCTCCCTTTGTCAGTGGATGTTGCAAAGAAAACAAATGGGGGCTAGCTTTCCATTTCTGTCTTCACCTTCATTTGTTTGACGCCTAATGTGATTGAAATCGAATGCAAATAGTGTGTTGTGGATTTCTTCAGCCTCTACACCAGTCAGCTTCATTTTGGTCCGAGGAAAAACATGACTGCGTTATCAGTGCTGGATGCCTGATTTAGCAAGAAGATACCGGATCCAGTTTGCATTTCACAATTTCCAAAACAACATGTGGAAACTACGATTTTATGGCATCATAAAACCTTTTAAATTTTTGCAGTGTGGAAAGAGCTTCATTCTGAGTAGTCACCTCTCTAGACATAAAGTAACTCACACAAAGAACAAACCTTACAAATGTTTGGTGTACAGTGGAACCTCGTGTTACGGACGGGATCTGTTCTGGAGGCCCGTCCGTAACATGGAACTGACGCAAGCCGAAGTGCTGCGTCTGTGCATGCGCATGGTGCAATTCAGTGCTTTTGCGCATGCGCAAGCAGCGAAACCTGGAAGTAACCCGTTCTGGTACTTCTGGGTTGCCACGGGACGCAACACGAAAACACGTAACCTGAAGCGGACGCAACATGAGGTATGACTGTAGTGTGACAGGAGCTTTCGTCACAGTAGCTCCCTGACTAAGCATCAAAGAACTCATAGGGAAACATCTTAGAAGGGGTTGGAGTGGGAAAAGATCTTCAGTCACACCAAGAGCTCCTACAATAAGCAAACCAAAAATTATGCTCAGTGTTAGAATTTGCTTCTGTATCTTTGATTTTAATTTTGCTCACCTCGCTCTTTTTACTCATAGGCTTTTGCTAGTCCTGAGGCCTTTTGAGTCCAGTTTGCCTCCAGGCTGCCAAATGTAATGCAGGTGGAGAAAAGGATTATTATTATTCATTTCATTTCTGTACCGCTTTATATTTGGAAGAAAAATCTCAAAGCAGTTTACAGCATATTAAATGAATAAAACAATCCAGACAAACATTTCTGAAGAAAGTCAAATATAAAGCTCTGTCCCAGCTCCTGCCTACCTAGCAGTTTGAAAGCACACCAGTGCAAGTAGATAAATAGGCACCACTGCGGTGGGAAGGTAAACGGTGTTTCCGTGCTCTTTGGTTTCCGTCAGAGACCTGTTGTGCCAGAAGTGGTTTTGTCCTGCTGGCCACATGACCCGGAAATCTGTCTGTGGACAAACCCCGGCTCCCTTGGCCAAAAAGCGAGATGAGTGCTGCAACCCCGGAGTTGCCTTTGAATGGACTTAACCGTCCATGCAGTGGCAGAGGAAGAGGTGTGGGGGGGGTGCAGGCTGCCCCGGGTGTCATCACTGAGGGGTGTGTGACAAAATGAGTTAATTTTTTAAAGAACTGGGCTCATGAAACTTTAGGAGTGACGTGGTGGCTTAGGCACTTGCAGGCTCTGTGCTGCCTGAAATGGCAGAGTGGAGGTTGTGTATGTCTACTGCCTCTCCCTCAGCTGCCCTACAACTGAGGGAGAGGCGATGATGGAACTTGCCGAACTGACCGGGAGACTCCGAGACCAGAGAGAAGAGATGGTGGAAGAAGACTGGAAGAGGTTTAAGGAATATTAAACCTTAGAATAGCTTTGGAAGTGGATACAGGCTGTAGGGTTAGAAGTAGAAGATAGGGTATTTTAAAATAGTATTATTTGTAAGTGATAAAATGTGAAGTTATTTTAAGTATGATTTAAAAAAAAAGATGGTTAGAAATGACGATATATGTAAACTGCTAAAGATGAAGTAAAATGAGGCACGCGGGTGGCGCTGTGGGTTAAACCACAGAGCCTAGGACTTGCCGATCAGAAGGTCGGCAGTTTGAATCTCTGCAATGGGGTGAGCTCCCGTTGTTCGGTCCCTGCTCCTGCCCACCTAGCAGTTCGAAAGCACGTCAAAGTGCAAGTAGACAAATAGGTCCCGCTCCAGCGGGAAGGTAAACGGCGTTTCCGTGCGCTGCTCTGGTTCTCCAGAAATGGCTTAGTCATGCTGGCCACATGACCCAGAAGCTGTACGCCGGCTCCCTCGGCCAGTAAAGGGAGATGAGCGCCGCAACCCCAGAGTCGGTTACGACTGGACCTAATGGTCAAGGGTCCCTTTACCTTTTTTTAAAAAAAAGATGAAGTAAAATGAAAATCAGATAGGTGGGACTTGGGGAAGCCAACTTAACGATGTTTAGAAAAATAAGGGTGTGACAAGAATTTGTCCGTATTGTTTGTCTTTTCTGTCTGTGTTTCTTATTTGTGTTCTAAAATGAGTATTTTTTTTTTTGAAAAAAAATAAAATACAACTGAGGGAGAGGCGGCGGAGAGGCTCTAAGCGTTGGAGAAGCTCACCCAGCCCCATGGGTGTGGGTCACCCCACCCCTGGCTGCAGGACACCTCCCCCCTGCACCAGGCACCCGAGTGGCTAGCTACACCACTGTCTCCAGGGGTCCTTTACCTATCAAAGCATTTACAGTGGTGCCTCGCAAGACGAAAATAATCCGTTCCGCGAGTCTCTTCGTCTAGTGTTTTTTTTGTCTTGCGAAGCAACCCTATTAGCGGATTAGCGCTATTAGCGGTTTAGCGGCTATTAAAGGCTTAGCGCCTTAGCGGCTAAAAGACTATTAGCGGCTTAGAAAAAGGGGGGGGGGAGCGAAAAAAATTGCAAGACGTTTTCGTCTTGCGAAGCAAGCCCATAGGGAAATTCGTCTTGCAAAGCACATCGAAAAACGGAAAACCCTTTGGTCTAGCGGGTTTTTCGTCTTGCGAGGCATTCGTCTTGCGGGGCACCACTGTATATTATTGTTTCCACTACAAGGGCCAGAATGGGGGCTGGATGGCTGCTGGCGTTAGGCTTCTACCTAATGCAAACAACCCACTAGCCTGACGACTGACACAACAGCAAGTTTAAAGGAAGTGCAGAATGCAACAGATAGGGAGTAGATTTCAGGAAAACTGACGGAAAGCATGGATAAAGGCAAGAACTCCCATGCATGAGAACAGCAACTTTGCTGGAGCAGAACCATCGGACGTAGGCAAATCCTGCCTCACCTATTAGAGTTTTCCAAGTCCACAAGTGTTTTTTGTTTTGCTTTGTTGTTGTTTAGTCATTTAGTCATGTCCGACTCTTCGTGACCCCCTGGACCAGAGCACGCCAGGCACTTCTGTCTTCCACTGCCTCCCGCAGTTTGGTCAAACTCATCCTGGTAGCTTCGAGAACACTGTCCCACCATCTCGTCCTCCGTCGTCCCCTTCTCCTTGTGCCCTCCATCTTTCCCAACATCAGGGTCTTTTCCAGGGAGTCTTCTCTTCTCATGAGGTGGCCTCAGGTTCAGGATCTGTCCTTCCAGGGAGCGCTCAGGGCTGATTTCCTTCAGAATGGTGAGGTTTGATCTTCTTGCAGTCCATGGGACTCTCAAGAGTCTCCTCCAGCACCATAATTCCAAAGCATCCATTCTTCGGCGATCTGCCTTCTTTATGGTCTAGCTCTCACTTCCATACATCACTACTGGGAAAACCATAGCTTTAACTATACGGACACAAGTGTTTAGATAGTGGCAAATCTAGTCAGCATGGTGCACTTAGACTTTCAAAAAGCTTAGGAAGCCCCCTGCTGGCAGCTTCTGAGTCAGCTACTAGGCAGTAGGGATGTTACGGAGGCAGTGATTTCGGCCCCATCTTGAGTTGGTTGCAGTCTCTGCTGTTTCCGCCCTGCTTCAGTTCAGCTAAAACGTTAGCTATCCGCAACGACCGAAACCGATGCAACAGATTCCATAAGCAATTTCCATGGCCAGGAAGCATCAAAAGCAACGCAGAAGGTAACTAAATAAAAATAATAAATGATTTTGTTATTTGCTCCCCTCCCTTCACCCTAAGGTCCCCGAGCAGGTCACAACATTGGAAACTTGTCCAAAACAACCTGCAATCATAAAAGCAAGATGGGTCCTAAAAACAGAGACCTCAAGTGACAAAAGGCCAGGGTAAAGGGGGGATGGCATCTTCAGCATCCTCTGCAAGCCGAAGGTGCAGGTCCTATGTTCCTCAGGAGAAAATAGGGACATTCCTCTGGTGACTGGGGGTGGCCGCCGAGACCACATAACACCTGTCTTGAAAGACCTACATTGGATCCCAGCACGTTTCCGAGCACAATTCAAAGTCTTGGTGTTGACCTTTAAAGCCCTAAACGGCCTCGGCCCAGTATACCTGAAGGAGTGTCTCCACCCCCATTGTTCTGCCCGGACACTGAGATCCAGCGCCAAGGGTTTTCTGGCGGTTCCCTCACTGCGAGAAGCAAAGCTACAGGGAACCAGGCAGAGGGCCTTCTCGGTAGTGGCACCCGCCCTGTGGAATGCCCTCCCATCAGATGTCAAAGAGAACAACTACCTGACATTCAGAAGACATCTTAAGGGAAGTTTTTAATGTGTGATATTTTAGTGTATTTTTGGTCTTTGTGGAAGCTGCCCAGAGTGCAGCCAGATGGGCGAGGTAAAAATAAATTATTGTTGTTATTATTATTATTATTATTATTATTATTATTATTATTATTTATTATCCACCCCCCCACAACTGACCCTGTTCGACTCTCGTTTTTTGTCCCCCACCCACAGAGCATTCCCTATCAGAAGAAGTGCCAGCACTACTACACCAATGGGTCACAGTTCACACGCCCTCCTGAGAAAACCCCTTAATCCTAATTTTATTTCACTTTATTCTTTGGTAGATTTGCAAGAAGAAAAATGCACACCAATAAATTTTAGAAAGGGACAAGGTTAGACAGGGGTGCACAAAGCATTTTTTAAAAACGATAAGACTCTTTGCGCTCCGCTCCCCCTTCCTTCCCACCTGGCGATGCCCTGCCCTCTGCCTGGACCTCAGAGCTGGTGCATCATGTGGGGCTGGTTCTTGGGCGGCCGCAGCCTCTCCTCCTTCTTGTCCAGTCTCCAGCAGCTGCCCCAAGCTGACCAAGGGAGGAGGCTGACAGTGGTGCCTAGGGAGAGGAAACGGGAAGCCGGCCATTGGATCCTTCCAGGTAGGAAGGCTTAGAAAAGGCTTTGCCCCACAGCCCAGATTGGAAGATTGGAATGGAGTCAGGGGAAGCTGCGCTGGCAAATAGACAGTTGGAAAAATATAAATATACATAAAGAAAGCTGTATTCGACGGACGAAAGGATATATTATTTCTGACGTGATTGAGAATCGTAGAGCCAGGGACGGAGAACTTTAAAGCGTTAAAATCGGGATGTGGAAAATATGAAAACAACGAGGAGAGGCAGGGCTGAAGATTTGGAGATACGCTTCAGAGGTCCAGACTATGAGGAGCCCCGAAAAATTAATAATTACAATTTGGATTATAATTTGGTCTTTAAAAAAAAAAGTTTCTTGTTTTAATTGCATTATGATTGTATATGTTGATTGGCTGTTTTTTATTGGAAAATGTTATGTACTGAGTTGAATAGGATCCAAAATGCAGCAGTCTGATTAGTCCTAGAACAATAGGATTCAGAATGCAGCAGTCTGATTGGTCCCAGAACAATAGGATTCAGAATGCAACAGTCTGATTGGTCCCAGAACAATAGGATTCAGAATGCAACAGTCTGATTGGTCCCAGAACAATAGGATCCAGAATGCAACAGTCTGATTGGTCCTAGAACAATAGGGTCCAGAATGCAGCAGTTTGATTGGTCCCAGAACAATAGGATTCAGAATGCAACAGTCTGATTGGTCCTAGAACAATAGGGTCCAGAATGCAGCAGTTTGATTGGTCCACAGGAGCCACCCAATCCAGCTCCAGGTGGAAGTGAATCCGCAACCTGATTGGCCTACAGGTGAATCCCAGAATTAGCCAATCACGTGGGGCCCATTGTGTAAATAATGTATATAAAGCAGATATTCTGGGGGAACTTCTATTCCTCCTCACCACTATGAGCTGAATAAAGAGCATGAAATCCACACTCAACTCCAAGTATATTTCAGAAAACTAATAAAAATGATTTTTTAAAAAAGAAAAGGCTTTGCCCCCCACCCTGAGCCTCCAGCTGAGCCTTGTTTAAGCAGTGAGGTCTTCCTGGGCTCTGGCATGTTTCTACATCTTTGGTTAGTGTTTGATTCTGACTTGCTCTTCTTTAGCAGTGACCACTGGCTTGTCCCAGATCTCCTGGTTCCCCTCAGTCTGCTGTAATCATGTAAATGGGGGCGGATCTACTCTGAAACTAATGGAGCTTAAGCTTTGGGGCCCTTAATCCTAGAGAGGCCCCAGAAATTACTTTATTCCACACTGCTTTAAAACTTGGGGTCTAGTAGACCCAATTTGAGTCACACGACTCAAATTGATTTTTTTGTTGTTGCATATATTTCAACAATTCAGTTGCGAATTCGCTGGAGGAGACTCTTGAGAGTCCCATGGACTGCAAGAAGATCAAACCTCTCCATTCTGAAGGAAATCAGCCCTGAGTGCTCACTGGAAGGACAGATCCTGAAGCTGAGACTCCAAGACTTTGGCCACCTCATGAGAAGAGAAGACTCCCTGGAAAAGACCCTGATGTTGGGAAAGATGGAGGGCACAAGGAGAAGGGGACGACAGAGGACGGGATGGTGGGACAGTGTTCTCGAAGCTACCAGCATGAGTTTGACCAAACTCTGGGAGGCAGTGGAAGACAGGAGTGTCTGGCGTGCTCTGGTCCATAGGGTCACGAAGAGGCGGACACGACTAAATGACTAAACAACAACAATATATTTCAACAATTCCAAAGTTTGAGAGTCAGTAGCATAGATGTTGTAAGAGTGCCATGATCCGTCATGGAAAAGCAGCATTGAAGAAGAGGACAGGGGTTACTCAGACTTGGTTGCCACTTGCAAGGCCCCCCCCCCAAGTTTCAGGGCCCCCAAAACGTAGGTCCGCTGCTACATGTAGAAATGCTTCTGAGATAATGTTTCATAATGTGGCCCCAACAGGAATCCTGTCACAAATCGATTGGTGCCTTCTCACCATCTAAAGCAAGCAGGGAGTTCAACAAGTTCAAACGATTTTAAAGTTGCACCACACCACAAAAGTAAAGAATAAGGAAGAACAAGCTATAAATGGGTTCTTAGCGTGCAGACTCAGATGACTTCTGATTGCTTCAGGTCTCACCCTCTGCCTTGTTTCCCCATACGTTGTTTGCAAGCCCACGGGCTAAACCCTGTCCCTGGTGCCCACCACACCCATCCCCCAAGAGATGAGACATGACAACAATGTATGGGTATAAATTAGGCCACAACTTTAATTTCAGGTGTAGGAACCTTGGCTTCGGGCTTGGAAGGTATCCCTCTCATACCCAACAGGGGCTGAGGGCAGGGCAGTCAGGTGCTATGAATCTCTTGCAACCAACATTCTTCTTGCGGTGCATTCTGTGCGAGACGGAGCTGGAGGAACTGCTGGAATAACCTATTACCTATGCTTACGCCTTGGGACACGGGTGGCGCTGTGGGTTAAACCACAGAGCCTAGGGCTTGCCGATCAGAAGGTCGGCGGTTCGAATCCCCACAACGGGGTGAGCTCCCGTTGCTCGGTCCCTGCTCCTGCCAACCTAGCAGTTCGAAAGCACGTCAAAGTGCAAGTAGATAAATAGGTACCACTCCGGCAGGAAGGTAAACGGCGTTTCCGTGCGCTGATCTGGTTCGCCACATGCTGGCCACATGACCTGGAAGCTGTACGCTGGCTCCCTCGGCCAATAAAGCAAGATGAGCGCCGCATCACGACTGAACCTAATGGTCAGGGGTTCCTTTACCTTTAATGCTTACGCCTACCAATGCGAGAGCAGTGGCGTGGAGACTTATCTAAGTGGGCCTCAACCCTTTGCAAATGCTGCTGCAAGCGGCGATTTATACGCTTAAAGTTGAGAACTTCCTCCCCACTTGACTGAGAGGCGCCACCCTCCAGGCTGCGGCAGTCAGGGGAGACATCAGGTGACCGACTATTCTGCCGACAACAGCCGGTTTCTTAATTGGACGGCTTTTCTTGCCGGGCCCCACACATTAGGTGGGGGGGGGCTGTTAAGTTGTGGGTGAACATATCGGATGACACAGCGATTCTTCAAACAGCTCTTGTTTATTCACAGGCCAGAACAGAACTGTGATGGCCTGGGATTCCGATTCAGAGGCTGAACCAGAGGAATCCCAGCCTGCACAGGAGTCCCCGCCTCCAGGGCCGACTGAACTGGGGCAAGGCCTAGATGCTGAAGAGCCGGCACCTGTGGCAGAGCACCAGGAGCTGGCCCCAGGTGAAACTCTTCTGGCCCCAGAGGTGCTTGAGGACTCAGTGGCGTCAGGTGAGCCTCCTCCAGGGCCCAGTAACCCTTCGGCCTCTCCTGATCTGCAGAGGCTTAGGGCAGAGAGGCGAAGGGAACTGGTTGCTCCCAGGAGGAGTCCTCGCCTTAAGGCCAGAGGAGGCGGGGCTCCTGGGGGCCGGGACCGCCCCTGGCCTTAGAAGAGGATAAAAGCCTAGTCAGCCCGGCCCCAGGTTGCGGGAGCAACGTCGTTGTTGGCTTCGGACCTTCCTGTGTTCCTGATCCCTGCTCGGCCTCCTGTTCCTGATCTTCCGGTGTTCCTGTTCCCTGCTCGGCCTCCTGTTCCAGCGTTCCTGTTCCCCGCCCGGCTCTCCGCCTCGGACCTCGCCCCTCTTCGTGTGGACTCTGCTTATGCCCACGGTACCTTACCCCCGGGACCAGCACAAGAACTAAACTGAAGGGTTCAGCCAGCCTGCTTATATAGAGCTTCACTACAACGCAACAGTAACCACTTTCTGTAACTATCCAATCACTGAACGTCACTGTCAATTTCTTATTTGCATATGTGGACCTGAGTCAAAACTATCTACAGTATCCCCTTGCTGGCCCAGGGTGAGAACTTCAGTACATAACAGGGACCATCTAGCAAGGCGTACTTCCCCTTACCCCTACTTGGGGCCCGCAAGGTAGGCGAGTAGGAGGGTGATGGAATATCACTATGTCGGTGGTGAGCGGCCGCCCTCTTGGCTAGTTGGCCCAGCCCCCGCCGGGTGTGGGCCATCTAGGGAGGTGTCATTGCCCTTGGCCATGGCACGCCGGATGGGGGGGGGGGCTTCATGCCGGTAGACAGGACCCTTTTCTGCTAGGGGTGCCCCTCACTGTACTCCTACATGTGTGGGGAGGGGAGGTGTCACCATGCTCAGTTGCCATAGCAGGAGACATGATGGTGTTATCAGCGTGTAAGGACAAGCCATTACCAGCTACTCGACGATATACCACTGTGGAAGCAAGCTGAATTCTAACCGTATTTTTTGCTCTATAAGACTCACTTTTTCCCTCCTAAAAAGGGGAAATGTGTGTGTCTTTTGGAGCGAATGCAGGCTGCGCAGCTATCCCAGAAGCCAGAACAGCAAGAGGGATTGCTGCTTTCGCTGCGCAGCGATCCCTCTTGCTGTTCTGGCTTCTGAGATTCAGAATATTTTTTTTTCTTGTTTTCCTCCTCCAAAAACTAGGTGCGTCTTGTGATCTGGTGCATCTTATAGAGCAAAAATACGGTAATAATAATAATAATAATAATAATAAATAATAATAAAATTTATTTATATCCTGCCCTCCCCAGCCGAAGCTGGGCTCAGAGCGGCTAACAACAGTAAAATGATAAAACATTCTAAAATCATTTCATTATAAAATTAATTCCAATCAAATGAATGACAACCATTGGGCTAGAAGTTCAGTGAGGATTGCTAAAGGAGGGAGTCAGGCTGTGCCCTGGCCAAAGGCCTGGTAGAACAGCTCTGTCTTGCAGGCCCTGCGGAAAGATATCAAGTCCCGCAGGGCCCTGGTCTCTTGTGACAGAGCGTTCCACCAGATTGGAGCTGCGGCCGAAAAGGCCCTGGCTCTGGTTGAGGCCAGCCTAACCTCTCTGTGGCCTGGGACCTTCAAAGCATTTTAGGTATACTAAAATGTTGGGTGTAGTGAAGGGTTAACCTTCTGTGCCTGGAGCCTGAGAGGAGGTGCTTACAGGGAAGTAAGCCAGGATGTGACGAAAGCAGCTTGGAATGCTGTGAGCTGAGTGGGAATCGAAAGCAGTTTGTTGCGTCTCTGCAAGTAGAGAGAGAAGATGCAGCTTAACTCAGATGGAAGTTGGAGAGTGTAAATACGCTATTTTGTTTCAATAAAGAGACTTTAGGACAGAAGAAACGTTTGGGACTCATTTACTGCTCTTTCGACACATGTGCAACTTTGCTTAATTGCTAATTGCTTTACGACCTGCAGGGGGAAAATACATTCAAGATAAAAACAGACTAGGACTGAGCGATATCTGGTTTTCAACATCATGATAAACTAGGAGCTAAAGACTGCGAAATTCTGATATATATATATATTTTAATAAATGTTTATTGAAATTTTAAAGGTTACATGAGTAATAAAAAAAAAACAGCAGAAAAACACCCAATTAGACCACAAAAGAAAGCAAAACAATACATAAAAACAAGTCCCATCAAAGAAAAAAGATTAAAAAAAAGAAAAAAGAAAATGCATACAATATAAAAAAAGAACAAATCAAACCTTTACATAACTTTCTTTCTTTAGCTTATTTCCTTGACCTCCTCACACCTCCCCTCTTTGTATTCTGGTTCAGTTAGATATTTCAGCAAATCCTTCACCTTTGTTTTTATCCTAATAATTTATCTTAATAAATGTATGTAATTTAACATTCTCTTCTTTCACCAATTAATCATCCATTTTTACTTTGTTTAATCTTATTTCTCCTTAAAACTAATATATTTAAACTTAATCTCTTAAGACATTTCCCCTAGGGTCATAAAAAATTCATTCCACGATTTTTCCATCTCTCATTATTATTTTTTTTAAAATCTCCATATATACACTTTAAATTCCCAATTTTCTTCCACCGTCTCCCCTCCCCGGTCTCGGCCCCTGCCGTCAGTTCCATCAACCTCCCAGCGTCCATCAACCTGGAGATCTTATATCCGAGGCTCTTAACTCTTCTTCACTTCCCTTTTGTCGGTCTTCTTGATAATCTTTGGTGCTAAAAAGCAGATCTCGGGGGAGCTCCAACCCAACAATGCTTATATTCCTTCTTGACAAGTCTGCCAGATTTCCATAGTTAAAGCTAGGGCCCATAAAGTATTCCAAATCTTGTTTCACAATTCTTCCAAGTCCAAAGGCCCCCAAAGCTCCAATCGCCTCCTGGCTCAAATTCATATTCCAAAAGTCATTTGATCCCTGCATAAAGGGATCCCTCCACTTTTCCTTTTCCAGATCAAGCCAGGCACCCATCTTCAAAAACTGGCTTCTCCTAATTACAGTCATATAAGGCCTCAAGTTGTAATCCTCCATTTGCCTCTTTAGGGTTAAGGCTCCCCCTTGTTTTGCTTTGTACTCAACAACAGCAACTTTCTCCTTCTCTAATTCATCAATTTGTTCAGTTAAGAAAGATTCCTGTGCCGGGTTCTTGTCGACTTCTATGCTGATACCCACTTTTGTTCCCAAAATGTCAATCTTAGTAGCCATGACATCTATCTGTTTATGCAGCTTTCCCAACAAATAGAATGTCCTATTCAGTACAGACGCTACTTCTTCCTTTGCCGACATTCTTAAGATGTTCAAGGTCAGGACTAGTTTCTCACAGTCTTTATCTTAAGGCCAATTTCCCAGCTGCACTCTTGTAACAATGTCCCAAAACTCCCTCTAGAGGAAGACAGTCTCCATTTGTATCAATCCTTTCCAGCACAATTCCAAAAGTAAATTAGTAACAGTTTCCAGTTACCTTTTCTTCTTTTTAAGTGCAGAAGCAGACAATAGAAACAATGTCTTTCTTTTAAAGCTAGCTGTCAAATTTGTCCTGTTTACCGTCGATGGACTTTTTGCAAGCCGTTCCCAGGTTCAGAGACGTGATGCTTCGATTTTTAATTTTTCACCTTCTCCTGCAAGTTCACTTGGCCAAAATTAATAGTTTCAATCAGTGGAATTTTAATCCTTTACGTAAGACTTTCCAAAACCTTAGTTAACAACTACTTTGCTTCAGTCTATTTACAGAAAGGGAAGGTGGACTTCCTGTTTGAACCTACCCCGTTCAGTGCCAAATTAAATTATTTAAAAGCTCAATTTCCCGTTCTACTCATGGGTTGTTGTTTAAAATCCAATTGTCCACAGGAAAAAAGTCAGCGCTCTCCGACAGCAGCAATGCGGCTTCGCTCCGTGAAATAAGCGGTCGATTCAAGGCACCGCGCCTCTCACCCCACGTCGCTCCGGATTCCCGATACCGGGTCTCCCCGCGAGTAGGGGGGCGCTGAAGGTGCCAGCCGAATCCCAGGTTCACAGACTTCTTCCGTCTGTGATATCTAAGGGTCTCCGCCTTCGCCGTGGCGGTCAGACCCTGTTTTTCACGGAGCCGGTTCCTCCCGATCGGAGGAGCTCCGCCATTGCCGGAGGCGCTATCCCGGAAGTCCCCTGATATATCACGATGTCTGAAATTGGAGAACAGGCGTGGGGATGATGGAAGGATCGGGTAGCTGCCCCAAGACTCCGTCAGCGGGGCAGCCAGGGAAGATGCACATCCTCTGTGGCTGCTGCTGCTTTCCTGCTGGCAGAGAATAGTTGCTCTGCCTTCTGGTAGTGCCATGGTGCCTTGAAGTGAAGGCAATCAGCTGCCCTGTTCTCCATCAGCATGAGGGCGAAGGGAGAGCCTTGCAATAGGCTGCCTTGTTTTCCCTCAGTGTGAGGCAACTAAGATTAGCAGTGTTATCGGTATATTGCTGTGCATTGCTGGGTCAAAACCATGATTGCAGTGTGATTCCAAAACTGATTTTAGCCAATATATTGAAAAATTGCGCAGCGCTAAAACGGTCCATGAAATCTGTTATGATACCATGCAAAAATGGCATTAAATTAGTTTGGGGGGAGGCAAGGGATGGGGCCGCAGTCTCCCTGGGTACGTTCCACAGACTTCCAGGGGTCCTGGGACCCTGAATTGGGAGCTCTTTTCAGCCTGAAAACTGCATTCCCCCATAGGGGGAACTTTCCAAGGATGTTCATGACACTGGTGGGTGGAGCTGCAACCAGGAGATGGACGGACGGACAACAGGAAAAGGTTGCCATTCTTAATCTACCCCTGCTTCACTTTCACCTCCTTTATTTCTCTTATTTTACTGATCTGCTACTCCTTTCATTCTGCCGTTTTTCTCTTCTGGTGATTTCCGTGTTGCCTTCTCTGATTTGTGGAGCGTCTCTCCATTTCCAGGCTTGGTTTCCACCAACGGGGAACGGTGGAGGCAGCTCCGTCGCTTCTCCCTTCTAACACTGAGGAACTTTGGGATGGGGAAGAGGTCCATTGAGGAGCGGATCCAGGAGGAGGCCCAGTCCTTGGTGCAAGTGCTGCGGAAAACGGAAGGTGAATGTTCTTGCCACTCGTCTATGCTTTCCCTCAACAGGGTGAAAAGGTTTAATATTGCCACAGTAGCCAAGAGAAGGCTTGCTCTTTTTCCTAAGAAAACAAAATGGAATTCTGCTCAGATTTGGCGAATCTCCCAGATACATGCCTTTTGATTCTTTTGCTGAATGTGGGCTGGCACTTTAAATCCTTCCATCTTCCTAAAGCTAGGGCTGGCATACACCTGTATTTTCTCAGACACAACTGGGATTTGGGCAGCAGAGTGGCATCTAGGCAGATTTTTGGCGAATTGGCGAACTTAATATTTTGGGGGTGATGTTCACTTTTGGGAATATGGCAACCCTACTAAAAAGCCCATTCATGATTTTTAACTGAGTTGCATTTTAGGTGCAGAATGTTTGTGTGTGCACACAGACTAGATAGATTTCAGTTAAGACCCAGGGTCTGTGTTTCTTTGGAGAAGTGAGACACGGCGGAGACCATTGTAGCTTTAAGGAAGTCCAGATCTTGCAGCATGATCCTTCAAGAGGATCCTGCCCAAGATGGATCCCAGTTTTTCTTCTTCCTTCTTCTTCCCAGCAACCCTTGCTGAAGTCACCCTTTTCCTGGCCACCTTCCATATCCCCAGTCTCCGTTCACACCTCAAGGCAAGGGGTGGGGGCAGTTCACAAATTACAGAGGAAGGAAAGGAATAGAACCACAGCAACACCAACACTGTTTTTCTGAGCTCATCCTCATGAACATTGCGTGTGTAGGTCCCCAGGCCACCCCTCAAATAACTTCACACATAACACGTAATTTTTGTTTTGGTTTTTGGGCACTATTTTGGCCACAACTTTATTAAAATACAAAATCAGTGAGTGGTTGTTTAGACATTGGTTATGACTATCTGTCCCCCCGCCTGGGACAGAACTGACATCCCGAGGTCCGATCGGTAGCCAGTAGAAGAGAAAGTCAAACTGGGGGGTCATTTGAGCTAAGCGTCGGACCCATGCCGCTCACCCCAGCAGCTCCCCGAAAGCTTGCCGGCCCTGGTCCCATGACAGGGATTGGACGAAATCGTGGCAAGCCCCAGGATTCCTTTAACGGAATTCCCTTCAGCGCAATTGGAGGGGCAGGCACAGCCTATCCTGACCCCTCCACCACCACCGTATTATAACCAATGCCTAACCGCAACCTTACAAGTTGTGACAAATTGCTGAGTAGTAGGCAAAAACCAAATGGCACAGCCAATCACCCAATGGCAAAATTCCTACTAAGCCCCTGCTCCAAAGCAGACGACCCCATGACAGGCAAAGCAAGGTCAACCGGAAAAGAGGGCGGGTGGGCGGGTGATCCGATGCACTCTGCAAAGAGAAAGAGAAACCAGAGTGCACCAATATTTAAAGACTATGGTCCCACCCACCCAATTTGCAACATACAATTTGCCCCAGCAACCCGGTTACCCAATCATAGTGCCAGGCAACAACTATTAACCTGCCTGGCAACAAGAGGCCTGGCCTGGTGGCCCACACCGCAACACATGCTCTCATTTATTGGAGAACACGCTTTACCACTCCAAGACATTTCAACGCATGACTAAAAGACCAAGATGGTTCCCCACCCTTTTCACATAAAGAAATCAACCAAACTGGCCATTGACTCTTACTTTAAGACTAGTCACCATGACGCTTGAAACAACAATAAACTAAGGTGTTTCAAGACTAGCCACAAGATCATTTTCTCCAACACACTTGAAGAATACCAGGGTGTGGTAAACCTGACAGGACAGCTTACTCTATGGTCTTAAGCCCTTCATGTGTTAATTAGACTTAATCATGTTGGTTATATGAGGCTGGTTATCTCACAACCTTGCTATGTACTGCACAGCTGCAGATATCTGAACAGCCCGAGTTTGCCCACTCTGCAGCAGCCATGTTCCAGCAGAAACCATGCATGGAGGGAGGGAGAGCGGTCAGATAAATCAGAGAGTAGTAAGGATTGGACAAATCCACTTTTGCTTTGACTCTCTTTTGCTGGTTAGCTGCAGCCATTTCAAGAAGAAACTATGGAGGGGTGGGGGGCCAGAGACACTGGACAAATCACAGATCAGAAATGATCGCATAGGAAATAATGGAAATTTTCAGCCCATTATGTGAAAACTCGCTTAAGGAACTATTTCTGGGGAATACCTTGGGTTTGGAAAGCGGGACATGTGTGTACTTAATATCTCATCTGAATGGTTTTAGGAAAAGTTAAGTAAAAAGGAGTCTGGCTGCGTTCACAGCATGCAAATCTACATATGGCAGACACAGGCCTCAGAAGCTACCCAGTAAATACACACTCCAGTTGTACCCCCTTCTCCCTCTGCAGGGCACCCATTTGATCCAACCATTCACGTCAGTCATGCCGTCTCTAACGTTATCTGCTCAATTGTTTTTGGCAACCGGACAAGGACAAGGACTATGATATGAGGACAAGGACTTCATCTTTTTACTTGACACAATTAAGAAAGCCTCATCAATTATGTTGTCCACCTGGTTACAGGTAAGGAAGTGGTGGGAGGTCTCTTGGAGGTCACAGGCTGCTTCCTGTATAACCACAGGAAGGAAGAGTGTTACCTGGTTCATGCCTTCAGCTGCCTCTGCCTAAATTTCTCATAAACTTAATTGCTCAGTTTGCTTCTGGAGGACGGGGCATAGTTCAGGAGCTGAATATTAAGGTCCAGACCATGGGACACATGGCAATAAGGAAGGGTAGGTCTTGATGAGGCTGCATGTCCTTTTTCTTCACAGATCTGCAATTTTTCCCAAGTTTAATGCAGATCCTGCCTGGGCCTCAGCAAAAATTGCCCAGGTACATGAAGAAGTTAACAAACTTCATCTCTCAGAGGGTCGAGATGCACCAGGAGTCCTTCGATCTAAATTGCCCTCGGGACTTCATTGACTGCTTCCTGGCCAAAATGGAGCAGGTAGAAGTATTTGGGATTTGTATGCTAATACTATTGTTTTAGGGGACGCAGGTGGCGCTGTGGGTTAAAGCCTCAGTGCCTAGGACTTGCAGATCGAAAGGTCGGCGGTTCGAATCCCTGCGGCGGGGTGCGCTCCCGCTGCTCGGTCCCAGCGCCTGCCAACCTAGCAGTTCGAAAGCACCCCCCGGTGCAAATAGATAAATAGGGACCGCTTACCAGCGGGAAGGTAAACGGCGTTTCCGTGTGCGGCTCTGGCTCGCCAGAGCAGCGATGTCACGCTGGCCACGTGACCCGGAAGTGTCTCCGGACAGCGCTGGCCCCTGGCCTCTTGAGTGAGATGGGCGCACAACCCCAGAGTCTGTCAAGACTGGCCCGTACGGGCAGGGGTACCTTTACCTTTACCTTTACTATTGTTTTATAACATTGCTGCATCTTCCTCATCGCCCCTCTGACTCGAGGACCTTTGTGGTCCCTTCCAACCTTACAATTCCATGATTCCCTAGGTTCTGCTAAGCTCTCGCTAGCTCTCATTTCTTTTGTAGAAGACACAACTGGGGAACCAGCAGAACATGCTAGATATGCCCCCAAACACCTGCCACCACTCTTTGAATTAACACCTTCCCTGCTCAATGGCTAGGTTCTACCTGCACAGTTCTCCACTTGTTGTAGTTTCACCTGGTTCCTGAGCTTGTGAGCTTCCCATTGGCATCTGGTTGGTCATTGTGAGAACAGGATTGTGGACTTGATGGGCCAGCAGGATGCTGCTTCTCATACCTCTTTAACTCAGCGTTATTTTTTATCAGTCTATCCTGTGATACTTTGAATCAGATTGGAAAGGAAATCTTGCCAGCCAGCTTTCCATAAAACCATTCTGTAGATGTGCAAATTAGCCCCAGGTTTGATAACATTGCTCTTTTCTTCTTCTTCTTTCTGTGTCAGGAGAAAACAAACCCAGCTTCAGAATTCTTTCATGAAAACTTGGTTGGTACAGTTCTCAGCCTGTTCTTTGCAGGGACAGATACAACTGGCAACACCATCAGACAGGGGCTTCTTGTCCTCCTCCGATACCCAGAAATGGAAGGTAAAAAAGCAAGGTCAAATCTGTCGCTCTCACTCTTGTTTCCTGTCTGTGTGGATGGCTGATGGGTTCCTCCCTTGCTAAATAAACCAGGACTCTCTTTTCCAGCTCTAACTGATGGGATCTTCTCCCTTCAACTGGGTCAGAACCCTAGTTCCTTCCTTTGATCACACTGGGACTTATAGGCACCAAATTGAAGAAAATATTGGAGGTGGGCAACCAGGGTTTTTATTCCAGGGGAACTCAGTTCTGGCACTTCTCAGGTGGCTGCCATTGCCATTCTAAGAGAAAATGGTGAGTTCCGGCACCTCTTTTTCTATAAAAATAGCACTGAGGGCAACCCTCCACTCCTGTACTTCCCTTGCTTCCACACTGCTGCAGAGCACGTCTTCCTTTGCCATGTGCAACTGTCTGTAGGCCCCTCCTGCTCCCTGACTGCGTGCAAGAACGGTCCTTTCCATCTCCTTCTACATTCTTCTGTTAACCGGAGAAGCCAGAGAACAAGCCTTCTACATGCAAAGCAGGGAGGTCCATCTTGCTCATACTTTCTATGCTGCCTTGATATTAAATTGATGTGGGGTTTTACAAACCTCTAAACTACTGAACCATGGTTCCTCCTCCTATAACTATATCTAACAATTCCTATGGCCTGTTAGCACTAATCCCACTGTATTGTTTATAGCAAACATCCAAGAGGAGATTGAGCGAGTCATCGGGAGGAACCGCAGCCCCTCCTATGAGGACCGGAATCAGATGCCCTACACAGAAGCCTTCATCAGTGAGATCCAGGGTTTCTAGACATCTCACCAGTGGCAGCTCCTCATATGGTCACCCAGGAAGCACATTTCCGAGGGTTCACCATTCCCAAGGTATAGTGAGTTGTGTGGCTAACAAAAATATTAGTTCAGATTTACGCCACACCTACCTTTGTCTGGAAAGAGTGGGGCTTATCCACACCTACCTTTTGCCCCACTCTTTCCAGACAAACGCCTGTGTTTAGAAGCTCCATGTTTGGGTTTTGTTGCTTTTTGCTGCACAAAAACCTGCTCTTTGCCGCTCAGTTGGAGCAAACATCACTTTGGGTTTTCTGTGGGTTGCCATTTGCTCCAATTGAGCTTTAAAGAGTGGTTTTTCACACGGAAAGTTCCCGAGCAGCAACAACAACATGAAGAACAAGAACACAACACTCAGACATGGAGTTTGGATAAGACCTTAGAGATGGAGGTGTGCGCGTCTGCTTTCCAAACAATAGCCAGGTATTCACATCACCAGTGGCTCAGATGTAGAGGAAGCAGAAGGAGGAAGCATCTAGAGGAAGGAGTTGTCAGTTTGCAGCACCCAAAGGACTAAGTGGAGAGTTCAGATTTCCCCTAATTGCCTAAAAGCAATCCCTCATCAGTGGGAAAGGACTCTAGGAGGGCAGTGATGTACATCAGTATACATCAGTACATCCTGTAATAACTGCACTAACCTACCTTAGATTACTTCAGCCATCTTTACTCCTATATTTGAAGTATTTTGAACTAAAGTAATGCTAGTATTTTAAAGGAAACATAAGAAAAACCTGCTTGATGAGGCCACAGGCCCAACAAGTCTAGCACCTTCATCCCACAGATGCCCATGTGAAGCGTACAGGCAGAACTGGAGGACAAGAGCCCTCTCTGCGCTTGTGTCAGTCCAGCCACTGGGGCTTTGAGGCATGCTGCCTTTGACAGTGGAGGGAATGTTGTGTTGAGACGTTCATTCCCAGAAAGAACACTCAAAGTTGCTAAAAGTTACTGGAAGTTTCCAGAAGCTGTGGGAATGCTGGTTTGTTTACACCAGGAGGCAAGGTAATCACGGTGAGAACTGTTCCTACACATGCACAGCTTCTGTGCTGGAAGAATGAGAGATTGTTTCGTTTGTACTCAACTCTTGAACTGGAAGGATGTAATCCGGAGAGGTGGGGTCTTGAGGTGGGGCCCTGCAGCTACCCAGGGCAAGGCCTGCAATGTTTTAACTGAACCTCTATCAGGGCTCCGATAGAAGCTTGTTTCCCGGTATAGTTCTGTAACTGTTAAAGTTTTCGAATGGTTTCAGGAGTCGAATGGACTCCTGGAACAGATCAAGTTCGAGAACCAAGGTACCACTGTATGCCCCTGGCTCCTGCCAAGCCATGAGACTCTTCCCAGGCCACATCATGTAGTGATTCAGATAAACTGAACGAGCCAGTGTGGTGTAGTGGTTAAGAGCGGTAGTCTCGTAATCTGGGGAACCGGGTTCGATTCCCCGCTCCTCCACATGCAGCTGCTGGGTGACCTTGGGCCAGTCACACTTCTTTGAAGTCTCTCAGCCCCACTCACCTCACAGAGTGTTTGTTGTGGGGGAGGAAGGGAAAGGAGAATGTTAGCCGCTTTGAGACTCCTGAAGGGGAGTGAAAGGCGGGATATCAAATCCAAACTTCTTCTTCTTCTTCTTCTTCTTCTTCTTCTTCTTCTTCTTCTTCTTCTTCTTCTTCTTCCTATGAAGGGTACCATCTCCTAATCAGCAGAGCATTGTCCAGTCCTTAAGGGATTTGAACCAGGGATAAAGACAGGCTAAAGAGGAAATATCTGAACTGGGCCAGTTGCAGTAACCATTGCCTCTGGGGGCTCTGTCTTTCCTCTGCAGGGCACCACTGTTATTCCTTTCCTGTCATCCATCATGAAGAGCTCCAAGTACTATGAGACACCCAGGAAGTTCACTCCTGGCCACTTCCTGGATGAAAACGGGGCCTTCAAGAAGGTGGAAGCCTTTCTGCCATTCGGAGCAGGTGATGGGCCTCTGTTTTATATGTCCAGAATAGGGAGGAGGAGCGAATGAGAGGGCTGGCTTGGCTTAACCTTAGGAGGAATCTAAAGATCTGTAGTGGGAAAGAGAGGGGGATGCAAAAGAAGAGCAAAAAATGCTGGATTGTATGGCCTGGGAAATATTGGGTTAGGACTCACCCTGTATATATAAATGGAACTCCTGTTTCTTGGTTTTCCAGGAAAAAGAGCTTGCCCTGGTGAAGGTATGGCCCGTATGGAGATTTTTGTGTTCCTTACAACACTGTTGCAAAACTTCCATCTGAAACGCCCAAGCAGCGGGAAGAAATTGACATTGCACCAGAAGTGGAAAGTAATGGACACGCTCCGCGGCATTATCAGCTTTGCGTGGTTCCACGGTGAATGGTCCTGAAATCTCTGGGAGACTCGGGGGACTGTCCCTTGCGTGTGTTTCTTTTAATCTGAACTCCTTTCTGTCTCTCTGATTTGGTGATAATATTGACACAATGAAGGTTTGTGTCTGAATAACTGCTTTGAAAACCTTCAGCATAGATTTCAGTGTAAACGTTTTATGGTTGAAAAACCGTTTTGAAAATCTCTACGACTAAATTGCCGTATGCACAGATCTCAATATAAAAGGATTCTGCCCATTCTGAATTTCTTCTGTTTCTGATTGTTCTCATGGTAGAAAAAGGTAAAAGGATTATTACCCAGGAGAAGAAAGCAAAGATCTTGAAAGTGAACTTCATAATTTGAATATCAAAGAAATAACAACTGAGGTAGTTCACTTAGGGGAAAAAGTTGAGGTATTGAATTTGAAACTCAATCAGGCAAATGAGACACATTTGGACTTACTAAAGGAGTTTGATAATCCACAATGTAAACCTAGTCTTAACCCTAATGGAATTCCAGAAGGGGATAAGGTGGAAGTTCTTGTACATATAGACTCAGTGTTCTGTCTTAGTATACATATGCATTATAAGTCCAAAAAAAAAAAAAAAAAAAAAGGAAAGGAAAGGAAAGGAAAGGAAAGGAAAGGAAAGGAAAGGAAAGGGAGAGATACAAAGTCAAAAATGTCCTTCCTTAGAGCAAGTCAAATAATAATGAAAGGATTTAGGGGGAAGGAATCATGGACTGGCCCCTCCAGATTATTTTTACTGAGCATTGTTCATGATCTGTGCTCATGGTGCAGCTGGGGTGGTTATAAGTGCCTGGCGTGCTCTGGTCCATGGAGTCACCAGGAGTCAGACATGACTAAATGACTAAACAACAACAACAACATCATATGGGATCATGATTTCAGTACTGTTTGCTCCTGCAAACACTTACAGGCATTCGTATTTTGTTGTTTGCAAGAGGTCTCCTGCTAAAACCATGGGACTTTTCCAGGTCTAAAAAATCAGTATTTTAAAATAATATCCATTCCCTTAGCCAGCATAGACAGGATGCCTCATATCATAAATCTGGCAGGGGGAATCTGCCTCTGTCTTTAGAGTCTACCAACAATTTGTATTTGCATATAAATATATGTTGCATATGAAAATAATGCATTGATGGTATTTAACTCCTAGTAAATTACCACAAATGGATAAAACATGCTCAAATGTATGCTGGAAATGTAAGGAAAAAGAAGGCTCCTTCTATTATATGTGGTGCAATTGTAAGGTAGTAAAAGGGTTTTGGGAAATGATATATAACAAGTTGAAAAAATGTTAAAAATAACCTTTGCTAAAGAACCTAAAGCTATCTTTTTAGGAATTCTAGGTGCTGAAATCCGAAGGTATCAGAAAAGACTATGTATGCGACCATGGCTGCATGGATGTTATTGGTTCAGAGATGGGAAGGAGATAAAGTTCCTACCAGAGAAGAATGGCACATGAAGTTGATGGACTATGCTGAAATGGCAAAATGACTGGAAGAATCAGAAATCAGGAAGACCGAAATTTAAACAAGGAATGGGGGAAATTTATAACTTATCTTATTTTATTTTTTTAATAATATTTATTAAATTTTTACAAAAAGAAAATTATAAAACAAAAACACACAAACAAACAAAAAGACAAAACCCAAAATTTAAAAGGAAAAAATAAAAATCCCTCTTTCAAATATCATACCACTCATTTACTTATTTTCATGACTTCCTCACCCCTCCCTTTTTTGTATTCCATTTAAAAAATTGTTCAGCAAATTCATACCCTCTTAATTTACCCTTAATTGTTTATCCTCACATATTATAACTTCTAACCATATTGTTAGAACCACTTCGTTTCATTCCAACGTCCTTAACATTCAAAAATTTTGCAATGTTTCTGTAAATAAATTTTGAATTTCTTCCAGTCTTCTTCCACCAACTCTTCTCCCTGGTCTCAGATTCTGCCAGTCATTTCCGCCATCTCCGTATACTCCATTACTTGCATCTGCCAATCTTCCAGAGTGGGTACATCTTGTGTCTTCCAATGCTTTGCTATGAGAATTCTTGCTGCTGCTGTTGCATACATAAAGAAAGTTCTATCCTTCTTTAACACCAATTGGCCGACTATGCCCAGGAGAAAGGCCTCTGGTTTCTTAGGGAAGGTGTACTTAAGTACCTTTTTTAGTTCATTATATATCATCTCCCAGAAAGCCTTAATCCCAGAAAGCCAGCATGACTAAGCCGCTTCTGGTGAACCAGAGCAGCGCACGGAAGCGCTGTTTACCTTCCCGCCAGAGCGGTACCTATTTATCTACTTGCACTTTGACGTGCTTTCGAACTGTTAGGTTGGCAGGAGCAGGGACCGAGCAACGGGAGCTCACCCCATCACGGGGATTTGAACCATCGACCTTCTGATCAGCATGCCCTAGGCTCTGTGGTTTAGACCACAGCACCACCTGCTGGTAGTCCAGTATAAATCCCTTGAGAATGCATTATTATTGCATAAATGGCATGTTGCAGAATACACCCACAAAAAAGCACCAGTCTGTGGAGCAACCTTAAATTCCAGACAACAAAGCATAGTTCAGAAATGGCAGGTGCTGCCCCACTTCGTCAGTGGCTGGAGAGGGAGACACCATATCAGTGACAATGACCAAAAACCAGTTCCGAGAACAATCTTCACTTCCATACAACAAAGGTTCATTGCCATCATGTTAAAGAAAAGCAATCCAAAGACTAAAGATTTGGGAGTACCGCCTTCTGTTGCTGGAAAAACAAAAGAAAGTAATTATTAAATTGTTTAAAGCAAAGCAGAAAGCTTGATTGATGGTGGAAATAAAGATTTAAATGGATGATAGACATTTCAGTATCTTTTTTTGTTCCCTGCCACGAAAGAACACGAGAAAATGAAAGTGGAGCAATCATTGCTAGCTGTGAGAAATAGAATAAGAAACAGGAACACAAGAAGTGTGAGCATGCCCCATCTCCCTTGATTAATATGATTTGATAAATATATGAATCAATGGTGCAATTGCCCTTGGAATACTATGTGTGATTCTGTTTGCCTGACCTCCAAAAGGAAATTGTAGAGCTGGAGAAAGTTATTATTATTATTATTATTATTATTTTATTATTAACAACAAACAACAACAACAACAATTTACTTATACCCCAGCTTTTCCCCCTGACAGGGACTCAAGGCAGCTTTTGGATAAAATAAGAACGGCATAAAACAATTAAACATTAATAGAATCCACACCTCCAGTGGAGCAGAGAGGGAGGGGGGGGGGCAAGTGAGGAGAGGGCTCAAAGATGCTGCTGAGAGCCCAGGCACCTCACGTAACCCAGCTGGCCAAGAGGCACACACGCTACGTCCGTCACCCAGCCTGCACAGAGGGGTGAAATGCAAGGAGGGGAGGCGGAGATTTGGGGTGTCTAAGTTCTTATGTTAGGGGAGAAGCTGGATGAGGCCACTCCCGAATTCTGCAGGTGACTAAGACGGACATGAACTTTGTGGTTCTGCACAGTAAATAGTTTGCATCAATAAAACCTGTAAAAGACAGGTCGGAGTCCTGCCTGGTTACTCACGAGCAATCACCACCCTCATCTGACAACAGCTAACCCTGGACATATCTCCTTTTAATTGTTTCCCACTGTATTCTGTACAGTGGTGCCTCGCAAGACGAAAATAATTCGTTCCGCGAGTCTCTTCGTCTTGCGGTTTTTTCGTCTTGCGAAGCATCCCTATTAGCAGCTTAGCGGATTAGCGGCTTAGCGGCTATTAGCGGCTTAGTGGCTTAGAAAAAGGGGGGGGAGGAAAAAAACTCGCAAGACTTGCAAGACGTTTTTGTCTTGCGAAGCAAGCCCATAGGGAAATTCGTCTTGCGAAGCGCCTTGAAAAACGGAAAACCCTTTCGTCTAGCGGGTTTTTCGTCTTGTGAGGCATTCGTCTTGCGGGGCACCACTGTATTAATTTCCTCAGAGGCGATGGGAGACGTTAGGGTAAACCTCTGCAAGATGGTGGTCAAATAGAGGAAGAGCTCCATCCTAGCTAAGCTTTCTCCAGGGCAGGAGGCGTTTCCCTGTGGGATGACAGCAGGGGGGAAATCAACCAACGAGCGGAATTGTTTTAAGCAGTGCTTTTCCCCCAGGGGGTGCTGAAGGGCACGCAGTACCCGTACCCCTCTCTCTCTTGCTTAAAAAGTGTGGTACTTAGGGTAACAATTTCATGGTGAGTACCGGCACCTATTTTTCTAGGAAAAAAGCATTAGTTTTAAGAGTTGTCTTAAATGTCAGAGCTCAACTTTTTTATTTTTTGGAAGGAGGTAAGAGGCGGTAGACAGATCCTCTGGATACTGGGAGAAGTTGAATTTCTCAGAAATTTCAGGGTGTAGGGTTGGCTCAGCTATGTCCAGACCACCAGTGGGGCATCTCCAATTAGGCCTATCAGACTGTACCCTTTGGCCCCTGAAGCCCTTTCGGCCAAGCCACACATCGCACCCTACCTTTGGCATCATGGATGATGTCAGGTGTGGGGCAGGTAGAGATGCGCCTGGGCTGAAAGGGGTTTTGCAGCACCTGAAGATAATACCTTGTGCAAAGCGGTTTTGTTTTGTTTCTTACACTTAAAGAAAGAAAGAGAAAATAAAGAAATAAAGCCTCATGGCTGCTTGAACCAACAGCAAGTGTCTCTGTACCTTCCTGGCCACATTTCCTGAGTCAGAAGACTCCTGGGAATGATGCTCTTACCTTTAATGCCCAATACGGCCTAGGAACCTTGTACCCATGGAATCGCCTCTCCTGGTATGCCCCACAAAGGACATTGCGGTCTGCAAATAACAACATCCTGGAGATCCTGGGCCTCAGGAAGAAAAGGCTGGCCTTGAATTTCAGTAAGGCCCAGAAGCTCTGTGCCTGGTATGATCCCACTGGATGCACTTCTCTAGAGTCGCCTCTGCGCACTGAACCCAGAGGCACTGCTATTGCTGGGAACAGACTCAGCCTCCCCTATGCAGCAAAGGTCTGGCCAATGAACAGCCCAAATACATGAAACTATGTAGACTTTCTCCCCAAAATAATGTCACTGAATGAACTTTTATTCACTCAGATCATTGCCCTGGGGGGGGGGGGAATTAACCTCTCTAGTCATGAGGAGTGTCCTCTGTTGCCTTCCTTGCTGATACCAATGTGGAGAGGACACCAAAGTGTGCTGGCAAAACTCATAATAGATAAGTTATGTAAACTGACCTTTCTCCCTGTTATTCTTAACGCAGGCTCATTCGTGGAAAATAGTTAATCTTTAAAAGAGTTCAGGCTCCTTGGATTTATAGGCAGCGCTTGGGATGCCCATCCACTTCTTTGCAGAACCAAAGTACCAGGAGCAGCAAAGTCAACGACGGCCGCCAGCTCCCAAATGGGCCTCTTTGGAGTGTTGCCCTTCTTGCTGGTCTCCTGCATCACTTTCTTGCTTATCCTAATCCGGAGGAGAGATGCCACAAAGGGCAAGCTTCCCCCAGGCCCCACCCCATTGCCTTTGCTGGGCAATTTGCTCCAGTTGGATGTTCGGAACATCATAACATCTTTTCAGAAGGTGAGTGTGGGTCTCTGCTGCCAGCAGGGCTGGGGGCTGCTATGTGAAGGAGGTGTCCCAGTGCCATTTGGAGTGGAAGAGGAGGAGCTACCCCTAGGCAGGATTTGTTACTGCAGAAAAAGAGGAAACTGCCTTATACAGATTCAGGCTATTGATCCATCTAGTCATGTTTTCTTCTGCTCTGCACTGTCCGGCAGTAGCTCTCCAGGGTTTTAGATGGCAGGGACTGGACCTGGGTCCTTCTGCATGCAAAGCACGAGGTCTTCCACCGAATCACACCCTTTCATGCTGTCGCTTTCCAAGTATCCGGTGTGTTCTTTGTCTCTTGGCAGCTCCAGGAGCAGTATGGTCCAGTCTTCACTGTCTACATGGGCTCCCGGCCAATTGTGGTGCTGTGCGGTTATGGAACCATAAAGGAAGCACTCATAGATAATGCAGAAGCATTTGGAGGGAGAGGACCGATGATGGGTGTGGATGAAAGCATCCGGGATTATGGTAAGTGGCAGCTTGAAAATAGAGTGTTTATAGCAGAAATGAATGCAACTGAAAGCTGAGATGGGATAAATTTATCTTGCAATATTAGAGGAAGGGCCATAGCTCAGTGTCAAGAGTACCTGATCTGAATGCCGAATGTCCCAGCTACAGTCTCTGGCATTTACTTGAAACAATGGAGAGAAGGCGCCAATCGGCTGGATGGACCACATGCCTGACTCGATAGAAGGCAGCTTTCTACGATCCCTGTCTTTTTCTTCTTATTTTTGAACATTATCCATGTAAACCCAATAATAAAATAGGACTTCATGAGTCAAACATATAAAAAGTAAATCAAACCAAGCCCAGCCTGGGATTCTACATTCGCAAGAAGCAACAATAAAGCAATTTATCTGGATATTTGCGATGAGATAACATACAAGGGGAGAGTACCATCATAATAAATGAGAAAACAAGAGGTGTGGTGCACTTGATTTACAAGATACACCAAAACATGAACCTATAACAGAAGCCACCAGAGGGAGAAGCAGCACTGTGATTCTATAATTTAATATAGCTCAGGACTACTTTTAGCCTGGAAATGGCATTCCACTATAGGAAACTTTTCAGTGATGTGCATGACTGTGGTAAGTGGTGCTGGAGCCAAGGTGTGGGGGGGGGGAAAGAAGAGGAAAAGGTTTGCATGGTCTCCCCCTCCCTCCCTCCCTCCCTCCCTCCCTCCCTCCCTCCCTCCCTTCCTTCCTTCCTTCCCTCCTTTCGCCTTCTTTCTGCCACACACACCTCATCCTCCCAACTGTTCTAGTCTCAGTATTATCTGAGCTAGAAGGACTAAGTGGTCTGACTCAGTATTCCTGCATGGCAGGGGGTTGGAATAGAAGTTCATGGTGCTCTCTTCCAACTCTATCATTCCAAGGCATTTTTCCTATCTTCCTTTTCTAGGGATGGGGGAGAAATTTGACTCACTTTCAATTTTCTCACTTTCCAGTGTTCTCACTTTCCCCCATTTCACTCCTAGGAATGGCAAGGTCAACCAATCTGGCTTTTCTAGACTTCTCATTTTTCCACTTCTCCACATTTTCACACCACTTTTCTTTAAAAACAGCAACAAACCTCTCCATAATTCTCCAGTGTTTTAGCTCGGATTTCTCCTAGTAAGCACATTTTTGTGTGCCGTTGTGACTAATGTACAGTGGTGCCCCACAAGACGAATGCCTCGCAAGACGAAAAACTTGCTAGACGAAAGAGTTTTCCATTTTTTGTCGTTCTGCAAAACGAATTTCCCTATGGGCTTGCGAGTTTGTTTCCTTTTTCTTGAAGCCGCTAAGCTGCTAATAGCCGTGCTTTGCAAGACGACAAAACCGCAAGACTCGCGGAACGGATTTTGTCTCGCGAGGCACCACTGTACACATTTTATCTTTGCAAGCAATTTTCCCCAATACAATGCATTTTGATGTTATTTTCACTGTTTCACGAATATATTTTAATGCCTGCTTTCCACTGTTTTTTATAAATATTGGCTGGAGAACTGCACTGCAAAATTCGGACAAGTGCAAATTTTGAAGTGTGGCTGTGTTTCCGTTCTCCTATTGTTTTGCAAAGTATAAATGAGTGTGAATTAAATGTGAACCAAATCTAATTTTATGCCTGTCCCTATTTAATGTAGGTAAGCTGCTTTTTCTCTCTCCCTTCATTCCTCCCTGCCCTCATTCTCAACTTCTCTCTCTCCATCTTCCATTTCTTTCTTGTTACCACTGGAAAGCTGAACCCTTGTTGGGATGGTTGGGAGGTCCCAAGAAGGAGAGCCATAGGCCTGGTCCAGAGGCCTGCTGCCCTGGAGCTGATTCAAGGCGGTGAAATTATACCACAAGTCTGCTTCCCCTCAGCTCATGCCAACTGTCCCTCCATCTTTCTGTGCGGTGACGTCCATGCCAGGGCTTCTTCTATAACTGCTGCAATGCAGGGGGTTGGACTAGAGGACCCCTGGGGTCCCTTCCATGTCTACAATACTGTGATTCTATCCCTCTTCATCTCAGAGAAACCAGAAAAACATTGCTTTTTCCACTGTTCTCTGTGTGGCCCTTCCATCTTCTTTTGGACCTGACTTGTAGTGAAGAAAATGTCCCCCCTGGCACATATGGCTGCCCCTGTGAGAACGGGATTGTTAAACTAGAGGGAGGTTCCGTGTGCCATTGTTTTCCGTGTAGCGCCTCCATCTTTTCTCCCCCAGTCTTCTGCCTTTTTTTGTGGCGTTTTTCTCCATTTCCAGGTGTGGTTTCCACCAACGGGGAACGGTGGAGGCAGCTGCGTCGCTTCTCCCTCACAACCCTAAGGAACTTTGGGATGGGGAAGAGATCCATCGAGGAGCGGATCCAGGAGGAGGCCCAGTTCCTGGTGGAAGCCCTGAGAAAAACGGAAGGTGAACGTTTCCCCTCGGAAGGGGCGCCATGTGCTTTTTGACACTGTGGCAGCAGGAGGCGAGGAAAACGATGTTGTAACTGAGGAACGGCCACTCTTCCTGCCCAAACATCCGCCATGCTTTCCTCACAGTCATTCAGTCCCCTGTCAAATAAGTGGGTCCGGCTTTCCTCCTTTGCACCTGCCGCTTTGCCCACAGAGTTTGTCATCTGGTTTCCGGAGATGGCGTTAGTCCCCTAGGAAGATTGTGGCATATACAGTGGTACCTCGGGTTACATACGCTTCAGGTTACATACGCTTCAGGTTACAGACTCCGCTAACCCAGAAATAATACCTCGGGTTAAGAACTTTCCTTCAGGATGAGAACAGAAAACGCACAGTGGCAGTGGGAGGCCCCATTAGCTAAAGTGGTGCTTCAGGTTAAGAACTTTGCTTCAGGATAAGAACAGAAATCGTGCTCCGGCGGCACAGCAGCAGCAGGAGGCCCCATTAGCTAAAGTGGTGCTTCAGGTTAAGAACAGTTTCAGGTTAAGAACGGACCTCCGGAACGAATTAAGTACTTAACCCGAGGTACCACTGTAAAGGATCTCCTTCCTCCTTGTATTCCAGCCCAGATGTGCAAAAAAGGCTTTAATCACCACAGAGGGGTCCATTGTGGTGCCAGATTCTGTGGTTTTCTGAGCACCCGGCGCCTTCCCTCAGAAACTCAGCCAGATGAGTGGGGTATAAATAATACATTATCATCATTATTGTAAACCATGGGTAGGCAAACTAAGGCCTGGGGGCTGGATCCGGCCCAATCGCCTTCTCAATCTGGCCCACCGACAGTCCGGGAATCCGTGTGTTTTTACATGAGAAGGATGTGCCCTTTTATTTAAAATGCATCTCTGGGTTATTTGTGGGGCATAGGAATTCGTTCATGAAATATACTCAGAGTCGCAAAGTGATTTCATGCTCTTTATTCAGCTCATAGTGGTGAGGAGGAATGAATGAATGTCCCCTCAAAGTATCTGCTTTATATACATTATTTACACAATGGGCTGCACATGATTGGCTAATTCTGGAATTCTACTGTAAGCCAATCAGGTTGTGGATTCACTTATATCTGGAGCATGATTGGGTGGTTCCTGCCAACCAATCACACTGCTGCATTGTTCTAGGACCAATCAGACTGCTGCATCCTGAATCCTATTGTTCTAGGACCAATCAGACTGCTGCAATTTGGATCCTATTGTTCTAGGACCAATCAGACTGCTGCAGTTTGGATCCTGTTCAACTCAGTACATAACAGTTCATTTCCCCCCATAAAATCCAGTCCGGCCCCCCACAAGGTATGAGGGACGGTGGACCGGCCCCCTGCTGGAAAAATTTGCTGACCCCTGTATAAACCTTGGGCTTGTCTGCCTCCGTTCCCTCTTCCCTCAGAGACTTGAGGGGTGAGACATCTGGTGAGGAACCAAACGAGTCCTGGGATCGTTTCTGTGGAGAAATAAGACCCATTTTTCTCTCTCCTCAGACCAGACAAGGGATGTGAGCCAACTGAGGAGATACCAGGGAGCCATCCTCTAGTGGAGTCCTTTTCCCGCCTTTTTCCTCTCTCCCGCCATGAAGAGGCTAGATGAACGCCAGGCTCAAAATGGCTGCCTTTATGCCAGGAGCTGCCTCTTCCTTTCTCCCTTTCTCTCTCTCCTCAAGGCCTGGAGGGTCAGGGGAGCCTTTCCAAGGCCAGGGCCCTTTAGAGGGCCACAGGAGTTGCCTCAGGATTTTGTTTTTTAAAGAGAATTCAAAAGGTTCTCCTGTCCTCCCGCCCTCCAGAGTAAGCCCTTCTGAACAGCTCGACCATCCAAAATAAATCAATGACTAGACATGCCTCGTTCTAAAATAAATTAATCACTACACATGCCTCATTTTGAAATAAATTAATTACTACACATGCCTCATGAGTCCCTGAGGAATTTGGAAGGTTCCTCAGAGGATGGCTTGGAATTGCCTTGCTGGGTGAAACTGCAAGATGGCCTTGTCCCTTTTCCTTATTTCCTTAGGCTTTTCCCTCAGCTATTGAAAAGGCAAAGCTGCCTCTCTTTTACCACAACTTTCCAAGTCATTGTCTAAAGGATCTCTTGAAATTCACTATATAGAGTTTCATTTTCTGGGGCACAGTCTGCACATGAGGGTGGATATAACCCTCTGTGTTTTCTGCCTACGCCTGGACAGTTTAATATTAAATAAGAGTATATTATTTAAATGTAAAATAATTTTTCTTCTTTCCTTTCTCTGTCCCTCTGGAAAGTTTTTAATAGAATTGAGGAGAATTTCTATATCTTGCCTAATTAAGAGGAAAGACAGCCCCCAAGCTTTCTAGTATTCCACGGCATGGCAAGATCCTGCCCATGTGCAGAGGTTTATTTGGCTTCATCTAGCTGGAGAAGCATCGTTTGCATATTTCTGGATGCTGTTAAAACATTCAGGAGCCATTTTTAGCTAAATGCACCAGTGTCCATTGTTGTTGTTGTTTTTTAGTCGTTTAGTCGTGTCCGACTCTTTGTGACCCCCTGGACCAGAGCACGCCAGGCACTCCTGTCTTCCACTGCCTCCCGCAGTTGGGTCAAACTCAGGCTGGTAGCTTTGAGAACACTGTCCCACCATCTCATCCTCCGTCGTCCCCTTCTCCTTCTGCCCTCCATCTTTCCCAACATCAGGGTCTTTTCCAGGGAGTCTTCTCTTCTCATGAGGTGGCCAAAGTCTTGGAGCCTCAGCTTCAGGATCTGTCCTTCCAGTGAGCATTCAGGGCTGATTTCCTTCAGAATGGAGAGGTTTGATCTTCTTGGAGTCCATGGGACTCTCAAGAGTCTCCTCCAGCACCAGAATTCAAAAGCATCCATTCTTCGGCGATCAGCCTTCTTGATGGTCCAGCTCTCACTTCCATACATCACTACTGGGAAAACCATGGCTTTCACTATACGGACCTTTGCTGGCAAGGTGATGTCTCTGCTTTTTAAGATGCTGTCTAGGTTTGCCATCGCCTTTCTCCCAATAAGCAGGCGTCTTTTAATTTCGTGACTGCTGTCACCATTTGCAGTGATCATGGAGCCCAAGAAAGTAAAATCTCTCACTGCCTCAATTTCTTCCCCTTCTATTTGCCAGGAGGTGATGGGACCAGTGGCCATGATCTTCATTTTTTTTATGTTGAGCTTCAGACCATATTTTGCGCTCTCCTCTTTCACACTCATTAAAAGGTTCTTTAATTCTTCCTCAGTTTCTGCCATCAAGGTTGTGTCATCTGCATATCTGAGGTTATTGATATTTCTTCCGGCGATCTTAATTCCGGCTTGGGATTCATCCAGCCCAGCCTTTCGCATGATGAATTCTGCATATAAGTTAAATAAGCAGGGAGATAATATACAGCCTTGCCGTACTCCTTTCCCAATTTTGAACCAATCAGTTGTTCCATATCCAGTTCTAACTGTAGCTTCTTGTCCCACATAGAGATTTCTCAGGAGACAGATGAGGTGATCAGACACTCCCATTTCTTTAAGAACTTGCCATAGTTTGCTGTGGTCGACGCAGTCAAAGGCTTTTGCATAGTCAATGAAGCAGACGTAGATGTCTTTCTGGAACTCTCTAGCTTTCTCCATAATCCAGCGCATGTTTGCAATTTGGTCTCTGGTTCCTCTGCCCCTTCGAAACCCAGCTTGCACTTCTGGGAGTTCTCGGTCCACATACTGCTTAAGCCTGCCTTGTAGAATTTTAAGCATAACCTTGCTAGCGTGTGAAATGAGTGCAATTGTGCGGTAGTTGGAGCATTCTTTGGCACTGCCCTTCTTTGGGATTGGGATGTAGACTGATCTTCTCCAATCCTCTGGCCACTGCTGAATTTTCCAAATTTGCTGGCATATTGAATGTAGCACCTTAACAGCATCATCGTTTAAAATTTTAAATAGTTCAGCTGGAATATCATCACTTCCACTGGCCTTGTTGTTAGCAGAGCTTTCTAAGGCCCATTTGACGTCACTCTCCAGGATGTCTGGCTCAAGGTCAGGAACCACACTACCAGGGGTACACGAGACATCCATATCTTTCTGGTATAATTCCTCTGTGTTTACTCCATGGACAAAAGCAACAGGCATATAAAAGTGTCCATTAGGTATATTCTTTCTCTTGAGGAAGGCAGCCCTGCTTAGGGAAATTTTTAATGTTGGATGTTTAATTGTGTTTTTAATATTTTTTTGGGAGCTGCCAGAGTGGCTGGAGAAACCCAGCCAGATGGGTGGGGTATAAGTAAATTATTACTATTACTATTATTACTATTACTCCTTTAAACCACAGGATGCATCCTGGCATCTTAGGTGATGTTGTCCCCATTTTCCACCTCCGCAGGGCACCCATTTGATCCGACCTTCTACCTCAGCCATGCCGTCTCCAATGTTATCTGCTTTGTGGTGTTTGGCCAGCGGTTCGAATATGAAGACAAACAGTTTGTCTTTTTACTTGATGTAATCAACAAATCCTTCCGGCTCGTGACTTCCGCATCATCGCAGGTAATGGAGGCATCTGCTAGCCTGGGACAAGAGAATGCATCCATAGCCTCCCGTAACCTGGTTATTTCATGCCCTCCACTTTTTAAAAAATGGCTCATTTTTATTTGGGTGTGGGTTGGGAGGGCATAGTACATGGCCTGGGCATTAAGGGGTCCAGAGCATGGGGTGTAAGACAATGAGGAAGCTTAGACAGTTACGTCTGTTATTTTTCTTCAAAGATGAAGAATTTTTTCCCAGGCCTGATGCGGATCCTGCCTGGGCCTCACCAAGAAGTGCCCAAGTACATGAAGGAGTTAATAAACTTCATCTCTCAGAGGGTCCAGATCCACCGGGAGTCCTTCGATCCAAATTGCCCCCGGGACTTCATTGACTGTTTCCTGGCCAAAATGGAGCAGGTACTTGTTGGGGGGAACCGTGTGTCTCCCAGTTATTGGAGGTTGACCTTCTCACCAGTCTTTGTTCTGCCATAAAGGGCTCATCCAGACTTCCTTTTGTGCTGCATTTCTAGGCACAGGTCCACACTTGAAAGCACCGTGTCTAAATGCTCCCCCCTTTTTCTTTTGGGTCCCATGATTTCTCCATTACAATCTACTCTTTGCCAATGAATCGGAGCAAACAGCAATCCATGGAAAAACCCAAATTGCCATTTGTTCTGGTCCAGCATCAGGGGCGGAGCAAGAGGTGTGCGGTGGGTGTGGATCGCCCTGGGTGTCACCACTGAGGGGGGTGACAAAATGCTGGGCGGCACTCACCATGGGGCTTGCAGTGCGCCCAATCCACGCATTTCTCCTGGGAGAGACACGGTGGCTTGGGCACCTGCAGGCTCTGTGCTACCCAAACGGTCCGTCCGCTGCCTCCCCCACAGCTGTAGGGCGGCTGAGTGGGAGAAGGCAGGCAGACTCCAGAGGCCCCGCGGTGTGCCCTGCCCCTATGGGCGGCTCGCCCCGCCCCTGGGCACACTGCCCCAGGCGGCTGAGTGGCTTCCTCCACCAATGTCCAGCATTGAAATGTGGGTTTTCCTGGGGAAAGTGGCAGGGCTAACAAACAATCAAAAAGTGGTTGGCCCTGGAGCTTTAAAGCACAGACCTCTGCCTAGAAGGCACGGGGCAAAAGGTAAGTTTGGAAGACCCCCAAGTGTGGCTTCCTTCGTGCAAGGGCCAGGGGGTGAGAAAGAGCCCAGAAAGTGAGATGTCTGTGGGACTTACACTGTGCTTTCTTCACTGAAGAATGATGTACACACAAACAGGAAACATACAAGGATGATGTCCAAAAAAGAACATCTCTTTCCCTAAAAGATGGGTTCTTAATTTATACAATTTGCCCAATATGGTTTGGCCAAAAATGCCTTTGTCAATGGCTTATCCAAAAAGATAATAATATAATATTTATTAAACTACAGTGGTACCTCGGGTTAAGAACTTAATTTGTTCTGGAGGTCCGTTCTTAACCTGAAACTGTTCTTAACCTGAGCTTAACTTTAGCTAATGGGGACTCCCGCTGCTGCTGCGCGATTTCTGTTCTCATCCTGAAGCAAAGTTCTTAACCCGAAGGACTATTTCTGGGTTAGCGGAGTCTGTAACCTGAAGCCTCTGTAACCTGAGGGACCCCTGACCATTAGGTCCAGTCGTGACCGACTCTGGGGTTGCGGCGCTCATCTTGCTTTATTGGCCGAGGGAGCTGGCGTACAGCTTCCGGGTCATGTGGTCAGCATGACTAAGCTGCTTCTGGCAAACCAGAGCAGCGCACGGAAACGCCGTTGACCTTCCTGCCAGAGCACTTTGACGTGCTTTTGAACTGCTAGGTTGGCAGGAGCAGGGACTGAGCAATGGGAGCTCACCCCGTTACAGGGATTCAAACCGCTGACCTTCTGATTGACAAGTCCTAGGCTCTATGGTTTAACCCACAGCGCCACCTGTGTCCCACAATCTCAAAAGTATCAGCTGTCAAAATAAATTGACAGGGCAAAATCTCGTAGGAGGACCACCTCAACCGGTACACTTAAATATTTTCTGTCAAGTACAGATGTCTTCATTTTCATTAACTCCTATCCAGTCAATCTCATTCAGGGAATGTATAAACCAAAATATTTTTATATAATAGAGGTTGATAATATACAGCATAATTGTTCTTTCATAATTGATCTAAATATACGGAAAGGAAATCTTGCTGGCCATACACCAGCCTTCCATAAAATCTTTGTGCAGGCATGCTGATTGGCTCCTGGTTGTATAACTTTCTCTCTTCTTTCCTCCTCTTCTTCCTCCCTGTGTCAGGAGAAAGGGAACCCAACTTCGGAATTCCATAATGAGAACTTGGCTGTTACGGTTCTTAACCTGTTCTTTGCAGGGACAGAGACAGTCAGCAGCACCCTCAGATACGGGCTTCTCATCCTCCTCCGATACCCAGAGATAGAAGGTGAAAAAACAAGACCAAATCTTCCTCATTCAGTCTTGTTGCCCGTCTTTTGGGCTGGCTTATGGGTTCCTTCCTTGCCAAATAAACCAGGACTCCCTTTTAGCTCTAGCCTATGAAAGTTCCACTGGGACAAAACCCGAACTTTAGCCTGCCCAGGTCCTTTCTTTGATCACCCTGTGGGCAGAACATCTATGGCAAGCACTCCTACTATTCTAGGGTTCACACTGGAACAGTGGTGGTTTGATGTGAAATTGCTGCTGGGAATAATCTGGAGTAGTTTTAGACCATTCGTAGCAGTTTCTTGAGATGATGGGGCAGGTTGTTGTCTTTTGCATGACTGGAAGGTAGCCAACTGTCCAGTGCTAAGAGAGTCACACCTGTTGCTCCATCCACTTTTGGCTTTGGCTCTACCCACCATTGTCATGTGGTCCCTGAAAGGTTCTACACAAAAGACTACGGTCCCTGGTTTCAAAAAGGTCTTCCTTACCCCCAGTCTAGCCCCTTCTTATCTGTTTTGACTGGCAGCCAGGCTCTCAGATGGAGATTGGTTCTTTCCATCAGCTTCTACATTAATCCTTTAATTGGAGATGCCAGAAAAATAACCTTCTGTATGCAAACCTTGAGCTCCATTTTGATTTTACTTTCTATACTGCTCTGATATAAAATATATCAGAATTGGAGAATAGCCTCTACCAAAGTCATCAGGGAACTTTGAAGAAGCACGAACTCAGGATGAAAGGGAGATACGTTTGGCAAATCCTCACCATGATCAACTTGTCCCCAGAAACCTATGTCCCTAATGTGGAAGGATGTGTGGATCCAGAATTGGGCTCCACAGTCACTTATGGACACACTGTTAAGACCATATTCATGGAAGACAATCTAATCAGCCAAGAGTGATCGCCAAGGAAAGAAAGGCTATCAAAAATCTTTCCTCCTCCTATAAATGCATATATCTAACCACCTCCCACCGCCTGGGTACCACAGTATATAGTTTTAACCCTTCTCTCTTCTTTACAGCTAAAGTCCAAGAGGAGATTGACCGGGTCATTGGGAGGAACCGCAGCCCCTCCTTAGAGGACCGGAGTCAGATGCCCTTCACGGATGCTGTCATTCATGAGATCCAGCGCTTTGTAGACGTCTCCCCACTGGCACCTCCTCATTCGGTGACCTGTGACACACATTTCCGGGGCTTCAGCATTCCCAAGGTGCGGTGAGCCATGTGGCCAACAGAAGCATTAGTGTCAGGTCCAAAATCCTACCTGCAGGTGTACAGATGGAGCTGTGCACATGTGTGTTTGCACCCCCCCCCCCTGTGAAAGAGTAGGAAGCTGCAGTGACCTAGATCAGGCATAGGCAAACTCCGGCCCTCCAAATGTTTGGGACTACAATTCCCATCATCCTTAGCTAATAGGACCAGTGGTCAGGGGTGATGGGAATTGTAGTCCCAAACATTTGGAGGGCCGGAGTTTGCCTATGCCTGGCCTAGATGGTTGTGGTTCCTCTTTCCATCATTTACAGGAAGCAGAAGGACACGTGCATCTGCGTAGTGCAGCAAACTCGAGGACTAATCAGTGAGGCAAGATGCCTGTGGTGCAAATCACGCCTAATGGACAGAAAAGCAGTCCCTTATCACTGTAGAAGGACTTTAGTATGGCAGCAAACTCAGTCACACACAACATCCTGTTATAATTGTGCTGTCTTACCTTAAATAACCTGAGCCATCTTCACTCCTGCATTTGAGGAGGTTTGAACTAACTACGTTTCTTATTGTATTATTAATGCAGAAAGTTCAAGAGGTTTAAGCTGTAGGTGGGTCTGGCACAGGGCGAAAGGCCAAATGCAGGATAAAGAGGAAACAGAAGGCCCTGAACTGAATCAGTTGTAATAATAATAATAATAATAATAATAATTTCTTATTTCTACTCCACCCGTATGGCTGGGTTTCCCCAGCCACTCTGGGCGGCTTTCAACAGAACATTAAAAACATTTAAAACCTTCAAAGTCCATGCCGCCTTTGGTAGAGGCTACTCTCCAATTCTGATATATTTTATATATCAGCAACCATTGCTTTTGCGGTCTCTGTCTTTCCTCTTCAGGGAACCACAGTAGTGCCATTCCTGTCGTCCTCCCTGCATGACCCCCAGCACTTTGAGACACCGAGAAAGTTCAATCCTCGTCACTTCCTGGATGAAAGAGGGTCCTTCAGGAAGAATGAGGCCTCCCTCCCATTTTCAACAGGTATTGAACATCAGCCTCATGGTAGGGAGGAATGCATGGGAGGGCTGGCTCAGCTAAACCTTAGAAGCAATTAAGGATGGGAAGGAGGAAAGAAAGAGTGAGAAGGGCAAGGATGTTGGGTTAATTAATAGGAAAATAAGTCTTGGATTGGGACGTGGGTGGCGCTGTGGGTTAAACCACAGAGCCTAGGACTTGCCAATCAGAAGGTCAGCGGTTCAAATCCCCGCGACAGGGTGAGCTCCCATTGCTCGGTCCCTGCTCCTGCCAACCTAGCATTTTGAAAGCATGAATGTCAAGTAGATAAATAGGTACCACTCCGGCGGGAAGGTGTGCTGGTCCCGGGGGTAAGGTACCGTGGGCGTAAGCAGAGTCCACACGAAGAGGGGCGAGGTCCGAGGCGGAGAGCCGGGCGGGGAACAGGAACGCTGGAACAGGAGACCAAGCAGGGAACAGGAACACCGGAAGATCAGGAACAGGAGGCCGAGCAGGGAACAGGAGCACCGGATGATCAGGAACAGGAGGCCGGGCAGGGAACAGGAATACCGGATGGTCAGGAACAGGAGGCCGAGCAGGGGTCAGGAACACAGAAAGGTCCGAAGCCAACAACGACGTTGCTCCCGCAACCTGGGACCGGGCTGACTAGGCTTTTATCCTCTTCTAAGGCCGGGGGCGGTCCCGGCCCCCAGGAGCCCCGCCTCCTCTGGCCTTAAGGTGAGCACTCCTCCTGGGAGCAACCAGTTCCCTTCGCCTCTCTGCCCTAAGCCTCTGCAGATCAGGAGAGGCCGAAGGGTTACTGGGCCCTGGAGGAGGCTCACCTGACGCCACTGAGTCCTCAAGCACCTCTGGGGCCAGAAGGGTTTCACCTGGGGCCAGCTCCTGGTGCTCTGCCACAGGTGCAGGCTCTTCAGCATCTAGGCCTTGCCCCAGTTCAGCCGGCCCTGGAGGCGGGGACTCCTGTGCAGGCTGGGATTCCTCTGGTTCATCCTCTGAATCGGAATCCCAGGCCATCACAGAAGGTAAACGGCATTTCCATGCGCTGCTCTGGTTCACCAGAAGCGGCTTAGTCATGCTGGCCACATGACCCGGAAGCTGTACGACGGCTCCTTCAGCCAATAAAGCGAGATGAGCACCGCAACCCCAGAGTCGGTCACGACTGGACCTAATGGTCAGGGGTCCCTTTACCTTACCTTTAAGTCTTGGATTGAGCATTGTGTTAGTGTAGCAGGAATCTTTGCCAATAAAGTAGACACGGGTTCTTCCGAGAAAAGCCTTTATTTGCCGCAGCAGGCTTTTCATGGGATCTTTTCCCAAAAGCAAAAAGCCCCAACTCCAACCAGAGCTGGGTATTTATAGTATTGAACAAACAAGTCACGTGTATAATATGTGTGCATGTCCAAAGCAAGATTATAAACTGCTACATAAGCAAAAGCTGAAGTCCCAATAATCCCACCCCCACCACTACATGAGGATTTAGAAGCAAGTTTCAAGATTAGACCCAGACTCTTACTTTCTCAATCCGTTTCTCAGAGACTGCTGTCTTTTGCAAAGTCTAGGAACACATCAACCTTGCTGTAAATAACTCTCCACGGTGTGTGTGTGTGTGTGTGTGTGTGTTCTAAAGCAGACTCTAGGTGTGAGGCTGCTCAGTCCCCCAGCTCGTCGGGCAGAGCCCGCGGGTCCCTGTGGAATAAAGGAAGGATTCCAGCCACCAAAGTTGTAGACCAAAGTTTATTGCGCAACAGGTTCAAAGAGGAATTTTGAACCCCGAGGATGGGGTGGCAATGACTTTTAAAATTTCCCCACCGTATCCCAGAATACAGTTCATACAGCATCATTGATACTGTTGTAAATAAAAATATGCCCTTTTCCCTTACGGGGTATCCAAGAGCCCATATAGAGTCCTTACATAGGTTCCCTATTGGTAGGAGAAAATAACAGAGGCCAACCAGAGAATATTGAGAAGCAAAGCAGCTAGTAAGCCTGATCTTTATTGATCTGTTGCAACAGGGTGCTCCCCTCACACACGCAGGAAAGGAGGAGGACTCAGAAAAATGATGTGCAAGGCCTTATAAAGACTTCTGAAATTGCCACCCTGTAGATCAAGACCACCCCCAGAAACATTATGCATGCATCACAGAAGGGGTGTAACCTAAGACCACCCCTCAAGATACATCCCACCTACATCACAGAAATTTAAATGTTGTTTTTCTTTTGTCCTTGTTTATCTCCTGTCTGGCAGGTTACTTAATTGGATTTCCTGGGGAGCCTGGCCATTCTTTTGTAGTGGTAAAATACTTATTTCCTGGGCCAGGTCACAGGCTCACACCCTATTCATATCTTAAATGTGTCCTTAAGACAGGATTTGTGAGGAAAGAGACAATGGGGAGACTTTTCCAGTTTGACCTTGCATAGAAAACATTTGGTCAGTTTAGGAATCAAAATGGTTCCAGGTTGGCCTTCCTGTGTTGATCTATGTATGTGCAGTTATGAACATTGCCATATATCTAAGACCATAAAATTTCTATCACAATACATCATTGCTACATCACTGACATGTCACAAAAGGGGAGGGGTAGACAGGGGTTACACTAGTTTCACCCTGGCAAACATGTCCAGACAAGTCCTTGGTACAAGATAACATAAGCAGACATGTCAGGGCAAGACCCAGGTATAAGATTAGCACAGGCAAACACCTCTGAAGTCCCACCACTCAAAGTACAATAGAACTTCCTTTGCATGTCTGGCCCCTTGGCAAGTCTGGGGATGGGATTAGGCTTTCCTTGGCCAACAATCAGCTCAGCAATTGTCACCTCTGGGCACTTCCTGGGGTAGGAGGTGTGTATACATTTTCCTCACACTTGAGGAAGTGGCAGGGAAAAGAGTCATTTTTCCAAGGGCAAAATAGTGTTGAAATGGAGGAAACTGGCAAAGGAGTTGATTTTATATGATTGTTAAAGCTAGGTGTTATGTACTGAGTTGAATAGGATCCAAACTGCAGCAGTCTGATTGGTCCTAGAACAATAGGCTCCAAAAGGCAGCAGTCTGATTGGTCCTAGAACAATAGGATTCAGAATGCAGCAGTCTGATTGGTCCTAGAACAATGCAGCAGTATGATTGGTTAGCAGGAACCACCCAATCATGCTCCAGATAGAAGTGAATCCACAACCTGATTGGCCTACAGTAGAATCCCGGAATTAGCCAATCATGTGCAGCCCATTGTGTAAATAATGTATATAAAGCAGATACTTTGAGGGGACTTTCATTCATTCCTCCTCACCACTATGAGCTGAATAAAGAGCATGAAATCACTTTGCGACTCTGAGTATATTTCACTAGGTAACTTCCCTGAGCTGTCAAGTTGAAAGGATACATTTATGCATAATATTTGTAAGATTTAACAACTTTAAAGATGTGCCCCTCCCCCCCTGTAATTTCCATGACACTGCTCACAAAGAGGATAGCCAGGGACCACTGGGGCAGGTAAATCTCACCGTGTTCTGTTACATAGTTAGTATGCATGTTGGGGACCCACATTACATGTAGCCATTTGCACCATGTAGCAACCCATGTCCCAGCTGTGAGCTGCATCTCTGTGATTCACTTGTTAGCTGTATTCCTGCCCCAATGGGGCAGCCTGCAAAATCATCAGTTTGAAAGGCAACAGATTACCATAACTCCTCTATTAGAAACACACTCAAGGAGTTACAGGGACACACATTATCACATTTATTGTGGCCCTCTGGGCCATCACCACATTTGGAGGAATAATGTTTTAAAATTAATATTATTACAGGTTACATATGCTTCAGGTTACAGACCCCGCTAACCCAGAAATAGTACCTCGGGTTAAGAACTTTGCTTCAGAGTGAGAACAGAAATCGTGCTCCGGTGGCGCAGTGGCAGTGGGAGGCCCCATTAGCTAAAGTGGTGCTTCAGGTTAAGACCAGTTTCAGGTTAAGAACGGAGCTCTGGAACGAGTTAAGTACTTAACCTGAGGTACCACTGTATTATAATTACCAGGCCAGTGCAGAGCTTGTCTGTGGCCCAGGGCAGGGGTTCTCGGTCAGCTGGGAGTAACAGGGTGTTCCTGGCATGGCAGCGTAAGTCTAGTGGGGCCCCTGGCCAGCTTATCATTCGGAAGCCCAGGGCAAGTGTCCCCAGCTGCCCCTCCCACCCTTTGCACGGGCCTGAATATTATTATTATTAAATTTGCATACTGCCTGAAATAGACTCGGAGTTGAGAGTGGATTTCATGCTCTTTATTCAGCTCATAGCGGTGAGGAGGAATGCCAGTTCCCCCAGAATGTCTGCTTTATATACATTATTTACACGATGGGCCCCACGTGATTGGCTAATTCCAGGATTCACCTGTAGGCCCATCAGGTTGCGGATTCACTTCCACCTGGAGCTGGATTGGGTGGCTCCTGTGGACCAATCAGACTGCTGCATCCTGGACCCTATTGTTCTAGGACCAATCAGATCCTTTTGGATCCTAGTCAACTCAGCACATAACACTGCCTTTCACCCGAAGATCATAGGGCAGTTCACAACATAAAAAATACAAAATGAAAACACAAAATACATAATAAAATCCTATTTTTTGTTTCTCCAGGGAAAAGGGTCTGCCTTGGCGAAGGTTTGGCCCGTATGGAGCTCTTCCTATTCCTCACAACGGTGTTGCAAAACTTCCACCTAAAATCTCTCCAGGAGAGGGAGGAAATAGACATTTCAGCAGATGTGCGAGGCAGTTCAAAGCTTCCCCGGCCTTATAATCTTTGTGTGGTTCCACGGTAAATGGTCCTTCTGCATGAGCGCTGAGATATTTGGGGGATGCCTCTTCTATCTCTCTGATTGGGAGATAATATTAACACAATGAAGGTTTGTGGCTGAAAAACTGCTTTGAAAATCACTGTGACTAAAGTGTGTTATGTGTAGATCTCAATATAAAAGGAGTCTTCCCTGCTTGCACTTCTTCTGTTCTTGATTTTTCTCATGGTAGAAAAAGAAAAGAGTATTAACCGGGAGAAGAAAGCAACAAATAGGTGAGGTAGCTCACTCAATATTTTATACTGTGGGAGAAATGCAGAATGTCTTAAGAGGAGAATTTAAGATCTTTAAAGAAGATATATGTGAGTATACAGACACATTTGAGGAAGTGCCTGGGATATGCAGGGTTGTGTGTGCGTCAGTTTAGTCTAAACACCTCTCTGTCTCTGAATGGAAGATAACACAGTACAGACAGTGAGAGATTTTACTTTCTTAGGCTCCATGATCACTGCAGATGGTGACAGCAGTCACGAAATTAAAAGACGCCTGCTCCTTGGGAGAAAAGCAATGACAAATCTAGACAGCATCTTAAAAAGTAGAGACATCACCTTGCCAACAAAGGTCCGTATAGTTAAAGCCATGGTTTTCCCAGTAGTGATGTATGGAAGTGAGAGCTGGACCATAAAGAAGGCTGATCGCCGAAGAATGGATGCTTTGGAATTATGGTGCTGGAGGAGACTCTTGAGAGTCCCATGGACTGCAAGAAGATCAAACGTATCCATTCTTCAGGAAATCAGCCCTGAGTGCTCACTGGAAGGACAGATCCTGAAGCTGAGGCTCCAAGACTTTGGCCACCTCATGAGAAGAGAAGACTCCCTGGAAAAGACCCTGATGTTGGGAAAGATGGAGGGCACAAGGAGAAGGGGACGGCAGAGGACGAGGTGGTGGGACAGTGTTCTCAAAGCTACGAACATGAGTCTGACCAAACTGCGTGAGGCTGTGGAAGACAGGAGTGCCTGGCGTGCTCTGGTCCAGGGGGTCACGAAGAGTCAGACACGACTAAACAACTGTTAAGTTGTGGGTGAACATATCAGACAACACAGCGATTCTTCAAACAGCTCTTGTTTATTCACAGGCCAGAACAGAACTGAACTGAAGGGTTCAGCCACCCTGCTTATATAGAGCTCCAGTACAACGCAACTGTAACAACGTTCTGTAACTATCCAATCACTGAATGTGATTTTCAATCCCTTATTTGCATATGTGGACCTCAGTGAAAACTATCTACAGTATCCCCCTGCTGGCCCAGGGTGAGAACATAACACATAACACATGTCTGCTCACTGCCTTGCAGGATTTCCCCCACCTCCTTGGGAGGGCAAGGCCCTGACTGACTCCAGCTCCAAGAGCTGTGGCTGCTGATGAGGCCAGAGGCCATCTTTAGTGCAGAACCAAGTCATCAAGCCTGAGCCTGAGCTTCCACAACTGCCACCAGCCATGAACCACCCCATAAAATGCAGTAATCTAACCTAGAAGTTAGCAGAGCATAGGCAGCAGAAGTTGGCTGAAGCCTTGTTTTTCTGCAATGGGTGGAGATGGAATTAAAATTGGGGTCTCAACCTGACATTGGGCTCGTCCACACTTCTGTTTTCCCATGTTTTCTAGGCATGGGTCTGAGAAGTTTTTGGTTTCCCTCACAGCTTTCCCTGGGAAAACCCCCCGCTTACCGCTGTATCATAACAAACATCAACCAGGTTTTCTGCATTGCATCCATTGCATTTTTCAACAAAGACTTTGCGGAAAAAGCACAGGAAGGCAACAGGGAAAAGCCAGAGGAATTTGCTGGATTTAGATGTCACCGCTGATGAATTACTGTTTTCTCAGTCAAACTATCAAGTTAGCAGAATAAACATTGAAGCAGACTGTTTGTTGGAAGCCCAGTCATTGTAAGTTGGGTGGGGTGAGAAGGTACATAAGGAAAGTCTTCAGAAGCTAAGCCTGGACATATCTCCTTTTAATTGATTCCAGCCCACCATCTACTGCTCCCTTCCTGAATTCCACACACCCCTCCCCTTCATGTCCTTTTTGCTGCTTTCGCTCATTCCACACATTCATTTCATTTATTCATATTTATTTAGGATTCCACACCCAGCAGAACCAGTACTCTCATTTTAACTCAAGAAAATCACCAGTTTATAGTTCAAATCGGGGAAAATAAATACAGTAAATGGACAGAAGTACAAAGAGTCACAAAATGTTTAGGAATATGTATATCCCTGCATACCACCAGAAAAAAGCATTGCTCAGAAGTAAGCCTCATTGAATTAAATGGAACTTTCTTCCAACTTATTCAAAGGGAACATTAGCAAAGAAATAGTCCCACCCATTTACCTGGGAGTAAACCCTGTGGGAAATTGTGGGATTTAACTTCTGAGCCAAGGGCATAGCTGTCAACTTTTCCCTTTTCTTGCGAGGAATCCTATTCGGAATAAGGGAATTTCCCTTAAAAAAGGGGAAACGTTGACAGCTATGCCCAAGGGTGTTTGGAAACCAGACTGCAAGACTGTAATCTGAAAGGCTAACAATTCCGGTTGCACCTCTGAAATCAGTATGTCTTTCTGTTGAGTAACCACCGGGAGTCCTACCCCTTAGAAGAAAAACTTTAAAAAACCCATGATTCAAGCCTAAACTCCACAACCAGACTTTGCTTCCCTTAGGGAAACTTGCTTGTTTTATTCTGCATGGATTGCGGAAATGCTGGTGCTTTGTACACGACAGTGGGTCTTTTGAACGTGAACACAATTCCTGTGCACCTTTTACTCAGAAGCAAGCCCATCAGCGCTCCTTGCCTCCCTCGTAAACGGGGCTTGGCAGCTGAGATAGTCCCACAACCCAAAACACCTGCTCTATAAGCGCAGGGTTCCTCCAAGGATCGCAACGGGGTCAAGCGCACGTGAAGCGCCTGGAAGACGCGTAATGATGCAGAAATAAGCCCCGTTGCAATCTAGGGACTTTGGGAGCTGCAGCGTCCGACAGGAGGGTCTTACTCGAGAGTAAGTCCCGTTGGTGTCATTGGAGGCTGATGCAGAAATCATAGGCAGTAACACGGACATTCCACTAAATCATTTCCAGCTGCCGACACAGCAGAGCAAGGCGGTTCTCCCTTTCCTGCCTGATTTTGCCCCCTTCTTCATTCGCTACACCTGTGCAGGTGTTAGGAAGAATGCGATTGGAGGAGAGGTGAGGGCGGGGTCGGAGTCCTCTGACGTCCCAAGGCTCCGTGTTTGCTATAAAAGGCTGTGCAGGGAGCAGAGTTCTCCATTCGCTTTGCGCGGGGGAGATGAAAGGGAGGGAGGATGTGTGGAATTGCGTTTGCTAGGTAACAAAATAGCTTGGTGGTCTAAGGCTTCTGAAAAGTAGAGAGGGATTAATTTGGCAAAGGAATCGTTTTGCAGCGTCTTCTTAACATAGAGGTTTTTGCTCCAGCCTTTGAGGCGGTTTTTTTTCTTTGATAAACTTGTTTGAAAACACTATTTGAAGGACTGCAGATAATTTTTTAAAAGATTTTTAAAAATATGGGAGTGGGAACCTTGAGCTTGAAATTTCCTACCAAAAAACATTAAGGGGTATTCCTTTAATAGAGGTTGCTACTTAATTTTTTTTTTTTTAGTGAGTTTTTACTTGAAACAAATCTATAGGCAACTTACAATATTGCAAAAACATCCCTGAAAATTGGGGGGGGGGGAGGCACAGTTAAAAACAAAGCTTTTTAATTAGCTACCCAGATAGGAAGCTTTAAAAGCTGGAACTGAAAGCAGTTTGTGTTTTCCTCACCAAGAACAGCAGTGCACCCAGCAAAGTGGTGCAATTTACATAGGAAAGATTGTGCTCTTCTAGAACTAGGAAAAATGTTGATGCACTTATAAGGTTAGTTGATTGGTCAAAGAACTTTTCCAGCTGTGGTATATATGCAAGATAATAGGCTGTGAAGTTTGGCTCTCTTACACAAGAGTCAGAAAGTTTGCTGTCTGGAAGGGGCTGAAATCTGAAAATGACAACTTCTAGTGCAGAGTTTGAGACCTTCCTCACTAGGCTTGCCTGAAAGAGCTGGAAGTTACTGAGGTCTACCAGTTCCCAAACAAAATGGCCATAGACGGAGGTGGGGTTTGGCATAACCAGCTGGAAATCACGAGTTCATACTGACCTCTAATCCAACTTCAGAAATAGCCATAGTGTTTAATAATAATAATAATAAATTTTTATTTATATCCCGCCCTCCCCAGCCAAAGCCGGGCGGCTAACAACAATAAAATAATACAACATTCTAAAATCATTTCATTCTAAAATTAATTCAGATCAAATTGATGGCAAACCATTGGGCTAGAGTTCTGTGAAGATTGCCAAAAGATGGAGTCAGGCTGTGCCTTGGCCAAAGGCCTGGTGGAACAGCTCCGTCTTGCAGGCCCTGCGGAAAGATGTCAGGTCCCGCAGGGCCCTAGTCTCTTGTGGCAGAGCGTTCCACCAGATTGGAGCCACAGCCAAAAAAGCCCTGGCTCTGGTGGAGGCCAGCCTAACCTCTCTGTGCCCTTCTACCTCCAAGATGTTTTTGTTTGAAGATCGCAAGTTCCTTGTGGGACATACCAGGAGAGGCAGTCCCGTAGGTATTGAGTTCCATATATCAGCTTGTTCTCCAAGACATTTGCTCTGGGGCACTGGGTATTGAGTTTCCCCATTTTAGGCAGTTTGCTGACCCAGAGGCTCCTGAGTGGAGAAGGCTTTTTCTTTTACTGCCACTGCCTCCTTACTTGCAGCCAACAAGCCTTGTAAACATTTTGAAACAGTTTTATAACTACTAACATGATTGAAAAATGCAATACATTTGAAGCAATACAATTTAAAAACCACATAATTACAATCCTGGACAGTATGTGTTGTTGCTCCAGGTCTCCAGAAAGTCAGGGAACAGAGGGGAAAATTTGTTGCATATGGCCATCCATATAACATCACATGTGATTGTGTGCTGGTCTCGGGGGGAGTTACTGTGCACCGTGGTCTAAGTCCGGTCCTAAGTCGAGGGTAAGGAGGCTGTCCGTCAGGGGCGAAGCGAGGTCCAAAGCAAGGAGTCGGGCGTGGTCAGGAACTCAGGAGAGCAGGTCAGGGTGCCGGCAGGAACAGGTTACCAACGATGTTGCTCCTGCAACCAGGGGCTGGGCTGGCCGGCCTTTATCTTCTCTGAGGCATAGGGCGGCCCCGGTCCACAGGTGACTCGCCTCTCCTGGCCTGGAGGCGAGCCCTCCTCCTGCGGGAACTTAGTTCCCTCTGCCTCTCTGCCCTGAGCCTCTGCAGTTCAGGAGACGCTGGAGGGTTACTGGACCCAGAGGCAACCTCAGCTTCCCCTGACGGGGCTGAGAGTGGAGCACCTGCAGGCAATGGGTCCTCGATCACCTCCAGAGCCAGAGCGGATTCAGCTTATGCCTGCACCTGAGGATCCAGCACAGGTGAGGGCCCTTCAGGTTCAAGCCCCTGCCCAGCCGGCCCTGGAGGCGGGGACTCCTGTGCAGGCTGGGATTCCTCAGGTTCAGCCTCTGAATCCGATTCCCAGGCCATCACAGATTGCCATAATACATGGCAGTGTATTAGAAGTTACTGTCAGTGCTGGGTTTTTTGGGGGGAGGGTGGGGTACGCAGGAGTATGCATACCCCTAAACATTTTGTGAATCTTCGTACTTTTGTCCATTTACTGTATTTTTCCAGATTTGAACTATGAAATAGTGAATCTCTTGAGCAAAAATGAGAGTGCCCCTAAACATTTTTTAAGAAAAGAAAGGACTGGCTACCATCCACACACTTTCGCTGTGCAGAAACTGTTGGTGTTTTGCAACTTTGACCTGCTGCAGGACCTTAGCCAGACCTTAGCAGAGCATACGCAGAGTTCCTTGAAAGCAATCAGTTGCAGGCAGGATGGATGAAGCAGGAACCAGTAACTTGTTACTTATAGGTGTGTTTATTATTTACAGCTGACTTCAGTTACCATGTACAAGAACAGAACAGATACACAGATCTTAACTAACTCTTACACCAAACAACTCTTAGACTCCACACTGACCAAACCACTAACACATTCCAGTCAGTAGGTCATAAATCATTATGCCTGTGTAAGACCTTGACCAATGGCAGAGCTGTTTCCAGGCAGAAATCCTCCTTTCTGCTCAGTCATTGTTGGCTGTTGGCCAACTCTTAATTGACTCTGTGTAAAACTGCACACAATTTCACGTAGTCAAAAACCCAGCACCCCCTCACAGCTCACACAGTGCAATTAACTTCTGAGCACATACAAAGTATTTCACCCAACTTTGTTATGCAAACCCAAGCATTCACACATTTGCTTGTTTCTAACAAACGACAACGGTTTCGTCAAGATGTCAGCAACATTTTGAGTACTCTGAACATATTCACATGCAATGACATTTCTCTGTACATTACATTTTGGTATTTTACTGCCACATGTTTGGATTTAGACTTAAACTGTTCAGTTTTACTGAGCGTAATACAAACTTGATGGTCAACATACACCTGAATTGGAGAATGCCCAAATCTCTCAGCGACTGCTTGTAATACACTAATTCACTGCAGAGCTCACTTAAAGCTGAAAATTCAGCTTCAGTGGATGACACACTGACTATACTTTGTTTCCTGGACTTCCATCCAATTAGTGACCCACCCAAAAAACCACTAGCCCAGTAATTGATTTTCGGTCAGGTAAATTTGCCTAGTTGCTATCTGAGTAGCACGCAAGTATTTCATCACCTGCTGAGCTTAACTTTAAAATACTACCAGCAGTATGCTTCAGATACCCCAGAACACGTTTTACTGCCTTCCAGGCACTCAGGGTAGGTTTAGACACTTGCCTGCTCAAAATCCCTACTGCGTAGCTGATATCAGGCCTACTCCACTGCAATATGTATAGCAGACTCCTAATAGCTGATTGATATAAATCAGGTCGCTCAAACACTGTGCTTTCATCAGCTTGCAAAGACTTAACAAAACCTAGATCCATGGGAGTATTTGCCCCTTTGCAGTCCTGCATTCCGTATGCTGTTAGCAGTTGTTTGATTTTCTTTTCCTGGCTAAGCAACAAACTGCCATCATCTGCCCAGCACGCTTCCAGACCCAGATAACTTTTTGCAGAACCAAGGTCTTTTACTTTGAACCTTTTGGCTAACTGCGTGGAAAACGCTTTGATTTGTTTACCTGTCTTAGAAAGATGGAGCAAATAATCTACAAAGACGAAACGGAACTCTTGTTTGTCATTAGCGCACATACAGACAACTGTCTGCAACACTGCTTTGGAAACCTAGAGAAACCAAAGTCTCATCTAAACACTTGTTCCAATTTCTCGCACATTGCTGTAAACCATACAGTGCCTTGTGTAGTTTTTACACATTGCCTGACTGTAGTAACGGTCGCCTCCAACCTCTTGCCCCTCCCTTCTCCTGCCTCTGCTCTCCGGCTAGGCAAGGACGCACCAGGGCAGGGTTGGCAGACGTATTACTTTTATCAAACAAAAACAAATAGGTCTCAGTAGAGCTGCCACCACTCCCTCTTGTCCAGGGGACCCAAAATCACAACCCAGGGAGAAGGCTGTGACCCGTTATCTTGGCCGTCCCCCTACTCCACAAGCTGTATCCACAGTCTTGCAGGCTGAAGTTCTACGGTAGAGCGTAACCAGGCGTAAGGCTAGGACTTAGCTATTCCCCCCGGAAAGGCACACAACTAAAACAGTTTCATACTGAAAGGATTTATTTTAAAATAACATAACATGCTAAAATAGCAGGCACTTCTTTTGAGCATTACAGATAAGAAAATAACAAATTGGTATAGTATGACTAAGTCTACATACTCACAACTCTAACACAAAGATAGGACAGTTGATGTTCTTTAGGACTCTGCTAGTCGAAGACGATTGAGGATCTCCATCTCAAGGAAAGTAGGATTCCAGAGTGAAAAGTCAAAGCTAGAAACGGAACTGTTAGAACCCAATACAAAAAACTTATCTAGAATGTATAACCTGCTGCTGAAATGGAATGTACAGGATGAAACGGTAAAATCAGCTATGATTAAATGGGCACAAGATGTTGGTCATGACATTATGTTTGCTGACTGGGAACAGTTATGGACCACCGGTTTGAAATTCACAGCATGTACTGCTTTGAAAGAAAATATTATGAAAATGATTTACAGGTGGTACATGACTCCAGTCAAGCTTGCTAAGATCTATCATTTGCCCAATAACAAATGTTGGAAATGTAAGGAAGCTGAAGGAACCTTCTATCACCTTTGGTGGACCTGCCCAAAAATTAAGGCCTACTGGGAAATGATCTATAATGAAATTAAGAAAGTCCTTAAATGGACGTTTTCAAAGAAACCAGAGGCTTTTCTTCTGGGCATGGTGGGCCAATTGGTACCGAAGAAGGATAAGACTTTTTTTATGTATGCAACCACGGCAGCAAGAATTCTTTTAGCAAAGTATTGGAAGATGCAAGAACTACCCACTCTGGAGGAATGGCAGACGAAGGTGATCGAATATATGGGATTGGCAGAGATGACCGGCAGAATCCGTGACCAGAGGAAGGAGGCGGTGGAGGAAGATTGGAGAAAATTCAAAGTATACCTTAAGAACTATTGTAAAATATCGGACGGTTAAGATGTCGAGAGGCTAGAAACAAAGAACTACAGCTGTAAATCGTAAATTAAAGGGGGAAACTTAATGAGAACATATAGAGAAATTGACTGAAGGGTTGCTGACACAATATAAAATAATGATGCAGAGAAGGGGAGGTATGGGGAAGTCATGTTTTATGTATTTGTTTGTGATTTGTTTGTTTTTCCTATACCCTTGTTCCCTGTTTTTTTTTTGTTTTGTAAAAACAATAAAAAATTATGATAAAAAAAAAAAAAGGATCTCCATCTCAAAAGATGAATAGTGGCCTATTAAGCTGGAACAATAGAGCCTGGCATCTTTGCGATTTGCAGAGTAAGGCAAAGAGCAAAGAGCAGATAATCCTCTGATCTTTTATTCCCAATCCGCAACCTGCGTCGTAACTTTCAAGCCAATCATAAGACTCAAATTATTTTTGAATGCGCCAATGATCAGCTTGCTGGTCAATCAATTTACCTTTTGACAGCTGGGCCAATTTAGAATTCAACTTTTAATCAAAGGCTTCCTCCCTTCCGTGGAAACTTAACCAGCGATACATTCCCAAGCAATTCAAGGACAGATAGCATCACTGGGAGGGGGGGATGTTCACACATTCGAACACAGGTGTTAAATCAAGACTTCCTTGGTTCTAATAAACCTTTCAGCTGAGGAGTCAGCTAGTCTGGGGTTTTAAAGATACACAACTCCTTTCCCAGGGTCCTTGTGGCTGATGAAACTCCCACAAGGCCTCACTCTCTTTGCTTGACCAAAGAATAATTTTCTAAATATTACTAACTTTACTACACTGACCCAGACTCAAAACCAGGGGGTTCTGCTAAATAGAGTTCCTCACTCAAACTAGCATGTAAATAGGCTGTCTGGATGTCAAAATGGTTTACTTTCAGCTTGCGTTTTGCTGCAAGTGCCAGCAACAGACGCAGACTTTCGCTTCTAGCTGTAGGAGTGAACACTTCGTCAAAATCAAGCCCGGTCTCTGGGAAAAACCCTGAGCCACTAAGTGTGCCTTGTACTTAAAATTACCAGTGGCTAAAGGCTTGAGCTTGTAAACGCACCTGCACCCCACTATTTTAGCTCCTTTTGGTGGCTGTGTGGGTGTGAACACATCATGCTCAACCAGAGAATCCATTTCCTCCTGCATAGCGCTTTTCCAGAGCAAAACGTGGTCTTCTGGTAATAATAATAATAAATTTTATTTATATCCCACCCTCCCCATCCGAAGCCGGGCTCAGGGCGGCTAACAACAATAAAACAATACAACATTCTAAAATCATTTCATTATAAAATTAATTCAAATCAAATTGATGGCGACCATTAGGCTAAAGTTCTGTGAAGATTGCCAAAGGAGGGAGTCAGGCTGTGCCCTGGCCAAAGGCCTGGAGGAACAGCTCTGTCTTGCAGGCCCTGCGGAAAGATGTCAAGTCCCGCAGGGCCCTAGTCTCTTGTGACAGAGCGCTCCACCAGATTGGAGCCACAGCCGAAAAAGCCCTGGCTCTAGTTGAGGCCAGCCTAACCTCTCTGTTGCCTGGGACCTTCAGGATGTTTTTGTTTGAAGACCGTAACCGCAGCACCTCCTTGTAGCTTTGAGAGCAGCTACATTAAAACATTAGCAGTACCAGGTTTAAAACAATCTGAGGGTACACCTTTAGTCTCCCTCTGAGACCTTCTGGGAGTAAAACTGTCTTCGCTTTTTCTGTCACCCCCCTCAGATTCTCGCCCCTTTTAGGAGAGTGGAATTCCTCCTGTGGCGAAAACTGACTGCCATTCTCATTAGCCTCAACAGAAGAATCCTCTTCTGTGTCTGTGTTTGGTTTTCCTTTAGCACTCAAAGATTCCCCCTTTGATATTTGAAACCAAAGTTCAGAATTGGCATGCACCTTCTCCCAGCCGCCATGCTTACAGAATGTAGCATTCCTTGAAACAACCAGCCCATTTTTACCAACAGCAAACGTGTAACCTTTGCCCAAATCTGGGTATGAATGAATGAATTTATTAATACGGTCACAGACCAGCGTCAACACACACAATATCATAGATCATAAAAAATATCAGAAATACAAAGGACAATATAAATATAACAAGGATTTAAATATAAAAAATTGAAATTAATTATTAGCGTACCCCCTGTAATTAGCATTTAGGGGTTTGGTCATTATGGGATACCACTTGCTTCCTGCGATTGATTGCAGACACACAGAATTTAGCTACATTTAATGTAGTCTTGGGATTCTTGTCCTCTAGCAGTAGTTTTAAACTATGGTATTCCGATTCTTTCCTGGACTTTTGCAAAACAGGTGTAATAAAAGTCAGACGTATATCCTCATAAAGACGACAACGTAATAGTACATGTGAATCAGTTTCAACTTCCAACGAGCCACAAGGGCAGACCCGTGCTGTGTATGGTTTACCCTCAAATCTGCCCTGAAGTAAGGCAGAAGGGAGAACGTTAAATCTGGCGAGGGTAAAAGACCGTCTGTATTTGGGTACCTGAAGACCTGACAGATAATTAGCTGGAGAGAAACCTCTCCCATGGTCCCTTATTGCTGGATGTTTGATCATTTCGCTCATATGGCATTGTAATTCTACGTCCCAGATACGCTGGCGAATTGTTGTCCTAGCTTTCTCGAAGCCTGTCACTATCATTCATTCATTCATTCATTCATTTCAAATCTTGGTAAGCTACAAAAATAAGCTGTTGTGCTTTGGGATACCCTTTTTACACTGTGCTCGAAGCACATGAACCTGTGCCTTCACACCAAACGTACGCACATGATCAACTTTGGGCTTCTTGTTGAACAATTTGAAATAGGGTCTTGTTCCAACTGATTTATGATATAAGCGATTCTGCAAATAGCAAGCCGAAAGATAAGCTTCAGCCCAAAAAGCTTTTGATAGACCAGCATCTTCAAGCATTGAGTACACCATCTCTTGTAGAGATCTGTTTTTCCTCTCAGCCAATCCATTTTCTTCCGGAGAATGGGGGTTCGTTTTCCTATGCCCTATGCCCTTTGTTTGTGACCAAGACTGAAAAGGTCCAGAGACAAATTCGCCTCCATGATCAGACTGCAGCTTTCTCACTTTGAAAGAAAACTGCCTCTCAAAATAAGCCACCCAGCCTTTGAACTTGGTAAACACTTCACCTTCATGCTTCATAGGGTAGACCCAACAGAACCTTGTGGCATCATCTATGATCGTTAGCATATAACAGGAATTAGCCCTGCTGAGTGCGAAAGGACCCACCACATCACCATGCACAAGTTGAAAAGGATTTTCTCTCACTTCTGGGATAAGACCTTCAGTGGCTCTTGGCTTTCTTACAAACATTACAGCATAGCAGTCAACTGTCCCTTATTTGGCAAGAAACTCCCTTATCCCAGCACCATTTCCTGCTGCTGTCCCTTATTGATGATGTCCCTTAAATTTCCCGGGTTTCAAAGGAAGCAGCTCCTCTCCCTCCCTCCCTGCCGGCCAGGGAGGAGGGAGGCTCCAACTGTGTTGCTTGGCTGCGTTGCTCACCCAATAAGGAGTCTGAGAACGACTGGGGGGGGGGGGGAGCTTGCATGCCTTGTGCCGATCAAATTGGATGTGTTGCCTGGGGACTCACCTTTGCTCAGCGCTTCCCAACAGAGAGGTGACAGTGGTTTTCCTTGCTGCATCCCCTTTGCCGGGGATTAAAAGAAAATATGCTGGATTAATACAAAAAACTTAAAACATTTATATTACCATAATAATAATAATAATAATTTATTTTTTGTACCCCGCCCATCTGGCTGGGTTTCCCCAGCCACTCTGGGCGGCTTCCAACAGAGATGAAAAATACACTAAAATGTCACATATTAAAAACTTCCCTGAACAGGGCTGCCTTCAGATGTCTTCTGAATGTCAGGTAGTTGTTTATCGCTTTGACATCTGATGGGAGGGCATTCCACAGGGCGGGCGCCACTACCGAGACATTACCTTCTCTAAACAGAGCTATAAAAGTACCTTAATATACAGGTTAAGATATAAACAATAAAATTTATAGGCTAAAATCACCACATGGCCACTAATATATTAAATAATGTTAATACAATGTGCAATTATATTTGGAGTTTGGTGATAAAGATAGAATATAGCTTGATGTAGATAGGGTCAAATAAATTCATCTCCTTTACAGTTGGTGGCTATCTTGGCTATATGATTTTCTCTAATTTTCCTAGCAGCAGTTGCAAAGAGTGTCTGCGAGGAGATATAAAATCATGTCAGAGGGGTTCTGGCCAGGGGACCTTGTCATTATAGGTGCTAAAAATCATTCTCTTGCTTAATATAAGGGGCAGTGCAAGATACAATGAATAAGATCCTCTACTTCTGGACATCTCCTAATGCAAACACGTTCAATCCCATGTCTGTTCCTTAAGGTGGAATGGAAATGTCAACACTGTCCTTTATCTCCGTCAGTAGTTCATACTTAATTCTGGGTTTTTTGTCTTGCCATATGAACTTTGCTAGATTACGAGTAGTTACTTTTCACTAAGTTTTGTTTTGTTCTTATTCAATTTAAAATCGGATATCTTGTCAAATTCATTCATTCCAGTGTTTTCAATGTGCTTTCTATTGGGTTTTCTGTTACTGTGAATGTCTTCATCAACACAGAGAATGGGGTGTGGAAATAAAAAGCTGTTCACAATATCTTTTCTTAGTTTTATTTTGAAAAACATAGAAGCCAAACGCTGCAAACTATCACTCCTCCTCACTGGCTGCTTACAAGACATTTGATCAAATTAAATAGGGCAATTGGTTAATTGAAACTATCACATTCCTTCCTGCACCCACTAACTCCCCTTTTAATTAGGCAAAAAATCAAGAGACCACAGGTGTACAGGTTTAGTCTTTACTGCTGCCTTTGCAGTGAGGGTTAGCCCTGGTCCAGCAGCGTTGAACGGTATCCACGAGTTTGTCCCTTCCCCAGTGGGTACACTGGTGTAAGATTCTGAGGTGTTTTGGTACCCAAAGTTTAGGCATTAGGAGTCTCTTATCAGGCAGGTACCAGATGCCATCTTGCAAAGAGGCACCTTGCTCTTTCCAACCCTCTAGCTCCTCTACGGTTGCTGTCTTATACATTTGTTCAAAATCAACATCTGAAGGAATTTGAGCTCCTTGGAATTCGTTATCTGGTGATAGGGGCTGTAGGGCTGCTTCCTGTGCTATATGATCGGCACAGCGGTTTCTGACCGAGATTGGGTCCTTTCCTTTGGTGTGGGCTTTGCAGTGCACTATGGCTATGGCCTCGGGGAGATGTATAGAGTTCATCAGGCGTTCGACTAAGGGCGCATGGGCAATCTGGGTACCTGCAGCTGTCAGGAAACCCCTTTGGAGCCAAATCTGCCCTGTAGCATGAACCAGTCGGAAACAATACCTTGAGTCTGTATAGATTGTAATTCTTTGTCCTGCCCCCAGTTTACAGGCTCGGATGAGTGCAATTAGTTCAGCTGCCTGTGCGCTATATTTGGCATGGATGGGGCGAGCTTCTAGGATGTCAGTGGCAGTCATGACTGTGTAGCCACTCTTACGCTCTCCTCCCACTATCTTTGAGCTCCCATCTGTATATATAATGAGGTCTGGGTGCTCCAAGGGGAGGTAATCTAGGTCTTCCCGTGGTTTCTCAGCGTGACGAACTACTTGGGAGCAATCATGATGTGGTGAGCTGTCATCAGGGAGGGGTAGGAGAGTTGCGGGGTTAAGGGAATTCACCCTTTTGATTGTTACATTTGAAGGGCTGAGGAGGATGGCCTCATACCTATTTAGTCTTTGTATAGTAAAACATTGGCACCCCTGTAGGTTAAGGAGGGTGGCTACAGCATGAGGGACATTTATAATCAGGTCATGCCCTAACACAGTCTCTTGTGCCTTTTCCAAAAGTAACGCTGCTGCTGCCACTGCTCTGAGGCACCCCACGTTTCCCATGGCAGTGGTATCTAGTTGGAGGCTATAGTAGGTAACAGGTCTGTTTCTGTCGCGAATTCCTCGTGGCACTTTTAGCAGAATGCTCAGAGTCCCAGGTTCTTTAGTGCAGTATTGTTTAATGTGAGCTAAATATATATATAGAGGGACGCGGGTGGCGCTGTGGGTAAAAGCCTCAGTGCCTAGGACTTGCCGATCGAAAGGTCGGCGGTTTGAATCCCCGTGGTGGGGTGCGCTCCCGCTGCTCGGTCCCAGCGCCTGCCAACCTAGCAGTTCGAAAGGACCCCCGGGTGCAAGTAGATAAATAGGGACTGCTTACTGGCGGGAAGGTAAACGGCGTTTCCATGTGCTGCGCTGGCTCGCCAGATGCAGCTTTGTCACGCTGGCCACGTGACCCGGAAGTGTCTCCGGACAGCGCTGGCCCCTGGCCTCTTGAGTGAGATGGGCGCACCAACCCCAGAGTCTGTCAAGACTGGCCCGTACGGGCAGGGGTACCTTTACCTTTACCTAAATATATATATATACAAATATCTACAGAAGCAGTTCATATAATCAGACAGAGTACCTGCACCTTGAGGCAAAAGAAGACGCCACACTCATCTACACTACTCCACCACCACTACTATTGAACAGGCTTTACTTTTAAACCGGTGACAGCCAATCACATTACTGCTGAATCATTCTGACCCAGCACTTCCACAGAGAGTATTGCATCAGCCTGTTGCAAACTGAAGCCTGCAGGCTCACTTACACAGCATCCTGTGGATCCCAACAGTTTCTTCCTTGGAAGGGCTGTGTGAGGACATCTGAAGCTACCCCTTTATTTTCATGTACAAACAGGGAGAAGGGCAGCCAGTAGTCAGGGAGTCCAAGGGCAGGTGAGGATCTTAATTCTCGCTTGATGGATTCAAAAGCTTCAAGTGCCTCTGCAGACCATTCGAGTTGTTCTGGGGCGCTGACATGGGTCATGGCAGTGAGGGGATGGGTGAATTCTCCATACTGGGGAATCCAGGCGCAACAGAACCCACTCATCCCGATGAAGCCTCTAAGTTGTCTTTTTGTCTTTGGAAGGGGTAGTTTTGTTATAGCTTCTATCCTGTCGGTGGAGAGGGCACGGGTCCCTTCCTCCAAGATATGGCCGAGGTATTTTACTTCTTTCTGGCAACATTGTATTTTCTTTGGGGACACCTTATGTCCTTTGAACGCCAGTATTGTGAGGAGAGCTATGGTGTCTGATTTACAAGATTCCAAGTCCCGCCCACATAGTAAGATATCATCAACGTATAAAAGGAGGGTGGAGCCTCCTGGAAGAGTGACATCCAATAGGTCCTGGTGCAGTATGATGGAAAAAATCACTGGGGATTCTACGTATCCCTGAGGGAGTCGTGTCCATGTTAACTGGCCGGTTTGCCAAGCAAAGGCAAAAAGGAATTGACTTTCTGCATCCACAGGGATACTGAAGAAGACGGAGCACAAGTCAATGACTGAATAAACTACAGTTCCCTCCGGAATTGTGCTCAGGAAGTGGTGAGGGTTAGTCACTATGGCATGTCGGGGAATAACAAAGGAGTTTACAAGCCTTAGGTCCTGAACTAAGCACCATTTTACGGGATTTGTGTGGATCTTACGGACAGGGAGTAGGGGGGTGTTGCACGGAGAGGCGCAAGGAACTAGAAATCCCATTCTTAAGAACTCAATCATTGGGGTGAGTCCCTCTATTGCTTCTTTTGGTAGCGGATACTGTCTGGTGCAGGGAAAGGGCAAATCCTTCCTTTAATTTACCTTTACTGGAGTTGCAGACTTCAGAAGTCCAACTGATGTGGATTTGGTTCCCCATAGCCAAGGGGGGACCCCATTCAGGAGTTCAAGGGGGAGGTCGAGGTTCTTGTTATCTTTTTTAAAAAATCATTTTTATTGAATGATTTTATGTTACAAAAAACAATACAGCCATGCTACCACTAAATATAATTAAGAAATAAAAATTACATACATCAATATTTAATTTGTTATTTGTTATTTACAGTCTTATTTCCTCCCAAACATTGCATACAACAGCACACATATGTGCAGACACCCACCCACACCCACCTGCACACAAAATGATAATAATGAAAGTATTTTCCCCCCTTTTATCTTCCAAAATCTTTTCTTCAACTTTGACTTCCTGTCAAGTCCCTTTGCATATATTTTATCTTACATTTGAATGTACACAAAACAATAAACCTTTCTATATAATTTTTCTAATACATTCTGAAAACAAAAACATAATCGATCCTTAATTGTTGTCCACCTCCTTTTAGTTCCTTTATCACTCGAATGCTAGCACGGACTCAAAACTATTATTGTATTTTTGAACATATCTTCTATAACCATCCCATTTTTTCCGCAAATTTTTGCTTTGAGTTTCCTCTGAGTTTACTAGTCAGTTGAGCCGTCTCCACCAATTCCTGTAATTTGATTTGCCAATCTGTTATTTTTGGAGCCTCGTGATCTTTCCATCCCTTGGCCACAAGTATACGAGACGCTGCGGTTGCATACAAGAATACCTCTCTTAGATTTTTTGGGATCTCTTTATCTAAAATAATTAATAGAAATGCCTCCGGTTTTTTAGTAAAAGTTATCCCCATCACCTTTTTTAATTCTTATTATCAGCCTCTTGTAAGACCCCTTGAAAGTTGAAAATTGACTCATTGGGCATATGTAGGTAAATTCCCTCCTGGCCACATTGGATGGTGGCATTTAACTTGCAAAGCAGATCCCTTCCTAAGAGATTGACAGGGCTAGACATCAGCAAGAAAGTGTGTTTAACTGACAAAGGTCCGACTGACACTTTGGCGGGCTTGGAGGGGGGCAAATTCGGGGGATTCCATCTAGTCCCATTACAGTCCTAGTTCCTTCTCCTGGGGCCAAGTGACTATTGGTAAGGGTAGAATATATGGCTCCTGTATTGAGCAGGCAGTCATGGGATTGTCCATCTATCTGCATGGTGCAGAAGGATCAGAGGAAGATAGCTGTAAGATTGGACAGAGAAAAGGAAAAAAGGCGGGATCTGCTTCTGATTGTCAGTAATCACTGTATTCTTCCATCACCATCTCATGGGAAGAGTTTGCAGAGCGATTTGGGTGGCTGAAAGGATTATTACTATTAGGTGGATTCCTGGGTCGTGGTATGGGAGGAGGAGGTGCCATCTGGGTTTGCACTTGAGAGGGTTCATACATAGGACCCTGAACTTGGGCTCTCTGTATTCCGGTCTCAAGGTCTTTGGGTCTCTATAGTCTGCTCTCCTGGTTCCGGACTCCTGGAGGCCAGTCAATAGGGGGCAATATCTTTTTATATCTCCCATCTCATCGCAATGGAAACAGGTGCGCCTATCTGGCTGTTCATACCCCCTTCCTTTTTTGCTTTTCCCTGCAAGGGGGGACCCCAGGTGGCGTAGGCTAGCACTCGTGGGAGCTCTGTTTTTTGGTCCTTCCTTTTCTGTTCATCCCTTGAATTAAAGACGAATTTTGCAATGGAGAGGATCTCGTTTATTGTTTTTCCATCATAGCCAAGGTGTGCGTTTAACGCCTTTCGTATATCGGCTGTGGCTTGATCCTTAAAAAACCCTTTAACAATAACTTCGTGTTGTGGGCTCTCTGGGTCTATTCCACCCCACGTTTTGATTGCAGAACTATCACGTGTAATAGTCAGAGGGGTGTTCGTCGGGTGCTTGTACAACGGCTTGGACTTTAGTCCAATTTACAGTCCGCTGTCCTGCAGCTTGTAAGCCGTCTAGGATAGCCTTCTTGAATATCTTTAAGCCCCACATGCCATCAGTGGTATTATAGTCCCAGGCAGGGTCGTTGACAAGGGTTTGGGTTGTCAGTGGGGCCATGGAAGTGGGTTGGTCTGCTTGGTAGTTGGGTCAACCCAAAGCCTCCCCACTTTTACTAATATCTCCCTCTTTTCAGCTTCGTTGAAAAGGTCCCCCAGTAACATGTGTACGTCTGCCCATGTCAGGTTGTGGGTGGAGAAAATAGTAGCTACCTGTCGGTGGCATTTATCAGGCTCATCTCGGAGGGAAGGCATTTTATCTGACCAATTCATTAGGTCCGAGGTGATGAAAGGCTGATGGGTGAAAACCATACGCGGTGGGTCTCCTGCTCTGGCTGTGGGGGTATGGGCAATGCTCTGAGGGGAAACACATTCTCTACGTCTCCATTAACTAGGTTGTCTCTATTTTGGGTCCGACTAGAAACTGGCCCATCCCGTTCCTCATCCAGTGGTCCCCCTTTAGGTAGGGCTTTTGAGTGGGGTCAGCAATTTGTATTTTATGTGCGGTTTCCTAACTTGCCAGATATACCTTATCAAGTCTTTACTCCATTCCTCAAAGCATTTAACTTTATGATCAGGATCATTTGGAAGAGAAAAAGCATTTTGGGGAGTACACTCATTTTAATTACTGAGATTCTTCCCCAAAATGACAACTTTAACCTGGTCCAAATCTTTAAATGTTTTTAAATTTCTTTCCAAGTTTTTTTTTATAATTATCACTGAAAAGATTAATGTTCTTTGTTATTTCAGTTCGCAGATATTTCGCATTTTTCACTATCTGTAAACCCAATTTTTCCTACAATATCTGTCAGGGAACTGCCATCGGAGAGTCAGGTGGTGGAAGGGCTCAAGGAGGCTAAGAGACCCTCAGATGCTGAGGAAGGAACCAGCAGGGGGAGAGGGAGAGTTCCTGCAGAAACTCAGGCGGAGGGATGGCTCCAAGATGCTTCCAGTGAGAACAGCGGGGAGGGCTCAGGACCTCCGCTGGGGACGCCTACTCCGCGCAGGAAACTGTCACGCAGAGAATCCAGACGGAGAGTTTCCGTTAAGGAACTCTTATGTTGGCGTAAATTCCGGAAGCGCCCACTGACGGATACTGCCAGCAATTGAGGTAGCCATGCACCCATGGCTCCGCGGACTGGGAGAGTTTAGAAACTGATTTGCAGAGCCTGGAGGGCTTAAACGCTTACGCACGAGTAGCTCCCCTAATCCCATAACAATATCTTTTTCTCCTGATCCCGAATATTTTTAACCATGAATTTGGTCTTTGTTCTGTTTAGCTTAAAACCAGAGACCTTGCCAAATTCTGTTATCTTTTCCAATGCTTTAGGGATACTCAACTCCAGATCTTCCACTGTTAAATTTATGTTGTCTGCAAAGGCTTTCAGCTTGAAAACCTCTTTTCCTGTCGTAATCCCTTTAATTTATTCTTTCTTTCTCAGTTCCGAGTTGAGTATTTCCAAAATTAATCTGAATATTAGGGGAGAGAGTGGGCAGCCTTGTCTTGTGCCTTTTTCTGTGGGAATATATTCTGTTTTCCCGCTATTAATTATCAGACTGGCTTGTTGTTTCTCATAAATAGCCTTTATGCCCTTGGAGAATCGCTCTCCCATTGTTGATAGAACTATTACTTTGCTTAGAAATCCCCAGTCTTAGAAAATTCTCGATTATGAATCAAGAAGTAGAATGGAAAATAAAAACTTAAGGCAAAAGAATTTGCTAATAAATCCAGGAAATTATTGGCTAGGCAATTAAGAATTGGAACAGAGGCTTCCCTAGCCTCACACTCAGCCTTTTCTAGCTCCAAAATAGTCTGGTTCTAACTCCGGACAGTCTCCTGCAGGCACTGCTCCCACTCCAGGTTCTTCTCCCTCTGGATGCTCTCTGTGACCTGTGCTTGGCTGTCCTTTAGCTCCGAGTCCAAGGCACCCCAAGGATAGGTCAGATGCTGCAGTAGGAGCAGCAAAATGAGCCCGCCATGCCCTTCTCAGGCTGCTGCTCACTCACCTGGCCTGTCCCTCTAGCTGCTGGTTGAGGGTCTTCAACAGATGGAGCTCCCCCTCCAGTTTTCCTCCCTCTGGACCTACTGGGAAGAGTTGCTGCGATCACTAGGCCTGTGCTGTTTTGGTTTCTTGAATAGAGAGTTAACTTCACTTAGTTTTTCTTTTATTGCTGTCCTGTGTTTTGACTCCAGCTCCTCATGGCCTGGTATGAGAAGGACATTCTCATGCCTGTCCTGAATTAACCTGCTTGCCCAGGTCTCCTGGACTTTCCCAGAGTTCTAATATTGTGTGGCAGAGGCAGAGAAACAGCAGTCCAGGTCTCATTTCTTCCTCTCCACAACAGCCAGCGGTGACTACATTATATCCTTTATTAGGCATAGCAAACCACGCATTATCAAACAGAGACACCGTATACAAATTGTGCAAAACACGAGCTCAACGTAACAAGGTTTGTCCCGGTCAGATCTTTAACTCCAGAGAAAATCAATTTACATATATAACACAATACAACACTACCACATCACCGATCAATTAAGAACCACTAAATGGCCCAGTCTTTCTACATGGACAGCACTCAGAAATTCAGCCACTATTAAAGTAATTTGATCGTTCCTGTCCGAGAGCAGGTCGAGAACCGTTGGTAGCATAGAATTGAGCCTGTTGAGTTGTAAGGCCTCTAATAATTGTCTTCTGGCATAAATGCCAAAATCACAAGAATGCTGCAAAGTATCAGGTTCCCGTTTACTACATTTGCAGAGACACTCTGGTTTTGGGAGAGCTACCCTAACCATTTAGGGAGAAGATGGTCTGATGTGATCTGAAATATGGTCAGCAAAGCAGGCATCATCAGAAAGACCTGAGCCACAGGGTACCGTCCACCTCTGGGATGTCCTGTAATTTTGGTTTTGTCATCTCCCCCCCCCCCCGCACAGGGTCCCTTCCAGGTGTTCTGGACAACCACACCTCTTCCTCAGCCCCAGCACCACATGGTCTTGCTTGCTGAGGGGTGCCAGGGGGCTTGACTTAGACCTTGAAACTTCCATTTCAAAAGTCCAGAAGTCTCATCTGTGTGGCTTCATTCCATGGATTATAGCACACTGGCCACTACCTCCCAGGTATCACCAGTAATGTTTAGCGTCTTGAGCTACTTCACTGACACAGAGTGTGCGCAGTGAATGGGGCGTAGAAATAAGAAAGTTGTTCAAGCCTTTGCAGATGACTTGGTACTAACAATAGATGAACCATTATCCAATGCTGAAGTATTAGAAGAAATAGAACAATTCAGACAAGTAGCAGGTTTTAAATTAAATAGAAAGAAAACTAAAATGTTAGTTAAAAATATGAAACAAAATTTGGTGGATATGTTGCAACAGCAGATTGGTATAAAGCAGTTTAAAAAGTTAAATATTTAGGAATTTGGTTAACATCAAAGACTATAGATTGATTTCAAAATAATTATACAATGATGTGGAACGGAACTGAGAGATCTGGAAGTATGGAGAAGGATGAAACTATCTCTGTGGGGAAGGATATCTGTTATCAAAATGAACGTGCTACCAAAAATGTTATTTTTGTTTCAGTCAATTCCAATAACCAAGGGGACAGTGATATTTAAGGAATGGCAAAAAATAATTTCAAGATTTATCTGGCAGGGGAAGAAACCAAGAATCCAATTCAAATTGTTAACAGATGTTAAAGAGGGGGCTTTGCCTTGCCAGACTTGAAATTATATTATGAAGCGTCTTGCCTCTGTTGGTTGAAGGAATGGATGTTGTTAGAAAACAGATTTGTTGGATTTAGAAGGTTGTGATAATAGGTTTGGTTGGCAGGCATATCTATGGTATAATAAATAAATACAGTTTCAATTAACCAATTATTCTATCACATTCCTTCCTGCACCCGGTGCAGAAACTAGCTCCCCTTTTAATTAGACAAAAAATCAAGAGACCACAGGTGAAACCAACCTGGTTTCTGAGTAGCATTATTGACCACTTTCAGATAAAGAAAAAGCAAGCCAGGTTGCTTGACTTAGACCTTGAAACTTCCATTCCAAAAGTCTGGAAGCCTCATTTGTATGGCTCCATTCCATGGATTATAGCACATTGGTCACTACCTCCCAGGCACCACCCGTAATGTTTAGTGTCCCCCCCAAAAAACCCCATCCAATTAAATTTGTTGCCCCTTTCCCTGCCCCACTTCTCAACCAATCGTTCCTCAGCGCGGAACGGTGCAGAGCTGGTAGGCGGGTGGGATGTTTGCAAAACCGTTTGCTGTGGCTGTGAGGTCGATGTCCTCAGGGTTGTTGGGGGACTTGAGCGTGAAATGTTGCAGGATGGAAGTCAGGAAGACAAAGAGCTCCATGCGCGCTAGGCTTTCCCCGGCACAGATCCTTTTCCCTGCGGAGAGAATCAAGCAGCACTTTATGGCTTTAGTCTGGTGTTTGATGGTACAAAATTATTATTTTTTTTACAAATTGTTCTTTGGTTTTGTGGCAATCACACAGGGCCCCCGGACGTTCGACGGTCTGTTGACCCTGTGCCACCACTGTGATTGCTTTCTTCGCTGCCACCAACCCATTTCCCTTGAGTACTCACGAAGTCCAGACAGTTGTTAACATTAACAAATAATCAAGTTTATTTATAGGCATGGGCAAGCTTATGGTTTCAGTTAATTTTACTTGGCAGTTTCTTAATCTTAGTTCCTTAACTGTCTGTGGTCTGTGTGTGTGGTTTGGGAGCTGCACGGCCAGGGGAAAAACAATGCTATCCAGGGTTGTAAAGACTGCGGAGAGAATAACTGGGTGCACTCTTCCCACTTTAGATCAAATTATGCTTCCAGGGGCCATAAGAAAGCTGCAGAGATAGCGCAGGATAGTGCGCACCCCAAAAATGATCTCTTTCAGCTTCTGCCTTCTGGAAGAAGGTATAGGGTTATAAAGACCAGGACTAGCCACCTGAGAAACAGTTTCTACCCAAATGCAATTGTGGTTCTGAATGCAGCATAAAGGGTCTCTATAGTATAGTGTATTTTAAAATGGGGTTTCAGAGTTTTTAGGGGTTTTTGAATGTTTTATGTAGTTTTTATGTAGTTTTTCAATTTCATTGTTCTGCATGGGACAATGACAATAAAGATATCGTATATCGTATATGCGTTCAAACTGCTTATTCCAACTATCTATCTGACTCCACCTAACAACCTCTCACTCACTCACAACACAACTCCACCAACCTACAGACTTAACCTCCCTCTTCCTTCTTTAACTCCCAACCCTCAACTGACTTCCGCACAGCTTCACTCTCACTCTAACTCCTCCTATCAGTTTCTCTCTGGTCAATCACATCACACTCATTTAACCCTTTCCTTATGACCCACCTAGGAGGCAAACGCCACAGGTTTTTCAAATTAAAAATTCACAGAGATGATGATGTTGTGGTGGTTTAGTCGTTTAGTCGTGTCCGACTCTTTGTGACCCCGTGGACCAGAGCGCATATATATATATATATATATATATATATGCTTTCGTAGATTTTCACGGGTACAGGAATGCAGGTTTTGGTGTCCTCGGGTGTCTTCCCGTGTAAAAGTTGGGGTGTCTAGGCGACGTTTCGACGAGGTCTCACTCGTCATCTTCAGGCTGGTGCTTTCGGCTTCTTGTTACTGGGACAGAGCGGGATCTCAATGTTTGAGTTCCTATAAATACTGTAGAGGGGGTGTGGTGTCTAGCCTCCAATGTTCTGGGCAGAGAGGAAGTTCCCAGGCTAGTGTGCCTTTTCTTCTTTTGTTCCTTAATTACTTGAGAGATACCTTGAGTGATTTCTTGAGTGATATCCTGAGTACCACTTAGGTGGGTCATTAGGTGTGGATTAGTTGCTAAAGTCTTTGTGTCTTGACCTCTTGAACTTTGTGAAGAGTTTTCCTGAGAAGATGGCTGTATTGCACTTAGTTGTGCTTTGGCTTGGCTTCGTGTATAGGGGCGAGCTGTGGTTTTGTGGCTTGTGTCAGCCAGATCTGTGTAGGGATTGAGGCTAGACACCACACCCCCTCTACAGTATTTATAGGAACTCAAACATTGAGATCCCGCTCTGTCCCAGTAACAAGAAGCCGAAAGCACCAGCCTGAAGATGACGAGTGAGACCTCGTCGAAACGTCGCCTAGACACCCCAACTTTTACACGGGAAGACACCCGAGGACACCAAAACCTGCATATATATATATATATATATATATATAACAGAGATATATAAATAATTAAAACGAGATTCCAAGGAATCTCCTGGACTTCCATCCTCCCCTTTGTGGGTCCCATTATTAATCTTTTATGATACTCCAAATCATTTGCCTGTTCCATTATGCCCAGAATTCAGCCTTAAACTACAAGTGATATTCTAACCCTACTAACAATTTTAACTGTTTACAATGGTCTTTTAAGATAAGTTGTAAATTTTTCCCATTCCTTATTAAAATTTTGGTCTTCCAATGGTGCAGAAGTTATCCCTCTACAGTGGTACCTCGGGTTAAGTACTTAATTCGTTCCGGAGGTCCGTACTTAACCTGAAACTGTTCTTAACCTGAAGCACCACTTTAGCTAATGGGGCCTCCCGCTGCTGCCGTGCCGCCGGAGCACGATTTCTGTTCTCATCCTGAAGTTCTTGACCTGAAGCACTATTTCTGGGTTAGCGGAGTGTGTAACCTGAAGCGTATGTAACCCGAGGTACCACTGTAATTCTGCAAGCAAGCTCTTCCCAGTTCTTTGCCATATGCAAAGATTGAGGCCTTGTGTCCTGCCAGTTCGGGGGGGGGGGGCAGCAAAAAACTAAGCAGCTAAAAGCTCCCCTTCCCATCGCGTCAGGAAAAGTCCCTCTGCTTTTAATGCTGCCATTAAAGGCACACAGCTTCTATCGGGGAAGATAAACAGAAAGAGATAAGAGGCAGCCTTATGCAAGACAAGATCAATTTTGATTTTTTTTATCTCTGGTCAACAAAGGTCAAAAGAGTTCCGCGTCTGAAGTGACAAAATGCTTCGAAGCGCAAGCCATTTCTATGCGCATTCTTTTTTTGTCCTAATGAGGCATCTAGTCATAAGCCTGCATTTTTTATCAGAGCTTCTATATTTTATCAAGGCTTGTATTTAAAAATGAGCTTAAAAAGATTTTCAAATGTTTCATGCCAGGCAGAGAAAACCTTGGCAATGTTTATCCTCCTAAGACAAGGGGGGCCCCTGATTTATAGCAGAAAAACAATTCTCAAAGTCATAAAAAAGGGGGAATTACAGACAACTGACCTTGCAGATTGCAAAACACAATTAGGAATGGGCAAATAGTAAAATGATACCATGGGCCTCTCTTAAACCTTGAGCTGTATTTTCTAAGGCCAAGAGCAGTGAAAAAAAGGCAACTGGCTTGGCTGGAGAAGAAGCTTCTTTCTATTTTATTTTGAGGCTGGAAAGGAGGGTGAAAGGGGGGGGGTGTAAACTGAAGAGGCTTCTTTTTAAAAACTGTTTTTTACTGAGTTCCTTCCTTTTTACTTTACAAAGGCCTTATTCCTTTTAAAAGGCTACCTATGATAATGTATTAAATATATTGGCTTAAATGTAATTATGCAAAGGATTTAAGAAATGCTAGATTCTTATTTCATAGAGTCATATTGCAATAGGAGACCAGAGGGGCAAATGAGCCCAGCCTCCTGCCAGACAGGAGACGCCATAGAGCACTCCTGATATATAGTTGTCAGGCTTTTTGTTTAGAAACCTTCAAAAGAAGGAAATCTTTCAATGTTGATGTGAACTCAAGATCCTTGACATCTGTTGAAGATAAAAATGTAAGATTAACCATTTGTTTTAGAAGGCAATAGGGCAAGGAGGGCAAGAGGTGAGCTGGTAATTAAGATTCCATGTAAGATATATTATTACTTATTTGTCATTTATATATAGCTCTTTGTCTCCCTTATAAGGACAGAAGGAAGTGGGTGTATCTTTTGTGATTGGTTCTAGCAAACAGCCAATAGGAATATTCAACCAGGCTGATTGGACAGAGGCAGCCACAGGAGGAGCAAAGGGGGCTGGATTAAGGAAATATAAGTGCTGGCCAGGATGGCAGGAGGCCAGGCCAGAGCTTGGTAACCATATACCACTGAGCCTCTCATTTATTTGTCTGACAAATAAATTATTATTTTAATTTCTCTATTGCTGCGTTGAATATTTCATTCCAGCTAAGCGTTAACCACAAGCAGAAGGTGCTACATTTCAACTATGTCACCCCACAGATGCCCACTAGAGGGAATCTGGTTCGTTCTTCTGCAAGTGGCAAGGTCCATGGATGTATAAAATACAGACAGACGTGGAGTGGTCTCCTTCCAGGTTCATTTGTGGCACTACTGTTTTGGTCGCCTCTCCAGTGATAGGAAGCACAGATAAAGCAGCAGTGTCCCCTTTCTGCCCCCACCTCCAAGAAAACCCAAGGTAGCAGTAAAGGGAGTCTATTGATCTTTCTAAATCTGGCCTGACCTCCCATAAATAATAATAATAATAATTTATTTATACCCCGCCCTCCCGGGCCAGAGCTGGGCTCAAGGCGGCTAACACCAATAAAATTACAATAAAAACATAATAGGGGAAGGGGAAAAAAATTAAAATACAGGTTAAAAATACAATTTAAAATGCAGCCACATTTTAATAATAGCCCATAGATCAAAACCATAAGGGGAGGGAAACATAAGGGCCAGACTGAGTCCAAACAATCAATCAATCAAAATCTTTCTAGGTGTTACTTTTATTTATTTAATAAGAATTTTTTAGGCTATCTTATTGAGTCACAAGGCAACTTAAGCATTCTAAAAAACAGCCATGCCTCTGCACACAAGTCAACAGAGCAAGAGACTTTTGCATGCTGTGAAAGAGGCTGGAGTTTAGCCAGTTGAGAATCAGTTCAACTTTTCTGCCACCTGAGGGGTGATTGTATGTGGGATATTGGCTGGAAACTAGGCTCTGTGGCATGGGGAGGGGCAGCAGCAGCTGGATAATGAGGGGTGGGGGGCAGATGAAAAACTCCCTGGTGTGGTTGCAACAACCCCCCCCCCCCAAGCTACTACTTGCACCAGGATCAAAATACTGTATTGGGGTGTGGAGAGTTTTCACAATTAAAAACGTGTTCATTCAAGAGACTTGGAACAAAAATTTTATGGAAATACAGTGGTACCTCAGGTTAAATACTTAATTAGTTCTGGAGGTCCGTTCTTAACCTGAAACTGTTCTTAACCCGAAGCACCACTTTAGCTAATGGGGCCTCCTGCTGCCGCTGCACCGCCGGAGCACGATTTCTGTTCTCATCCTGAAGCAAAGTTCTTAACCTGAAGCACTATTTCTAGGTTAGCGGAGTCTGTAACCTGAAGTGTATGTAACCTGAAGCGTATGTAACCCGAGGTACCACTGTAGATTATGAGAGGGAGATTTGAGGGATGAAATAGCATTTCGGTCAGGCCAAGTACCCCCACCACTTAACCTATGAATGCCTCCCTCCTGCCATCCTCAACCCAGTACCTGTGGAGAATGGCATGAAGGCTTCGTTCTTCTTAAAGCGACCCTCTTCGTCCAAGAAGTGGGCTGGGTTGAAGTTCTCGGGGTCACTGAAGCATTCGGGGTCTTTCAGCACAGAGGTCAGCAAGGGAATGACATCCGTGCCCTAGAGGCAGGTGAGAGAAGGAAGGACAGAGATGGGTCGGGATCTGCCACAGCCTTAACTCAGAAGGCAACTGGAAGCCTCTTAAAAGTAAAGGTTTCACATACTTATAGACAAAATAATCTAACACTAAGCAGTGATCAATGGTGGAACGTCCAGATGTAAACCCTGCTTGTTCAATTTCTAGTAAATCATTATGATCTAACCATTCACATAATTTTAGGCATAGATGTTTTGTATAAAGTTTGCAGATCACATTCAGAAGACTAATTGGTCTATAATTAGATGGGTCAGGAAGCGTAAATTTCTTCTGTTGAATGGCACACTGCGAAGTTCCCTTGTGTAATCTTTTTTTTCTGATGTTGTTGTTGATTTCTTTTTGCTTGATCTTGTGGTGTTCAGTGTCACTGGCTTTTGCCGCAATAAAACTTGGTCTGGTTCACCGGAAGAGAGCCCAGAAGTCACATATTCAGTCACCAGATATTGCGCTGCCATGATAGATATTTGACGAAGAATGATCTATGCTACAATTCAATCCTAAACTGAAGGCCCATATTATTAGATCTGCACTTCTGAAGCCCACCCCATATAGCTGTGTTAACTGATCTTTTAATCTTTCTTATAAATTTTTATTCACCCATTATCTATCCTCAATTAAGTATTCTATGTATATGTTTAAATCTACGTTTGGTTCTAGCTCCTATTTATTTAATAATTATTCACCTGGATTCATACTGTTATGCTATTTATGTATATGTTTTGTCTATGCTGGTCTATGACCGTAATAAAGTACTTGACTTGACTTGACTCAAAGTAAAGGTAAAGGGACCCCTGACCATTAGGTCCAGTCGTGACCAACGCTGGGGTTGCGGTGCTCATCTCGCTGTATTAGCCGAGGGAGCCGGCGTACAGCTTCCCGGCCAGTATGACTAAGCCGCTTCTGGTGAACCAGAGCAGCGCACTGAAACGCTGTTTACCTTCCCGCCGGAGCGGTACCTCTTTATCTACTTGCACTTTGATGTGCTTTCGAACTGCTAGGTTGGCAGGAGCAGGGATCGAGCAACGGGAGCTCACCCCGCCGCGGGGATTTGAACCGCCAACCTTCTGATCGGCAAGACTAAGAGGCTCAGTGGTTTAGACCACAGCGCCACCCATGTCCCATCACTCTTTATTTAGAAGCATACAAAAACAGAAAAGAAAAACCTACGGAATCTAGCTGCATGATTGCAGCTTTCTGTCTCTAACAAAATAAACTACCTTGCTCACTTTCTCAGACGGACTGCTCTCAGCAGCCCCCAGACAGCACAGATCAAAGGAAAATGCCCGTGTCATGTGGGCAGTGCACCCAGTAAATAAGAACGCTCCTGGAGTGTTAACTCTTAACTGTCCAGAACCATAACAGTCATGAAGAAGAATCATAGAATCATAGAGTTGGAAGAGACCACAAGGGCCCTCGAGTCCAACCCCCTGCCAAGCAGGAAACACCATCAGAGCACTCCTGACATATGGTTGTCAAGCCTCTGCTTAAAGACCTCCAAAGAAGGAGACTCCACCACACTCCTGGGCAGCAAATTCCACTGTCAAACAGCTCTTACTGTCAGGAAGTTCTTCCTAATGTTTAGGTGGAATCTTCTTTCTTGTAGTTTGGAACCATTGCTCCGTGTCCGCTTCTCTGGAGCAGCAGAAAACAACCTTTCTCCCTCCTCTATGTGACATCCTTTTATATATTTGAACATGGCTATCATATCACCCCTTAACCTCCTCTTCTCCAGGCTAAACATGCCCAGCTCCCTTAGCCGTTCCTCATAAGGCATCGTTTCCAGGCCTTTGACCATTTTGGTTGCCCTCCTCTGGACACGTTCCAGTTTGTCAGTGTCCTTCTTGAACTGTGGTGCCCAGAACTGGACACAGTACTCCAGGTGAGGTCTGACCAGAGCAGAAGAAGAGAAGAAGAAGAGTTTGGATTTGATATCCCGCCTTTCACTCCCTTTAAGGAGTCTCAAAGCGGCTAACATTCTCCTTTCCCTTCCTCCCCCACAACAAACACTCTGTGAGGTGAGTGGGGCTGAGACTTCAGAGAAGTGTGACTGGCCCAAGGTCACCCAGCAGCTGCATGTGGAGGAGCGGGGAATCAAACCCAGTTCACCAGATTACGAGTCCACCGCTCTGAACCACTACACCACACTAGCTCTCTCATGAGTCATCATGCCTATGTGGAGACCTCGACCAATAGCAGAGTTGTATCCAAGGTACCATATCTCTAGGCAGAATACCTCCCCCTGCTCAGTCTTCTTGGCCTTTGGCCAACTCCTTAATTGCTTCTGTGGGAAGCTATATTAAATAGCACGTAGTCAAAAATCCCAAGATGGCTCACCTTAGGCAGCGTGTAGCCCCTGAGCTGCACCGTCCGGGTCAGGGCGTGGGGCAGGTTGGTGGGGATGACATCACTAAACCTCTGGATCTCGTGGATCACCGCATCCGTGTATGGCATTTGGGCCCGCTTCTCCACCGCCGGCACGCGGTCCCTCCCGATCACATCGTCGATCTCTCGGATCACTTTTTCTGCAGCAGAGACAGATAGAGGGTAGCATTGGGCTCCCGTTTATGCTACGCGTCGAAATGCAGTTTGAAACTGGTTTTAACCCCCAGCTCTCCCCCCCCCCCGCACTCTAGAATTTTGGGAGACTGCTCAGAATTAGCCATATCCACATAGGGAGGGGCAAATCTTTTCAATTTCAGTTTTCCACATCAGTTTGCAATAATAAACAATAAAGTGTCACCAACATTTCATTGTGAATTTCTCCTAATACTGTATACACATTTGCATGCAGACCTTTTAAAAAAAGCAATTGTCCCTAATATAATGCAGCTTTTGTTTATTTTCACTATGGTTTTTTTGATTAATTATTATTTCTGCAAAATTACATTGTTACACATTCTCCCGTTCTGTACAGTACATTCCAAATCATCTGCAGTATATATATATGCAGGTTTTGGTGTCCTCTGGTGTCTTCCCGTGTAAAAGTTGGGGTGTCTAGGCGACGTTTCGACGAGGTCTCACTCGTCATCTTCAGGCTGGTGCTTTCGGCTTCTTGTTACTGGAACAGAGCGGGATCTCAATGTTTGAGTTCCTATAAATACTGTAGAGGGGGTGTGGTGTCTAGCCTCCAATGTTCTGGGCAGAGAGGAAGTTCCCAGGCTAGTGTGCCTTTTCTTCTTTTGTTCCTTAATTACTTGAGAGATACCTTGAGTGATTTCTTGAGTGATATCCTGAGTACCACTTAGGTGGGTCATTAGGTGTGGATTAGTTGCTAAAGTCTTTGTGTCTTGACCTCTTGAACTTTGTGAAGGGTTTTCCTGAGAAGATGGCTGTATTGCACTTAGTTGTGCTTTGGCTTGGCTTCGTGTATAGGGGCGAGCTGTGGTTTTGTGGCTTGTGTCAGCCAGATCTGTGTAGGGATTGCAGGGGGGTGCAGCATCCGGAGGTGCCACCATGGACTGGCTACTGGATGGTGTCAGTAATTCATCTGTGGAGAGGGTCTGGGTTTGGGTCTGGTGTGGTTGATTGGTGTTGGCGTTCTGTGTGCCTCTGGATCTGGTGTCAGTTTTTGTGGGGAGGGCTAATTTCCAGATGTCTGGCAAGCGGGATGTGTCGTCACGCTTGTTCATGTTGTGAGGGTGTTTCTCTATCTCGATGGCTTCCATGATTATTCTCTTGTGGTGATGTTCCGTGTTAAAGAGCAATTTGGAATCTGCAAAATTAATTTCGTGTCCTGTTTCTTTCATGTGTTGGAAAAGAGAGGAAGTTTTTTCTTCTTTTTTGACGGCATTCTTGTGTTCTGCGATACGTGCATTTATTCGTCTGTTTGTTTGTCCAATGTACGTGGCTGGGCAGACTTTGCAGGGTATTTCATAGATCCCTTGGTTTTCCAACTGGATTTTATCCTTGGGGTTTCTGAGGATATTGGCTATTTTTTGGTTGGTGCAAAAGGCTGTTTTGATATTGTGTTTATGGAGGATTTTGCTAATTTTATCTGTAGTGCCCTTGATATAAGGAAGGAGGGCCATGCCATTGTTTTCTTCTGTGTCTTGGTTTTTGGGGGGTGTTTCCTTTTGGATTAGCTTCGTAATCCTGTTTTGCTGGTATCCATTGGCAATTAACACATTTGAGAGATTCTGTAACTCAGTTGTCAAGTGGTCTTTGTCAGCCAGGCGTTTGGTTCTGGAGATGAGAGTCTTGGCTACGGAGTTTATTTGTGCAGGGTGGTGGTGTGATTGTGCATGTAAGTAGCGGTTGGTGTGTGTTTTTTTCTGGTAGATAGTGTGTCCTAGGGAGCCATCAGGTTTTTTGTAGATTAGGACGTCAAGGAAGGGAAGTTGGTTGTTGGCTTCTATTTCCATAGTGAATTGTATTTTGGGGTGTAAGTTGTTGAGATGTGTGAGGAAGCTATCCAGTTTTTCCTTCCCGTGTGGCCAAATTACAAAGGTGTCGTCAACATATCTGAGCCAAAGTTTGGGTTTGTGTTCTGACTTGTCTAAAGCATTGGTTTCAAAGTGTTCCATGTACAGGTTTGCGATGACCGGTGAGAGGGGTGATCCCATAGGTGCTCCTTCTATCTGTTTGTATCTTTGTCCATTGTGGATGAAGTACGTGTTGGTTAGGCAGTGGTTGGTCAGGTCCAAGATGTATTCGGGGGGATTGTATTTGTTTTGAATAGCTGTCAAGGCTTCATTAATGGGCACTTGTGTGAAGAGAGATACAACATCGAAGCTCACAAGTAGGTCATTAGGATGTAGGTTTTGCTTCTTTATTGTTTCTATGAACTGGAAGGAGTTTGGTACGTGTGAAGAGATGGATTCTGCATAGGGCTGAAGTTGCTTGGCGAGAAATTTAGCGAGATTTTGTAGATAGATATATATATATGTCTATCTGTGAACTTATATTTCCCTTGTTTCTACCACTGTGACCTCCCTCCAGCCCAGCACGGCTTCTTTTGTTTTTCATTACTTTTAAATTGTGCTATACATAGTATTTCCTTATTCCCCATAAGTCATCTTTTCTTATTTTTTACTTGACTTTACAAACTTCAGTCAATACGTATCAATAGTTGTGTTTTGGAACAATGTTTTGTCATATATTCTTCTACGCATTTCCAGTCTTTTCTCAATTTCTGATTTGATTGGAATCTAATAGCTGCTGTCATTTTAGCCAGTTCTATAAATTCACAGCTTGTTTTGCCAGGAACAATTTCCCCTTTCCAGTTTCTAGCTATTAGTATTCTGGTAGTAGCTGTAGCGTATAAAAGCACTTTTTTTCTTATCAGAGGGGATGTCCGGTGTAACTATACCTAATAGAAATGGCTCTGTTTTTGGATAGTAATTTCTTTGTGTTTTGTTATAGTTCTTTCTGTAATTTAGATTCTTTTGCAAAGCCACTTTTCTTATCCAAATTAAAGATGTTTAATTGGTAGTATTGTAACCAGTCTGTTTGATTTCCTCAAAAGTTTTCAATTTCAATTTGCCATGTTCTTCTTTTATAATAATAATAATAAATTTAATTTATATCCCGCCCTCCTCAGCCGAAGCCGGGCTCAGGGCGGCTAACAACAATAAAATAGTGCAACATTCTAAAAACATTATAAAAATTAATTAAAATCAAATTGATGGCAACCATAAGCTAAAGTTCTGTAAAGATTGCCAAAGGAGGGGGTCAGGCTGCGCCCTGACCAAAGGCCTGGTGGGACAGCTCTGTCTTGCAGGCCCTGTGGAAAGATGTCAAGTCCCGCAGGGCCCTAGTCTCTTGTGACAGAGCGTTCCACCAGATCGGGGCCACAGCCGAAAAAGCCCTGGCTCTAGCTGAGGCCAGCCTAACCTCACTGTGGCCCGGGACCTTCAGGATGTTTTTATTTGAAGACCGTAAGTTCCTCTGTGGGACATACCAGGAGGCGGTCCTGTAGGTACGTAGGCATAATTAATATTATAATTGATAATATGTAGCCCAGTTTTCCCCCACATTTTTTTTTAACTGAGAATGCCTCCAAAGGTGAGGTCCACCACAGAATTATGGGTTCTAATAGAGTTTGATATTTTACGCACAATTTACATAATGAACTCCTAATTATGTGATTTAGAAACCCTTTATCTTAACCTTGTTATAGACAAGATAAGCATGCCATCCATACCTATTATTCCAGCCCTCAATATCCAGTATATCTGTGTTAACTAATTACATCCACTCTTTAATCCAGCATAGGCATGAGGCGTCATAATATATTCTTAAATCTGGAAGAGCGAAGCCCCCCCCCCCCCCATTCTGGTTAGTGTGTTTCACTCTTTCTAATCAGCACAAGGGTGATTGATCAGTTTGGACTTTGAAATTATCCCCCCACAAGTAGGGACGGAGTTTGACCAAAGCCCAAACCAAAGCAAGACATTCCTTTTCAACAGTGGAATGTTTCTGCTCATGTGGTAGCAATTTTTTGCTCAAATACACAACTGGATGCCAGGCTCCTTCCTCATCTTGTTGAAGAAGGACATCCTCCAACCCGATCTGGCTAGCGTCTGTCTGTACTACAAATGGTAGTAATGCTGGTTTGGTGCAAGCATCACTGTTTGTTTGTTTTTAATTTAATTTTTATTGAATGATTTTATGTTACACAAAACAATACAGCCATACTACCACTAAATATAATTAAGAAATAATAATTACATACATCGATATTTAGTTAGTTATTTGTTATTTACAGTCTTATTTCCTCCCAAACATTGCATACAACAACACACATATGTGCAGACACCCACACACTCACACCCGCACACAAAATAAATATTTTCCCCCTTTTATCTTCCAAAATCTTTTCTTCAACTTTGACTTCCTGTCAAGTCCCTTTGCATATATTTTATCTTACATTTGAATGTACACAAACCAATAAACCTTTCTATATAATTTTTCTAATACATTCTGAAAACATAATAGATCCTTAATTGTTGTCCACCTCCTTTTAGTTCCTTTATCACTTGAATGCTAGCACGGAGTCAAAACTATTATTATATTTTTGAACATATCTTCTATAACCATCCCATTTTTCCGCCAAATTTTTGCTTTGAGTTTCCTCTGAGTTTACTAGTCAGTTAAGCCATCTCCACCAATTCCTGTAATTTGATTTGCCAATCTATTATTTTTGGAGCCTCGTGATCTTTCCATCCCTTGGCCACAAGTATATGAGCTGCTGTGGTGGGTGCAAGCATCACTGTTGAGCTCACTAATGCCTGTTTTAGCATATCAAAAGCACACTGACACTCCTCAGTGTCAGGTCACCTTAACAGGCAGAGATTTCTTTCATCAAAGGGGTGGCAAGGGTTGCAAAATGGTTAATAAACCTTCGATAATAATTCACTAGTCCAATGAAGGACTGCACATCCCTTTTTGTCTGAGGGGAAGGCCATTCCTGTACACACTGGACCTTGGCCTCCAGGGATTTGATATTTCCAGACCCCGCCCTGAACCCCAAATAGATCACCTCTCCTTGAGCAAACTGACACTTGGAGATCTTCACCGCCAGGTTGGCTTCCTGTAACCGTGACAAAACACTCTGCACGTGCCTAAGATGCTCCCCCCAGAAATTCGAAATGATAGCCAATTCGTCTAAGTAGGCACAACAAAAATCAATCATATCATGGATCAGAGAATTAATCAATCGCTGGAATGCCATGGGTGCATTGCGCAATCCAATCCCTGAAACGAGAAGTAATCAACTAGAAATATTATATTGCGGAAATAAACTAAGCTTTTTGATTTTTATTATTTAGTTTACTTCCACAAAAATATCTAGAGGGAAAAGGTGTTATGTGGTCTCAGCAGCTGCTCTCAATCACCAGTCACCAGCAGCACCTTCAGGTCAGGTGGGTATCCCTTGCTGATTTTAGTATCCGTCTGGCCAGGACCAGACCCGGAGGCAGGGATAGTCCTCAGACAATGACTAAACCCGCCTCCTCTGTAATGACATGGTCTGGTCTTAGCGTAACTCCTCCTCCTACCCGTGATCACTGAGATCAGTTGTCCCAGTGCATCCCCTCCTGTGGAACATGCCCCAGCCATTTTGTTGACTGGGACCCACTCCCCGGCAGCCCTGAACCCTCCCCTTAAGAACAAAATAAAACCTTAAAAAACAAACAAAAAGAATACAAACAAAAAACTGTAAAAATTACAAATACATCAAAATCAAACAAATCCCCAAGCCCCAATCAAACATCCATCCCAGCCCCACTCCCCCACGTACAAAAAATTCAAAAGGAAAAAAGAAAATTTTAAAACATTTTAAAAAGAACTCTGCGCCCCTCTGAGTCCTCCTGGACAGCAGCAGCAGTAGCAGCAACCATCCTTATGAGGCCTGTCAGGCCCCACCCTGGGCCAGGTGGTGAGTGACAGGAGCGGGACCCTCAGGCACTCACACAGGGGAATCCTCCTGGGCAGCAACAGCAGTCCTTATGAGCCTGTCAGGCCCCGCCCTGGGCCAGGTGGTGAGTGGCAGGAGCGGGGCCCTCAGGATGGGCAAGGATCAAGGAGACAGGTGGCTGGTTTCACTCGTCCAAGCAGCCTGTCCATACCCTCAGAGGTAACAGATTGGAATTGATCCCACACAACTTGACTAGACAGGACTCTAGCACTTCTCAACTCTAACATGATTGGGTTGTGATCTGATACTGATTTAGGTTGTATTTCTACCTTTCTAATTTCCAAGGTTAAATTGTTTGTAACCCAGATCCCATCAATTCTTCCTGCCGATTGTTTTGCCTCTGAGTGATGCATGAATTGTTTTTCATTTGGGTATTTATGTCTCCATGTGCCTTTTAAATTTAAATCTTCTGCCATTTGGAAGAAGGATTGTGGAAGTCTCGCTTCTTTTGATTTCCCCCCTCTTTCTGTTCTATCTAATTCCAGTGAGGTGGCCCCATTAAGATAACCCATTAGAATAATCTCTTCATTGATATGTTCTAACAATTTTTCCTCAACTGATTTAAAATACTGTGTTTTATTTCCATTCGGTGCACAAAGTCCTACAGCTATTATATTTTCTATCCCTCTTGTTAATTGCACACCCAGTAATCTGCCTTCTCCATCTTTAAAAATTAATTTTGACGCTATTTTTGGGTTTACATATATAACAATTCCCCCCTTTTTTGGATACCAGAGGTGATAAATTCGGTTCCTAATTTCTTGTTATTCAATACTCTTCTGTGTCTTCTAGCCACATGTGTTTCCTGCAGGCAAATTATGTCCCATTTTTTCCCTTTAAATGTGTTCTATTCTTTTTCTCTTTGTTTTATTATTTAAGCCATTAACATTCAAAAACCCACGCATTCTTATGCATGTTATGCCGCCTCGCAAAATTCAAATAAGTGTGAATTTTGAAGATTGGCTGTCTTTCAGTTTGCGTACGGTTTCAGAAAGTGTCTTTAAATGTGAACTGAATTGAATCCCCCCCCCTTCCCTATTGCCAATGGATTATAGTCCCCAAGGTGCTTCCGTTGGAAGTCTTGATCGCCACACAGATCTGGATCTTGCTTAAATACACAATGTTCAGAAAAAAATAGCCACTTTTTTCTATGGAGATCTTCTTGGCATCTTGATTATATGGTGTCTCTGGGAATGTGCCAGAAGGAGGATATTAAAACTGAGTCCCATGGGTAATATTAATTTACAAGGCCCTTAAGAAATTTGGGCCCAGGATACCTTAAGGATTGCCTGATTCACTGCCTGATCACTGAGGGCTTCAGTCGTCCCCTGTGGTTCAGTTGGACAGCATGTACTCAGTCCTGAATGTTACACAGGTAATGCTGTGGGCCTGATTCGTGGGAACTCCTTCCTGGTTGAGATCAAAAAGGCAACTCTTGAGGGCTGGCAGACTGACCTCTGTCCAGGTTCTGTGCCCTCCGCCAACTCCCTATTTTCTCTCCCTCTGGATGGAGAAGCCTCAAATTAAGACTGCATCACCCACTGCTGGTCCACAAAAGATGGCCAACCCCACTCCCTAAGATAATGCATCCCTTTTTAAACTTAACCTGTAAATGCCCTCCCTTGACTTGCATCTATCCCCTATTACCTTGCACTTCTGGATATTTCATCAGAATCAGGAATCCGAAACGGAGTGTGGAGCTCACGGTCTCAGTTCCAGCAACGAACAAGTTGAGAACGGTCATGATCATCGTTTTGAGATGAAACTCGCTCAGAGGGTTTTTGCTCTCCTTCAACAACAAGAACAATAATTTTTATTTATTTACACCCCACCCATCTGGCTGGGTTTCCCTAGCCACTCTGGGTGGCTCCCAACAGAATATTAAAAACTTTCCTAAACTTCCTGGAGGCAGGGATTGTTTTCTCCTCCTGCCCGTGATCACTGAGATCGGGTGTCCCAGTGTATCCCCCCTGTGGAACCTGCCCCAGCTATTCTGTTGCTTGGGGTCCACTCCCAGGCAACCCTGACCATCTCCCCTTAAGAACAGAACACCAACTATACAACAAACCAATAATACAGTAGAAACTAATAATAATTTTAGTATAATTGTAATTATTATTATTAAACTAATCCCCAGCCCCAACTAAAAGTTTATCCCACCATCAACAGAGCAAAAACAAAACAAAAACCCCAAAATTTAAAATGCCACAGTTTAAAAACTATTTTAAAACATTTAAAAGCATTTTTGACATTTGCCCCAACCCCAAAGTTGGTTCCAGTGAGTCTGGGCTCATCATTCCTCACAGAAGGGCAGTGTCCCTCTGGCCTCCCAGGAATCTGAAGCAGAGATGGGTGAGTCTGGCCCCCACCTCGTGAGTCAGGTGGAAAACTGCCTACCATCCTCTTCAAATTGGTTACCTCCACAAAATGATCGATCTCTTACTCCGTCTTTAAATCCTGTCTTAAAAAGGCAATGCCCTTAAGGTGTCCACATGCTTCTCTCAAACACAACAGGCCTGAAAGGTAGGCCGCCGTCATTATTCTATTTATTTAGGGAGGAATCCTATGGTCCCTGGGTGAGGGTGGCTGAGAGGCCACAGGAGCCTGTGAGATGGATCATCTGGAATCTCCCCCCCCCCAACTCATGGGACTAGATCTACACCAGCCATGACTCTCAAGTGTACTAGAGTCTCTTCCACTGAAGCCAAACGGAGGGCAAAGTCAAAGGCGGGGGGAGGGGAAAGAGAAATTAGCTGCCCACATTCCACGCTGGCCACAACAAGCCAACATGGGAGTTGCTTCGCCAGGTTTCTCTTTGCCAGTCTCTCCCCATCCCTCCCCATGTAGGACCACACTTTTATTTAAAAGTTTATATTCCACTCTTCAGTCTATGTGCCCCTAGAGCAGATTACAAGATTTCCATTTAAAACACACACACACAAAAACACAAGCAAAAGAATAATACAATACTTCATAAGAAAGAGTGGAGCAGCCAGAAACAGAGCTGAAAAGATCTAATAAGGCTGGCCCAATATTTATTATAATTAATTAATTAATTGAATTCATATACTGACCTATACCCAGAGGTTTCAGGGCAGTTCACAGAAAAGATCAAAAAACATAAAAGCAAAATAAAAGCAATAACCCCCCCCCAAAGAGCCACATTTTAAAAGCGTATGGGATGGCCATCAGGTCAACCAAAGGTCTGGTTAAAAAGGAACGTTTTTGCCTGGTGCCTAAAGGTGTATAGTGAAGGCACCAGGCAAACTTCCCTGGGGAGAGCATTCCACAGACCGGGAGCCACTGCAGAGAAGGCCCTGTTCTTGTGTTGCCACCCTCTGGACCTCTCAAGGAGGTGGCACATGAAGAAGGGCCTCAGAAGATGATCTCTGAATCCAGGTAGACAATAAAGAAGTCTTGCCCTGGTGCCTGAAGGATATCAGTCCTGCTAGTCTGACTGTAGACCACCCTCCCCCCTCCCTCTGTGGTCTCCATCTGCCTCATTTCACCTCTGAAGACCCCCCCCCCAAGGGAGTCATCTTCATTGGGCTGGTTGAGGATGGAGAAGGTCGTTACTATGGGCAACTAGCCTTTTATAATCCACAATTATAAAAGGAGGATACCTTTTTCATTTGAATAAGGAAGCAGTCGATAAAATCCCGGGGGTTGTCTGGGTCAAGCGACGCTTCGTTCACCTTGACCCTCTCGGCCACAAAGTCGTAGATGTCATCCAAGTTCCGGAACATCTTCTTGTGGGGCCCTGGCAGGAACCTCATGATCCATGGAAACATCTCATACAGCTGCACGAAGAGCAATGATCTGTCACGTTCCAAGCATTCGTCCTTCAAGCACCTTGATGTTGCTTCGGACACCCACAGCCTTCCCTCAATGATGGCTCATTATGAAATAGAGTTAGGTTATGGCAGTCCTCCCTAACTTGGTGCCCTCCATGATGGTGGAGTCCAGGAGAGACGGCCAAGATGGTGGTGAGGCCTCCACCATTATGTATCTGTACAGCCCAGACCTTGCCCCCACCTGGCCAGGTAAGCAGCAGTTGACTCCACTGTTTGGAAGCTATTGCTGCAGCTCTGCCCCACTGAAATTGAAATTTGAGAGGACCTGGCGTCCAAAACATCTGGAAAAGACCAGGTTGGGGAAGGCTGGATGAGTCTCTTGTGTTCTCCATCTTCTTGATGCCCCTTCTGATTTTCAAAAACTTCCCCACCAAAGAGATTTCTATCACCTTCAATCACTCATTACCATCTTTGGTGTCATCAGTTTTCTTTTAGTGCTGTCAGCTCCTGGATGTCGCTCCCAGGAGGCCAATTACAGTGGTCTCATTTTCTCTCTCCTGCCAACCTAGCAGTTCAATAGCACATCAAGTAGATAAGTAGGTACCGCTCCAGCGGGAAGGTAAACGGCGTTTCCGTGAGCTGCTCTGGTTCGCCAGAAGTGGCTTAGTCATGCTGGCCACATGACCCAGAAGCTGTACGCCGGCTCCCTCGGCCAGTAAAGCGAGATGAGCGCCACAACCCCAGAGTCGGCCACAACTGGACCTGATGGTCAGGGGTCCCTTTACCTTTACCTTTTCCCTCCTCCTAAAAATCTTATGCTCCCCCCCCCAAGTAGTCTTATCTGTTTTAGCAAGTCTTCTTCAGTGGGTCTTAAATCTGGGGTCTCCCACCCTCTGGAAAAGGTGGGATGGTCTCAAAAAGAGCCACCCAGAACTCTCCCAGGGTGTTTCAGTGCTGATTATGAATGGATGAATGAAATCTTTATTGCGAAAAGCTATAAGCCGTCACAATGTGTAGGACACAGATAATTAATTTAAAACTGAACAGCAACAACAGCAAAGCAAACATACAAAAATGCAAAAATCACACCCGCATATGTTAAGCACTCCACTTTTTCCACACTCCCCTTTAAGATACTTATCTCGGTGCCTAGCTCTCAACTTACTTGCGGCCAGGACAAATTTTGCAACCTATGCAGTAATAAATACGCTATTGATAGCCAGCAAAATAGAGATTTGCTCAAGGGGAGGTCGGTTGGAGAGAGAGCAAAGGACATTGTAAGAAATAGTGTTGAATGTCCTTCACCTCCCCTGACTCAGAGTCTTTGGTACACTGGGGTGTTATTAAATCTTCCTGTTAGATATGCGGAAGGCATACACTGAAGACACAAAGCTGTGAAACCAAAGTGGTGACTGGTTCTGGGGCTGGTACGCCTCATCAGCATCTAAATGCCAGCCTGTATTTCCTCCCATTTCACCTGGATTTGCCCTTTCCCGCAGAAGATCTGCTAAATTAAAAGCAGAAATGGTTGTCTATGCCTAAATGACCGGTTTGCTAAGCCAGGCCTCCCACCTGGAAGCGGAAACAGAACACACTTGTCAAACTGGTGGCAATAAAACACCACACATTTAAAAAAAGCACGTCAGTGAACCTTCCTTTGGTTTGTCCTGCTGCCTCATTAAGGTTCCCGAAGTAGAAAAACAATGTCACCTGATCTTGCCTCTGCTCTCAGACCTGGAAGCCTACCAAAGAAAGTGACTCAACAAAATTTTGTGCGGAAGGGCCGAACTCGCTCGACCTGTGCGTTGCTCAAATCACAGCTAAGTTAAAGATTCATCAGGCTGGATTTGCTGCCAGCCTTGGCCTCCAGTGACGAGAAAGGGGGTGGTTCCTCTAGCTGGGAAGGTGGGCTGAGAAGTTGCCCTGCAAGGGGGATCCCAAAGTTCTCACCTGGCCCCAGGTGTAAGTTGCTGCTTGAGTATATCAAGCCTGTTTATAACTTCTTGCTGTTCTACTAATGGCAACTCGCCATAGGATGAAATAAGGTCCCTCTCCTCTGGAGCAGCCAAATGGCTGGGCCCGCTTTGGTCATACTTCTCTGTTGCTGGGGTAGATAAACCAGGAAGCTTGGGCTGAGAGGGAGGGTGAGATTCCCAGGTGGGCAGCTTGAGTTTCAAGACTATATCGCGCCAGTCTAGTGAGCGGATACCTTTTTGTACGATGTTACGGAAAAGAGGTTTAATCCTGGTGTCATGAAAGACTCTCGTTGGGAAGATGCCCCAGGTGGCCAAAAACGCTTTACGCCTAACCAGTATAGACGGAATTTTTGGTGATTGAAAGGAGAGCAGTACTTTTTGAAACTGATGGTGGTAGTTCAAAAGTTTCACTGAACTAAGATCTATTAGCGGAGGCCAGATCTGAAGGAGTTGCCTTAGATGATCTTTGATCTCTCTCGTATTATTCCAGCTTGGGGACCTGGGGTCACTGCTGTGTATGGTTAGGCAGATTTTGTTTGCTTGTAGGATCAGAGATTGAGAGTCCAATTGAGCTTTTAATAGATGACCACCAGTACCAGTTTCATGTCTAACAGGGGAGGTGCACCTCAGTCCCTTTAAATCCCTCGGAGGCAGAGTGAGATTGTGCTGCAACTCCAACAAATGGGCCTCAAGCTTTTGGTGGAGGTTATTCACCTGTGTGGAGATCCCATTTATGCTCTTAAAGATACAACGCAGGGTCCTGGTTATTAATTGGAAATGATCGAATTCCATGCCGTCACCCACGGCCAACTCGGACTCCCCCTTCAAGGTGGCTCTCACTTCTTTATCATTATCATTAGCATTATTCGTTGCCTTCGAGTTCACCCCTTCCACTTCTATGTCGGCTTTTTTTGTTTGTTTGTTTTATCCTGCTATGGCTGTCTGATAATGCAATAAAGGTTTGGTTTGGTTTGGTTTACCTGGCCCCAGGTGTTGCTCATCAGCACAAAATTCTCATTGATCTTGGCCAGCAACGAGAGGAAGTCTTTGTCTTCGTAGTCAAAGCGCCGGCCAAAAACAATGGAACAGATGACGTTGGAAACAGACCGGCTCAGGAAGAACGTGGGGTCAAAAGGGGAACCTGCAGGGAAAATGGGAGCCATGACATGAAAACCAGGATTCAACCCCTGTCTTATGCTAGTGGTGAACTTTGCAAGTCTGGGACTTAGTCTGCAGAGTAGGCAAGCCAACGGCGCCTGACCTACCACCCTTTCAGGAGCTGCTCACCTGTTCTGTGCACCTGTCATGAACTGTGTTTGGGGTTGGGAGGTGAGGGAAGAGTGTAAATGAAATGGTAAGAGGGAGGAGGGAATTGAGCAGAGAACAGCAACTGGGAATATGGTGGTTGGAAGGCAGAGAGGTTGGAGGCTGGTCGGGATTCAGTGGGTGGGGTTTAGGGGATCGCTTGTTCTCATTGCATTCATTCCAGACATTCGAGTTTCCTGTGAATGTATTAGCAATATTCGTTGTCAAACCTTCTGGCCATTGATAACCCTGGATATTGCCCTTCAGTTCTGCAGATGGAAGAACATTCAATCTAATGCTTTCCTAAATTTTGGAATAGTCAGATTGATCAGGTGATCAGCAAGAATGAGAGCCTGCCCTCTGTTGGAAAAATAGAAGCTGCATTTATATAATTTTGCAACTCGATATCCCAGATGTGTTGGTGTATGTCTTCTTTAGCTTTTACATAACTCATGGCAAGAATGGCATTTGGTGAGAATCCTAGACTGAGTACTTTCTTATTTACTATCATCTTCCACCTTGACTGAAATGTATCAGTAAGGGTCAAGGGAGCCAGTACTTTAGGCATGGACAACAACAACTCTGATACCCCATTTTAAAATACAATATACTATAGAGACTCCTTATGCTGCGTTTAGAACCAGAATTGCATTTGGGTACAAACTGTTTCTTATTCGGCTAGTCCTGGTCTTTATAACCCTGTACCTTCTTCCAGAAGGCAGAAGCTGAAAGAGATCATTTCCGGGGTGTGCACTATCCTGCGCTATCTCTGCAGCTTTCTTATGGCACCTGGAAGCGTAGATTTGATCCAAGGTGGGAAGACTGCACCCAATTATTCTCTCCGCAGTCTTTACAACCCTGGACAGCATTGGTTTTCCCCTGGCTGTGCAGCTCTCAAACCACACATACAGACCATAAGTTAATACACTCTCCACAGTACAATGGTAAAATGCCATCAACAGGTCCTTTGAGAGATTATTTTTCCGGAGGATTCTCGGAAAATATAACCTCTGCTGTGCTCTCTTCATCAGGTCTTTGCTGTTTTCTCCCCAGTTAGGTCATCTCTCAACTCGAAACTCGAAACACCGAGACCTGTTCCACAGGCTTCACCTCAATAAGAAGTGGCCGAATATTCAATTTACATTTCCTAAAGTTCACAATAATCTCTTTTGTTTTCTTTAAGTTAAGGAGTAAGTTGTTTTTCCTGCGCCACTCCCCCAACTGCTCAACTTCCTCCCTATAGGCCATCTCCCTCTCTCCAGCCGTGATTAAACCAACCACCGTTGTATCATCTGCATTATTACCTTGAGATGCCATTGTGGATTGAACCTGTGACCTACATGCCAAGCAGTTGCTCCAGCACGGAGCTACGGCCTTCCCCCTATTTCACAGTACAAGAAAGGAGGAAAATATCCTGACCGTCAGTTTTTCTGAATTCCTCCAACAGGAACTGGGACTCTTCCTGGATCCGCTCTTCGATGGACCTTTTTCCCATTCCAAAATTCCTCAAGGTGCTGAGTGTGAACCGTCGAAGTTGCTTCCAGCGTTCCCCGTTGGCAAATGCAATCCCTGAAAATGCAGAAAACATCTACCCACCTTGGAAGAATGGCAGATGAAAGTGATAGACTATATGGAGTTGGCGGAAATGACTGGCAGAATCCGAGAAGAGTTGGTAGAAGAAGATTGGAAGAAATTTAAAGACTATTTGCAGAAACATTGTAAAATTAATGAATGCTAAAATGATGTTGGATTGAAATGAAACGGTTCTAGCAACAAGGTTAAAAGAATACGTAAAAATGGATTGATAATCAGACGAAAATATGAAGCTTTAATATGTTAAGATATAGAATTAAGATAAAAACAAAGAGGGAAAGGATTTGCTGAATTAACCATGTGAACTGGAATACAAAAAAGGGAGGTGCGAGGAGGTCAGGGAAATAAGTAAATGAAATATAAGACATGAAAAGATTGATCTGTTTTTAATTGTTTGTATTTTTTTCATGTATTATGTATTTTTTATTTGTATTTTTTGTACCTTTTTCTTTTTTTCTTTTATTCTGTAACCTTTTTCTGTCTATAAAACTTTAATAAATATCTTTTAAAAAAAAAGAAAATGCAGAAAACAAACAAACAAACCCAACCCCTTCAGCAGCCAATGGCAGCAAACGGGGGACTCTACAGATTCCCATCCTTCCATATGTGTTTCCCCTGCTTTAATTCTTCTAGATGACTCTGTTTGCGCATTAATCTGCTCTCATGTTGGGTGGTTCACAGAGCCCCAGCAGAGATTTAAAATCATAAAACATGCAGCAAAGTAAAGCATGGAAATAAATAATATTTTTTTTTATTTATACCCCACTGGTTCAAAAACCGGGCTCGGGGCAGCTAACAACGAATTTAAAACACTTAATTGTAAAAGCAGCATAAAATACAGTATAAAAACATGAATAACAATAAAATTCAAAATTCTGAAATCAATTTGAGGAAAATCCATCTAATAAGCATTGGATAGTCACCAGGGCTAGCTGGCTGAATTAGTCCTATTTGGGCCAGCGAGGAGGCCAGGGGAGAATTGCCGTGGGGTCTCAGAGCGGGTGATCGTCATAAAAGGGGAGGGAAGGGAAGGGAAATAAAAGATCAGGCTGAATTCAAATTAAAGGCCAGGCGGAATAGCTCTGTCTTACAGGCCCGGTGGAAGGTTAAATCCTGTAATAAAGGCTGTTAGACCTTTAAAATATCCCCTTCTTCCAAAGCTCCCTACTTCACTTAGCTGAGAAGGAGACCACCTGGTTGATAAGCTAAAACTGGTTTACTTACAGTTGCCTCCAGAAAAGACAGAGGTAGTATCTTGGGTTTGAAAAGTGGTAAACATTTCTCAATTATTTGTATAGAAATACAAAAGTGGCTTGCTAAAGCCATGCAGTCTGAGCATCCAGGTTAGACCTCCTTAGTGACAGGGTTCACATGGTGGAACAATAGAGAACAAAGGGTTAAACCTTCTCCCAAGGTGAGGGGGTGTGGCCAAGCTAAGCCTGGCATGGTAGCCTACTCTGTGGTCTTCACCCCTCCATCCATTAATTAGAGTTAAACATGTTGGTTATATGAGGCTGGATATATTCTACAGCTGGGACTGGTACTCCCAACATCCCCAGCCAGCTCAGCAAGGATGATGGGAATTGTAGTCCACCAATATCTGGGCGCCAAGGTTGAAGGGGACTACTCTAGGCAACCAGGGTTGTTTGCAAGCGCTAAGATGCTGTCCAACACCAAGAGGTGTTGTGGTCAGAGCTCCCTAGAGAGCTACATAAATAAGAACTGCAAAAACAGATGAAGGTGAAGACATCGGGCCGTCGAAATTCTAGAGTAGCCAAACATGCTTCAGATGGGTTGCTTACTGGGAATGGCCTTGCAAAAATACTAATATGGAAGACTAGTACAGACTTCTTGGAAGAAAAGCAATGACAAACCTAGACAGCATCTTAAAAAGTAGAGACATCACCTTGCCGAGAAAGGTCCGTATAGTTCAAGCTATGGTTTTCCCAGTAGTGATGTACAGAAATGAGAGCTGGACCATAAAGAAGGCTGATCACCGAAGAATGGATGCTTTTGAATTCTGGTGCTGGAGGAGACTTTTGAGAGTCCCATGGACTGCAAGAAGATCAAACCTCTCCATTCTGAAGGAAATCAGCCCTGAGTGCTCACTGGAAGGACAGATCGTGAAGCTGAGGCTCCAAGACTTTGGCCACCTCAGGAGAAGAGAAGACTCCCTGGAAAAGACCCCGATGTTGTGAAAGATGGAGGGCAGAAGGAGAAGGGGACGACAGAGGACGAGATGGTGGGACAGTGTTCTCGAAGCTACGAACATGAGTTTGACCAAACTGCGGGAGGCAGTGGAAGACAGGAGTGCCTGGCGTGCTCTGGTCCAGGGGGTTACGAAGTGTCGGACACGACTAAACGACTAAACAACAACAACAAGTACAGACTTATTTCTGCTGTGGCTCCGTATAACTGACTGATCCCTTTGGAACTCACCAAAACCCTGAACGAAGTCGTCCACTGTGGCCAAGTACCCTCTACTACTGAACTCTTCGGCATGGTCCACCAGGGCTTCCTTGATGGCCTTGTATCCATACAAGACGACCACCCTTCTGGGTCCCAAGTGAACTGTGAACACTGGTCCATACTGGTCTCTTAGCTGAAATGGGAACCAGGCAGGGTCATTAGTGATCTTCCCTGAGACATATCGTATTGGCTGGAAGTTATTTTGTGTTGTCTTGAGCCAAGATAAAAAGCCTAACAAATTCCATATGAATATGCAGAAATGGCGAAACTTACCGGAAGAACAAGAAATGAAGATAACAAACTGGAAATGGTTTATTAAATATTTACAGATGAATTGCAAACAGATAAAGACATTGGCAGGATTATTGTAATAACCTGCAGTTTCATAAGAGAGTATATTTAAAATAGATAATTAGATGAGTAAATTGAATGAATTTAATAAGTAATTTAAACTAGGACTTGCCGATCAGAAGGTCGGCGGTTCGAATCCCCGCGACGGGGTCAGCTCCCGTTGCTCGGTCCCTGCTCCTGCCAACCTAGCAGTTCATAAGCACGCCAGCGCAAGTAGATAAGTAGGTACCGCTTTGGCGGGAAGGTAAATGGCGTTTCCGTGCGCTGCTCTGGTTCGCCAGAAGCGGCTTAGTCATGCTGGCCACATGACCCAGAAGCTGTATGCCGGCTGCCTCGGCCAATAAAGTGAGATGAGCGCCGCAACCCCAGAGTCATCTGTGACTGGACGTAACGGTCAGGGGTCCCTTTACCTTTACCTTTAATATCCCTGCTAGCCTTTGCCCCTTGCCATGGCCCATCTAGCACAGCCCTCTCCAACCCGATGCCCTCCAGATGTTTTGAAGTACAACCAGAGCCATCTTTCCCATTGGGTTTACTGGTGCGTTGCGCCAGGGTGCCGGCCTCTCAGGGGCGCCCCAGTGAGTGGGGGAGCTGTGTGGCTTTGCCGGTGGTCTCCCCTTTTCCTCCTGCACGCCCGCTAGCTATGCCCCGTCAACCATATGGCTGGTGGGCATTCAGTTTGCCTCCCTAGCCTCCGCAGGAGGAGAGCGATTCCCGCAGAGGCTTAGGATGGAAGATGCACCCCGCCAACTACCGTATTTTTTGCTCCATAAGGTGCAGCAGAGGATAAGACGCACTTTGTTTTGAGAGGAGGAAAACAAGAAAAAACATATTCTGAATCTCAGAAGCCAGAACAGCAAGAGGGATCGCTGCGCAGTGAAAGCAGAAATCCCTCTTGCTGTTCTGGCTTCTGGGAAAGCTGCGCAGACTGCATTCGCTCCATAAGACGCTCACACATTTCCCCTTACTTTTTAGGAGGGAAAAAGTGAGTCCTATAGAGCAAAAAATACGGTATATGGCTGGCGGGTGTGCAGCTTTCTTCCCAAGCCTTTGCGGGAGGAGAGGCTTGGAAAAGGTCGACAACTCTGGGAAACAGTGGCCCCGACTACAACTCCCATCAGCCCCAACCGGCATGGCTGCATAATTCTAGGGATGATGGGACAACTGCTGTGCTGGCTGAGCTGAAGGGAAGTGCAACATCTCGGCACCATCTGGGTTTTTTAGTTAGAATCATAGAATCACAGAATCCTAGAGTTGGAAGAGACCACAAGGGCCATTGAGTCCAACCCCCTGCCAAGCAGGAAACACCATCAGAGCACTCCTGACATATGCTTGTCAAGCCTCTGCTTAAAGACCTCCAAAGAAGGAGACTCCACCACACTCCTTGGCAGCAAATTCCACTGTCGAACAGCTCTTACTGCCAGGAAGTTCCTCCTAATGTTTAGGTGGAATCTTCTTTCTTGTAGTTTGGAACCATTGCTCCATGTCCGCTTCTCTGGAGCAGCAGAAAACAACCTTTCTCCCTCCTCTATGTGACATCCTTTTATATATTTGAACCTGGCTTTCATATCACCCCTTAACCTCCTCTTCTCCAGGCTAAACATGCCCAGCTCCCTTAGCCGTTCCTCATAAGGCATCGTTTCCAGGCCTTTGACCATTTTGGTTGCCCTCCTCTGGACACGTTCCAGTTTGTCAGTGTCCTCCTTGAACTGTGGTGCCCAGAACTGGACACAGTACTCCAGGTGAGGTCTGACCAGAGCAGAATACAGTTATCAGCTGCTGCTCTCTGAGGCCTTAAGTGAAGGACGGTCCCACTGCTGCTCCCTGTCGGCATGCAAAGCACCCGATCCACCATGGAGCAAGGCCCCAACCCGGACTGGCTGCATTCATGGCGTTGGAACCTTAAACCAACAAGCGTGCCTTGGTATTGGTTTTGGTGCTATTGCGTTACCTCCCAAAACGCCGCAGATCATGACGCAAGGGCCCCAGCCCAGCTCCAGCGCTGGAGTCACGGTGGTAAATCCCCCTTTGTCTTTGTTCTCGCCCCAAGGCTCTTCTTCTGCCCCCAGGAAGAGCCGCACCCGCCCCACCACCCTGACAAACCTTGGCACATTTCCTCCAAGAGGGTAACCTGATACCCTTTCAAAGGGCTGCACCTCTTGGGAACAGGCGGTGGCTGGGAAATTTAATACCCACCACCTCTGCAAAATCCATGGGCACACAGGCTTATCTCGCTGTAGCCAGAGGTGGGTATTAATCCCAGTTTATTAATGCACATCTGTGGCCCACTTTTGGTTAATTAAAAGAGACTGAAATTTGCTGCTGGTTGCATCTACTCGTTTGCTTTCCTCCTGCAAATGATAAGCCAGACTCATGCCTGGAAATGGCCTTCAATCTAAAAACAGATACAGTGGTACCTCAGGTTAAGTACTTAATTCATTCCGGAGGTCCGTTCTTAACCTGAAACTGTTCTTAACCTGAAGCACCATTTTAGCTAATGGGGCCTCCTACTGCTGCCGCGCTGCCGGAGCGCGATTTCTGTTCTCATCCTGAAGCAAAGTTCTTAACCTGAAGCACTATTTCTGGGTTAGAGGAGTCTGTAACCTGAAGCGTATGTAACCTGAGGTACCACTGTAGAAAGATATGCAAGAAAGGAAAAGAAGCATGTGAGGGAGAGGTATAGAAATTTAGAGGTGAAAACAAAGCAAAGATAGATTGCAAAGTATAAAAGAGGGGAAATGGGATAGGCCTATGAATTTGCTCTGGTTCAGAGGTCCAGCAAAGTCAGCAAAAAAAGGAGAGAAACCAAGAGTGGAAAGTGCAGTTTTATATGTTAGGCAGACAAGAACTCAGAGCAGAGCCTAACAAAAGCAGGAAATAATAGAAGGAGAATAGAATGAGAGGAGGGTTGTTTTTTTGGTCACCTTGTCCTCCCCCTTTAATTTTCTTTCTTTTTTAATGACAAGGTACTAGCCCTCATGGTTCTCATCTTGGCACTTGTCCTCAGGCGGAAGAGCCTCAACGGAAAGGAGCAATGGTAGATCGCTTGGTCCTCACGCATAATAATAATAATAATAATAATAATAATAATAATAATAATATCCCACCCTCCCCAGCTGAAGCCAGGCTCAGAGCGGCTAACAACAATAAAAGTAACACAGCGTTCTAAAATCAATTCATTCTGAAATCAATTCAGAATCAAATTCCATTTGGGCTAAAGTTCTGTGAAGATTGCCAGAGGAGGGCGTCAGGCTGCGCCCTGACCAAAGTCCTGGTGGAACAGCTCTGTCTTGCAGGCCCTGCGGAAAGATGTCAAGTCCCGCAGGGCCCTGGTCTCTTGTGACAGAGCGTTCCACCAGATCGGGGCCACAGCTGAGAAAGCCCTGGCTCTGGTTGAGGCCAGTCCGACCTCTCTGTGGCCCGGGACCTCCAAGATGTTTTTGTTTGAAGACCGCAAGGTCCTCCAGGAGAGGCCCTGGGTGCGATCCCTGGCATGGCTACTCAAGGGCTGAAATCATACCGGTGATGATGACAAAGATATCTCTTCCCCTGAGGCTCTGGAGAGCTGGAGCTGCCAGCCAGAGTGGACAAGACTGGACAAAGTCTGACCTCGGCAAAGACGGGTGCCGTCGCCACGGCTTACCTTCTTGAATGACGTGAGCATATCATGGGTCTTCAGATCTAGCAAGTTGCCCAGGATGGGGAGGGGCGTAGGCCCCGGGGGCAGCTGCTTTCTCTGAGCCATTTGGCTCCATGCTGAAAGGAGGACCAAGGCTGAAAGGCAAACCACCAGCAAGGCCAAGAGGCTTTCTGCCAGCTCCAACATGCCCGAAGCAAATGGAGAGGGAGGTTTATCTGGGGACTTAGGGAACCAACAGAGCCACACCTGCCCTCGCACGGTGGGGCTGATGAAAGCAAACAGAAATCAGTGTGACTGGTGCAAATCTTGGAAATCTTCACCTTTATAGCAGAACCTGTAGCCTTGGTAAACATAATTTGTACCCAGCCCAGCCCTGAAAATGCTGTCTAGGGCTGTATGCCCTTTGCTCCCAACCCCCAGAATGTAAATTGCTTTTGGTGCATGAGATGGCAGTTTCTTCATAGCGAGTTCCTGCACCTATTTGTGTGTTTTTTAAGTATTGCTTAAAAGCAACAGCTGCAAGAGGAGCAGGTGTTACAGCAGAAACAACCATTTTGTGGAACCTCGGAGACCGAGGCCATCATACACCGGTCCTGAGAGATCTGCATTGCCTCCCAGTACATTTCCGAGCACAATTCAAAGTGTTGGTGCTGACCTTTCAAGCCCTCAACAGCCTCGGTCCTGTATACCTGAAGGAGCCTCTCCACCCCCATTGTTCAGCCTGGACACTGAGGTCCAGCGCCGAGGGCCTTCTGGTGGTTCCCTCATTGCGAGAAGCTAAGCTACAGGGAACCAGACAGAGGGCCTTCTTGGTAGTGGCGCCCGCCCTGTGGAACACCCTCCCTTCAGATGTGAAGGAAATAAGCAGCTATCCTATTTTTAAAAGACATCTGAAGGCAGCTCTGTTCAGGGAAGTTTTTAATATTTAACACTGTACTGTTTTTAACACTTGATTGGGAGCTGCCCAGAGTGGCTGGGGAAACTCAGCCAGATGGGTGGGGTATAAATAATAAATTATTATTATTATTATTACATATGAAAGTTTTAAAGCATCAAAGCAGCCTCCCCCAAGCGAGTGCCCACTGGATGTTTGGGACTGCAGCTCTCTTCAGAGTTAGCCAGTGTGGTCATATGCTGCTGGGCCTTATGAGAATTGTAATCCAGGAAGTCAGGGGACACTAGGTTGGCCGGGGGAGGGAGGTGCCTTAAAACTTTAAGTTGCCAAAAGCACATCTCTTCTATCAGTCCTTAAAATAATGGAGCTTGTGGGTAGGAAATGGAAGGAGGGGTTTAGAAGAACCAAAAGTTTTGTTTTGCATCCAGCAACTCTATCCATTCAATTGCCTTTTCTTTTTAAATCCAGGTTATGGCAGGTGGGGTGGGGTGGGGTGGGGGTGGGGAGAGCAGCTTGCCTCCTGCTCAGGGCTCTAATACAAGCCACCAAGCAATTTTTTATGTCCCTCCTCCTAGACATCATTGAATTTGACAGTAGCAGCAGCAAAACAAAACAGAACGAACTGGAGGGACAAACCAATAGTTGAAAGAGCAAAAGAAACGCTGGTAGAATTATTTGAAATTAATAAAACACAAGGATCAGATATAAATGTAATTTGGGACACAAGCAAGGCCTACATGAGCGGTTTTGGGATACAACAAATGGTTCGGATAAAGAAGAAAAAGGAAAATAACATACAAGAAATAATGAGACAGGTAAGAGACAATGAAAAATAACTGATTAAAAATCCAAAAAATGAAAGGATAAATCAAAATATAAAGATCCTACAATCACACATTTCCAATCTATTAAACAAAGAAGTAGAAAACAAAATTAAATGGATGAGACGAAGATATTTTGTATCGGCCAACAAGCCCGGCAGGATGTTAGCCTGGTTTATAAAGAAAAAAACAAACAGAGAGAATTATAAATAAAGTAATAGATCAAGGGGAATAAATAATTGACCCCAGAAAAATCAAAGAATTTTTTATAAATTATTACAAAGAGTTATATAAAAGGAACATAAAGATGGAAATAAAATAACATTATTTGCTACAAAATAAATTACTGTCAATTGTAGAAGAAGAATATAGACATCTAAATTCTAACATACAAACAGAAGAAATTGTACAAGTTATTTTTGTATGGGTGATGATTTAAATTGTCTTAAGTGTTTATTATAGTTATTTTTTATTATTTTCATGTTCTTAATTTTTGCTTTTGCTCTGTTTTTGCTTAGTTTCCGTCTTTCTTCCCCCCTCTTTTTTCCTCTTTTGTCTTTAGTTGATATGTTTGTATGTTTTGCTTTGTTTGTATTTTCAATTAATTCAATAAAAAATACACTAACAAAACAAAACAAACTTTCAAATCACCAGAGGGATCATTTAGTGACCATGAAGTGGCCATAGTCTCCCTCCTTAGCTGGTCCACACATTTGTGTTTTGTGTGTGTGTGTTTGGGGTAGCTATGCACACAGCTGACGTGTGGCCCCCCCAGAGGGTGTATGCGGCCCTCTCAGACAAAGAAAAGAGAAAAGAAAAAAGTTAGCTCTGTTCCTGAAGCCTGCTGGCTCTTCTTGACCAGACTTGCCGATAAGGAGGATAATCTCAAAGGAGGGAAGTGGACCGGGGAGAGGATAAAAACAAGGCAGGTTTATCCAGCCTTGGGTGGAACCGGAGTAGAGGACTGTACAAACAAACCCTCCCTTCATGCCATTTGGCATGCTAAGGGCACTCCTGGGTTGCCAGGAGGTGTGAGAGACACTGAAATGAGAACTGTGAGAAAAGAGCTGGCAAAAGAGGCCAAAGGCTGCTGATTGACAGACCCAAAGCCCAGGTGGATTTCCCTGCCTATTTTGTAAACATTTCCCATTTTACCACGCCAGACTCGGAGTGTGAAATTCTCTTTCTGCAAGTGAAGCTTTGTGATTCAAGGACCCGCCACCCCCTTGGGGATAAAAAAGACACATGGGCACAGTATGTTAGGTTAATGGGCTAAAAAAAGGCCACAACCTTATTGATTACAGCATGTGAGAGGTATTGGCTTAGGCACTGGATAAAACAACAGAGCATGACTCCGTCCCCTCAGGGAGGGGTGAGTCTAACAAGGGTTAACCGCCAGTGGGAGGAGCCTGTTGATGCAAATACAACTGGAAGCTCCCCCTGATGTCACCGGGGGTTGTGCCATGGCCATAGGCACCAGCAAGGACGTCGGACAGGATCCACGACTGCCGGATTCCTTTACCGGAATACCCATAAAGTGAGGGGTAGGCGATGGATAGTTCAAGCTATGGTTTTCCCAGTAGTGATGTATGGAAGTGAGAGCTGGACCCTAAAGAAGGCTGATCGCCGAAGAATGGATGCTTTTGAGTTATGGTGCTAGAGGAGACTCTGGAGAGTCCCATGGACTGCAAGAAGATCCAACCTCTCCATTCTTAAGGAAATCAGCCCTGAGTGCTCACTGGAAGGACAGATCCTGAAGCTGAGGCTCCAATACTTTGGCCACCTCAGGAGAAGAGAAGACTCCCTGGAAAAGACCCTGATGTTGGGAAAGATGGAGGGCGCAAGGAGAAGGGGACGACAGAGGACGAGATGGTGGGACAGTGTTCTTGAAGCTATGAACATGAGTTTGACCCAACTGCGGGAGGCAGTGGAAGACAGGAGTGCCTGGCGTGCTCTGGTCCAGGGGGTCACGAAGAGGCGGACACGACTAAACAACTAAACAACAACAAATGCACAGGGCCACTTTTAATCCTGTTTGTACCTGCAAAGGGCTGGCCAGCTGGGGAAGCTCAGTCTTTAGAGCATGAGACTTTTTATTGTCTGGGTCAGGGGTTCAAGCCTCACACTGGGCAAAAGATTCCTGCCTTGGAGGAACTTGGACTTTGATGTCCCTCATGGTTCCTTCCACCTTTACGGTTCTACATTTTTGCTTCATTTCAATCAGTGCAGACCCCTGCTAGAATCCCCCTGCCCTTTTCTGGCCCTACTTCTCAAATAGGAAATGGAGGCTAAGAGCGAGCCGCTTAAAGTCCCCTCCTTTTTGTGCCAGCTGGCCAGATCAGCTCAAATCTGAACTTAATTCGCTTATCACAACTGATTAACATTCAGAGGTTTTATGCAATCCATCTGCTTGCTAGAAAGGGCTAAAGGTAAACAGAGTGTGCCATGAAAGGTAAGCAGGGCAAAGGAGAAGCGACTCAGATCACGGCAGCTTGAGAGCAAATAATCAACTGAAGAACAGCAAGACAAATGGGATCAATTTTACACAGAAAGTCCAGAACCTCTGGGGATTATCAGAAGAGCCTGCCTGCCTTCCACCACCACCCCAGCCCATTTATATGCCACCCCACACTTGCAAATTTTGGGGTGGTTAACTGTAAAATAGAAATGGAGGCAGTGAGAGATTTTACTTTCTTGGGCTCCATGATCACTGCAGATGGTGACAGCAGCCAGGAAATTAAAAGACACCTGCTTCTTGGGAGAAAAGCAATGACAAACCTAGACAGCATCTTAAATAGCAGAGATATCACCTTGCCAACAAAGGTCCGTATAGTTAAAGCTATGGTTTTCCCATTAGTTATGTATGGAAGTGAGAGCTGGACCATAAAGAAGGCCGATCGCCGAAGAATGGATGCTTTTGAATTCTGGTGCTGGAGGAGACTCTTGAGAGTCCCATGGACTGCAAGAAGATCAAACCTCTCCATTCGGAAGGAAATCAGCTCTGAGTGCTCACTGGAAGGGCAGATCCTGAAGCTGAGACTCCAGTACTTTGGCCACCTCATAAGAAGAGAAGACTCCCTGGAAAAGACCCTGATGTTGGGAAAGATGGAGGGCACAAGGAGAAGGGGACGGCAGAGGACGAGATGGTGGGACAGTGTTCTTGAAGCTATGAACATGAGTCTGACCAAACTGCGGGAGGCAGTGGAAGACAGGAGTGCCTGGCGTGCTCTGGTCCAGGGGGTCACGAAGAGCCGGACACGACTAAACGACTAAACAACAACAACAACAAACTGTAAAATCCCACAAAACCAAAAAAATAATAATGCACTAAATTTGCAACAGAAAGAACTCATCAGCCAGTATCCAATGACAAAGGCGGGAGCTGCCTAATGGCCTGAATCAACAGCCAGGTTTTAGTGTGGCATCTGAAAGCCAGCAGTGTGTAAGTGCTAACTAGATTTCCAGTGGGAGAGAGGCCATCATGGAAAAGGCCCATCCCCAAGTCCCGGCCAAATGCCCTGTTGCTGGTGGCAGGTGCAAAGGAGCAGGTATTTCCATCCCAAGTCAATCAGACCTTTGTACATCATCTGTGCATAGCTGTCAACTTACAGATTTGAAAATAAGGGATCTGCAGCCCAAATAAGGGATTTTAGTCAACCAGCTGAAATGCAAAGTTAAAAGGGACCAGATAATTTTGGAGAGCAGCGCCGGTTTTTAGCCCTTCGTTTCCAGAGGTTGCTGCTCAAGACACCAGCCGATGAAACATGGCAATTAAATAACTACAAGCAGCCACCACTTTTCGCGCAAAACGAAGTCTAAGCTACGAAGATGCTGCTGCAGTTCTGTATCTTTTCACTTGTGCTCCATCTGCAGCTCTCAGTTCCATCAAGCGGGGTGGGAGGAAGGGGGGGGGGGAGAAATAGTGCCCGAAGTAAACCCGCAGATCAGACCATCTATGCTAGTCTACCACTACAAATCTATGTGGGAAGCGCTTACGGTCCTTCCCCCGCTTTCCCCCTCTATGGTTAGCCCTTGGAACACCTGCCTGCGCCTCCTCCTCCTCTCTCTGAACTGCTTTCTCCATGGCTGCCCTCACTCTCCTCTCAAGGCTCCTCAGCAATTCATAGCCTGCGTCAGGCTGCCCATCTTATTCGGGTCCTTTGGCGGTGCAGCCGCAGTATGGCCTAGCAGGAGCGGCGGTGGTGGTGACGGGCAGAGGGGAGGCCCCAGGCAGAGATGTTCAGTTCAGCGGCCGCGAGGAGGATGGCAGCAGAAGGGCCCAAGGCTCCCACCAGTCCCGGTGGGGAGGGGCTCCCAGGGGCCGAGGCTGGTGAGAGGAGGCCAGAGGGGGGTGGGCCGGGCAGCCAAGCAACACAGTTGGAGCCTCCCTCCTCCCTGGCCAGCAAGGAGGGAGGGAGAGGAGCTGCTTCCTTTGAAACCCGGGAAATTTAAGGGACATCCATCAATAAGGGACAGCAGCGCTGGGATAAGGGAGTTTCCCACCAAATAAGGGACGGTTGACAGCTATGCATCTGTGGAACCTTGAATTCACCTCAGAGATGTTGTGACAGTTTAGAGCAGGCATGGCCAAACCTGGCCCTCCGGCTGTTTTGGAACTCCAATGACCAACTGGGGATGATGGGAGTTGTAGTCCCAAAACAGCTGGAGGGCCAGGAGAATATGTTGCAAACCTTTCCACGCATTTTCAGTGGGGTTACTTACAAGTCTACTAAGGATTCCAATAGAATAACACAAATCAGGTCTACTCCATTGTGAAATATATAACAAACTTCCAGTAACTGAATGATATGTTTCTGGATTCACAGTTTCTGAACACTCTCCTTCATTTAAAAGAAAGAAAGAAAGAAAGAAAGAAAGAAAGAAAGAAAGAAAGAAAGAAAGAAAGAAAGAAAGAAAAAGAAAAACAAACAAACAAACAAACTATTTCCATTGGGGTTTTCACACCTTTACAATTCTGCATGTTGTTTCTTTCTACATAGTTAATCCAGTTTTTAATTACTTGGAAAGTTTCACTTTTATGTTTCAGTAAATATACCCACGTGTACCGATTATAGTAATCTACTAGAACAAGGAAATAGTTTGCTCCTCCTTCTGACTTGGAAAAAGGCCCACAAAGGTCAGAATGGATTGGAGGAGGAGGAGGAGTTTGGATTTGATATCCCGCTTTATCCCTACCCTAAGGAGTCTCAAAGCGGCTAACATTCTCCTTTCCCTTCCTCCCTGTAATGGTTCTAGGGGTTGCTCGTGCGTAAGTTGCCGCCACTCCTGGCTAGGTTACCTGGTTGAACCCTTTCTGTCTGGACAGCCCTTCACTTCGTGGCTGTCTCAATCGCTGGCAGAATCCGTCAGTGGGCGTTTCTTGAACTTCTTCCAGCAAAGAAGTTCTTTGACGCCAAGTCTCCTCCTACTCTCCCTGCGCGGAACTCTTCTGCGCAGGGAGGGTGTGGGCAGCGGAGCACCCGTACTCTCTCCGCTGGTCTCCGGTGAAGAGTCCTGGAGCCTCCTCTCCGATTCCCCCATCTGCCCCCCTTCTCCACTGGTGTTACGCTGATTTCCTTCCCCAGCAGATGGGCTGCCTCTCTCCCTACTGGGACCCTCTCCGGCATCCGTCTGGAGCCTTCCCTCCGCCTCTGGCTCCAATGGCAGTTCCCTGACACTCCCCCACAACAAACACTCTGTGATGTGAGTGGGGCTGAGAGACTTCAGAGAAGTGTGACTGGCCCAAGTCACCCAGCAGCTGCATGTGGAGGAGCGGGGAATCGAACCCAGTTCACCAGATTACGAGACTACCGCTCTTAAGCACTACACCACAATGGCTGTTGCTGACTCTCTTGCTTTTAGGATAAGACCCATGTTTACTCTTTGATTCTTTGCATGCACTGCAATCAAGGAAAACTGAACATTTTTTCATTTTTACTCCTTTACTCAATTCAGGTACTTTTGCTATGCTGCAAAAATTTGAATGTCCTAACCGACAATGCCACAAATGCCGAAGAAACTTCTGGAGTGCTTCTTTAAATTTTCCAGGAACTATTAATCTGTTTTGTGAAGAATGTATCCCTAACAGCCAGATCCCTCACACCTCCTTCCCAAAGCCCTGCTGCTCACTTACCCAAGTTTGGGAATGCAACACGAAGACTGTGGCAGTTAGTGTATGTCCAGTGTTGCTGAGGACTGGCCCTTGGGCCATGTGTTGGACAGCCCAGCTCTAACCACTGGCTTGTGGTGTGAACTCAGGGAGGTATTGGCAGTGTTGTAAACAAAAATTGCCCTTTCTCCCTTATGGGGTATCCAAGAGCCCATATAGAGTCCTTACATAGGTTCCCTATTGGTAGGAGAAAAATAACAGAGGCCAACCAGAGAATTTTGAGAAGCAAAGCAGCTAGTAAGCCTGATCTTTATTGATCTGTTGCAACAGGGTGCCCCCTTCACATGCAGGAAAAGAGGAGGACCCAGAAAAATGGTGTGCAAGGCCTTATAAAGACTTTTGAAATTGCCACCCTGTAGATCAAGACCACCCCCAGAAACATCATACATACACCACAGAAGGGGTGTAACCTAAGACCACCCCTCAGATACATCACACCTACATCACAGAAATTTTAATATTGTTTTTCTCCTGTTGTTGTTTATCTCCTGTCTGGCAGGTTAATTGATTGGATTTCCTGGGTAGCCTGGCCAGTCTTTTGTGGTGATAAATACTTAGTTCCTGGGCCAGGTCACAGGCTCACACCCTATTCAAACACAGACATACCCGTAAGACAGGATTTGTGAAGGAAAAGACAATGGGGAGGCTTTTCCACTTTGACCTTGCAGAGAAAACTTTTGCTCAGTTTAGGAATCAAAACGGTTCCAGGTTGGCCTTCCTGTGCTGATCTATGTATGCGCTTGGTTGGTACACTTAGGAACATTACCATATATCTAAGACCATAAAATTCCTATCACAACAGGAAGGGGGCCTTTTCAGCCGTGCAAAGTTCCTCACCCGGGAGAAGTTTTCCTGGTCTCAACTTGGGTGACTTTTGAGTGCCAGACACATCTGAGATCATCCGCAGGAGCGTCACTGATCTTTCCCTGATATGGTGAGGCTTACTGGAGAGCAAGAAACTGAGAAGTGGGCATCTTCGGCCCAGTCCTGTGGAACATGCCAACAGAGATTCAGCAGGCATCTTCTGTGCCAAGTACTAATTTTTATGGTTTTATTGTATGGTTTTTTATGTTTTGCTGCTGTAATCTGCTTTCAAGATTTTAATGGTGTAATGGTATATAAATATTTTCATAAATAAATGAGGCATTCCCAAAGTAAAGGAAGGATTGAACTTGATTAATAAGAATACACACAGAGGCTCGAACCAGCAAGACTCTGGGAAGGGTGCGTATAATAATCTGTCTTCCACCCCCTGGCCCAGGTCGTTTTATTCACAAAAGAACTTTTTACAGAGTGTTCGTAAGAACCAATCAGATTTCTTCTGAGCATTTAAACAAACCCCATGTGGGGACAAAGTTAGATAAAAAATTCTTTTAACTACAAAGACTACTACTCTGAGCATGCATACATAATCTGAGAGTAAATAAAAGAGTAGAGAAACTCCAGAGATCACAAACAGGAGTAAACAGGAGAGGAAGGAAGGATGGCAAGGAGGATAGGGATCTTTATCACCTTCCTGTGAAACTATTTCCAGGCCCTAAGATGAACATGCTGAGATTAACATATCTGAAGAAGTGTGCATGCACACGAAAGCTCATACCAAGAACTGACTTAGTTGGTCTTTAAGGTGCTACTGGAAGGATTTTTTTTTTGTTTTGACTATAGCAGACCAACACGGCTACCTATCTGTAACTGGAAATATCAGAAAAGCTACATCAAAGAAGCTTGCCCACTATCTTTATGGCCCAGGACTCCTGTCTGGCAAAGCAACTGGGCTGTGTACGTGACTTGTCAAGCAAGAGAAATGAGCAGTAGAGGAAATGGACAGAGATGCAGAGGGTTGTGGGATTTGATCAGAAATTATCGTCAGTACATTAAACCTAGTCAACACAATGCATTCATTGTGGACACAATGGCTTGATGCATATTTTATAATTCCTCATAGTAATCCCACCTGACCCCACACTCTGGATATCTGCACTCCTACAAATACAGTGGTGCCCCGCAAGACGAATGCATCGCAAGACGGAAAACTCGCTAGACGAAAGAGTTTTCCGTTTTGGAGGTGCTTCGCAAAATGAATTTCCTATGGGCTTGCTTCGCAAGACGAAAATGTCTTGCGAGTTCCTGCGGGTTTTCTTCCCTCCCCCCCTTTTCCTAGGCCGCTAAGCCGCTTATCCGCTAAGCCGATAAACCGCTAAAAGTCGCTAAAAGTGCTAAAAGCGCTAATCCGCTAAGCCGTCAATGGGCTTGCTTCGCAAGACGAAAAAACCGCTAGACGAAGAGACTCGCAGAACGGATTCTTTTCGTCTTGCGAGGCACCACTGTAAATCTTACTGCTAGTTCCAGAATTGTTTAACCTCTGTGGGATTCACTTGACTTTCTTGCCAATGGCTACATTAGTTGTTTTTCTTCAAATGCAGTTTTGCAGCCCAGGCCTATGCACACAGAATCATAGAATTGTAGGGGCTCTTAAGGGCATCTAGGCCAACCCCCTGCAATGCAGAAATCTTTTGCCATCATCCCTGCTGGGAGATCCAGCTGTTGTAGGCTGTGCTTTAGTTAGCAGGCCACATTTTGGATACCCCTGTGTTGTTCCTTGTATTAGTGAAGAAAGCTGGAAACTGCAAGCCGAAAACAAATGTTTATTTAGCTGTAACATAGAATACGTTAACCACAAGCAACCTTCCTCAGATTCTGGCTGCTTCCCTCTCTACTCCAGCCAGGCCTCTCTCCAATCCTTGTTCCTTCCAGCCCCTCCACTCAAAGGAGGCTTCTAGTCTTGCAATCACCCTCAAAAAATAAAATTTCACAACAACTTTGGAAGCAATAAGCAATTATCAGGAGAGTCCAAAGGCGGACAACGTGACATTTGACTAGAAACCACTAGATTAAAAAGTTTAAAGTTGATTGGCATGGAAATTGTTTACCCACATCACTAAGAATGTGCACACAAACTCTTGTGCTCCTGGAACAAATATTCACAATCCTGATAACCAGGAAATAGATGATTAACTTTTGGCATAGGTTTATTGGGATTAAAGCTCTCAACAGGTTGGCCTTGTGCAGTTACATAATGCAGAAGGTGGGGCCAAATCCAGCCTTGATTCAGTATCTAGAACCCTGTCAAAATGGGACAGTTGTCTGCACTGGGACAGACTGGTAGTGACCTCCATCATGGACCTGGCCAGCATTGTAACTCTCCTTCTTGTCATCTGCCTGACTTGGCTCCTCATTTCGGCAGCAGTGAGGAGCGTATCGCGCCATGGGAAGCTACCCCCTGGACCCATGCCGCTCCCTGTGATTGGAAATTTCCTGCAGATCAAGTCATCAGAAACTTTGAAATCCCTCCTCAGGGTGAGTTGACGGTCTCTGGGAACCAGGGGCAGAAGGCAGAGTCACTTTTGGTTCTCTGCTTCTCAACCTTAAATTCAGTTCTCAGTATTTCTGGAGAAATTTGCAAACTATTTTTTTTTTTAAAAAAAGAAATCTTCATGGAAGACTGGAAGAAATTTAAAGACTATTTGAATAAGTATTGTAATATTAAAGATATGTAACCACTTGAAAGAAACAATTAGGCCTAGGATTAAAATGGAATCAAATTTATAAATAAGAAAATGTACGATAAGGAAAGCTATGTAATATGATTAGGACTGTGATATGGTCTTTTGAAACTCTGATATTGGAAACTGCTACATATAATTACTAAGAAATTTGGATGGAAAAGATTCGAGGAAATCAAATACTATGTTTATGAAGATGGGTGGTACTTAATTTTAATTAAGTGGTAATATGTTGTATGTATCTTTTTTCTCTTTCTCTCCTATTTTTTGTTTGCTTTTATTATTGTTAATCTTTTCTTTCTTTACTATGTTTATCTACTGAAAATAATAAATATTATTTGCAAAAAAACAAACAAACAAACAAAACTCCATGGAAATTTACCAGCATTTTAGTGCAAATGTCTCCTCATAAACACATTCCCCCTCGCATGCCCTTTTGACTAATGTGCACATTTTTTACAAGTAATTCCCCTGAATATTTCCATTTGCATGCCCCCTTTCCTGTGGTGTCTTCATTTGTCATTGTCTGGCTGGAGATCTACATTGCAGAACCTGGATCCGTGTGCTTCAGTTTGTGCATGGTTTGGGAAAGCGAAAGGTTGGTAGATTAGCTTTCCAATGAAAGCGGAACCAGATTTCTCCCCTGGCCCTTCTGGGAACAGAGCAGCAAGAGCAGCACCCAGGAGTCAAAGGGAAATCCAAATAATTGAGATGCACGGAGGCCTCAGTTTCCCCCATCTCTCTCCTCTTCCATCTCCACCCTTTCTCTTGCACAGGAATATGCTCAAAATACAGTGCTTCCCCAACTAAGCGTCTCTGTGTCCTCTTTGTGGCTTTCTGGATATTCCTGTCTCTCTGCCTCTTACCCAAACACCTTCCTCCATCTCTCTCCTTGTATCCCTGCCTGTCTGCCTCTAGTTGGCTAGATTAGATGACCATTGCCCTGTCCGTCCAAAAGCTTTTATAAAGGAAGACACCTTTGATGAAACCTGCCTCCCCTTCTTTTCATACACAAGGGAAGTAGATAGCAAATTTCTCCCACCCGTTTCTCCCAAATGTCTCCCAAACAGGTCTGTGGACAGCCTACAATGACCCATTAATGTTTTAAGATGATGTAAAATGACACTATAACCTCAATGGAATGTTTATTATTTTTTTGCAGAGACTGTATTAAATTTTATTTTTTTAAAAAAAGGAGAGTTGACACACTTGGTAATCTTTTGCTTCTGATTTCTTTGGATCCATATGTTCACCCGTTTGCCTAATGTTTGCCTGATGCCAACTTAGTTAAATAACACAAAAAAACCCTGTTAGGACTCACCCACTCTTACCTTTGCTCTGCCTTTTCTTGGCACAGGTCTGTTTTTGAAAGCTCCCTGTTTGAACACTTTCCCCATTTTGCCCTGGTGCTTTCCCCATGAAAGCCCGCTCTTTACTACGGAATCGAGCAAACTGCAATCCTCAAAAAACCCAAATTGCTGTTTGTTCCGATTCAGCATTAAAGAGCAGGTTTTCCTGGGAAGGTGCTAAAAGAGCGTTACTGTGAATAGAAGTAACAGTAGCAAATTCACTTGTCTACCTTTGCAAGGTTGTTGTGAGGACCAAATGTTGAGGTGCACTTTCAGCACTCAGCAAGCTAAGCATGATTCTTGCTAACTTCCGAAAGCATTTTTTCTTTTTTTTAAAAAACCCAACTCAACAGCAATCCTACATCTTTCACAACCCTCCCCTTCTTTTAAAACTTTCCAACCTGTTTTGCATTCTGGTAGGCAGCATTTAACTATACAGCATTTAACTATAAGGTCCGTATAGTTCAAGCTATGGTTTTCCCAGTAGTGATGTACGGAAGTGAGAGCTGGACCATAAAGAAGGCTGATCGCCGAAGAATTGATGCTTTTGAATTCTGGTGCTGGAGGAGATTCTTGAGAGTCCCATGGACTGCAAGAAGATCAAACCTCTCCATTCTGAAGGAAATCAGCCCTGAGTGCTCACTGGAAGGACAGATCGTGAAGCTGAGGCTCCAAGACTTTGGCCACCTCATGAGAAGAGAAGACTCCCTGGAAAAGACCCTGATGTTGGGAAAGATGGAGGGTGCAAGGAGAAGGGGACGACAGAGGACGAGATGGTGGGACAGTGTTCTTGAAGCTACCAGTATGAGTTTGCCGAAACTGTGGGAGGCAGTGGAAGACAGGAGTGCCTGGTGTGCTCTGGTCCAGGGGGTCATGAAGAGTCGGACACGACTAAACGACTAAAAAACAACAGGCAGCATTTTGGAGACTCTAAATTTGGATAGAATCCTAGAATTGTAAAGTTGGAGGGGGACCACCAGGGACATCCAGTCTAACCCCTGGCAATGCAGGGATCCTTTGCCCAACATGGGACTCGAAACCATGTGTGATGAAAATGTTGGGTTTTGCTAGACCAGTTGGATCAACAAGTGTTTCTTTCTTTCCCTGCCAGCAAATGGTTAATGAACGGCAGCCTCCGATTGGCCGTGGTTCCAGGAGGGAGTGTTTAAAAGGAGAGGATTTGAGGAGAGACAGGAGAGTTGAGAGGGTTGGTTGAGGTGGGTTGGAATTGAGGTTGGGAGATAGAGTAGGAGACGGGTTGAGCTTGGCTTTAACCATTTGCCTTTGAGAAAGAACTGCGCATTACAGTGGAAATTGTTAAGCAACACACACACCCCCTCAACACTCAGCTATGTTTCCCCTGGTGATGAAATACTGGTGTGTCAACATAGTGAGGCTTTTTGTTCAGGTGTTGCTGGCATCATATTTCATAAATGTCTTCATTTATTTAAATATTTGTACTCCTACTTTTTTTGTTCAATAGCAGGATCCTCACGGCAGATATAACTCACCTTGTTGGAGGTCTTGTGGTTTATTTTCCCCTTCAAAGAGAAATGAATCAGGCAGCTGGGAGGATTTTGTTCCCCCCCTCAAGTAATATTTATCGAATTTTCCACTTTTATCATATTCACATTTTGTTACATAATTCTATAGCTTATTACTCGATAAGAGCATTGACTTCCTTACCTCCCTCTTTCTGACTTCCACACATCTTTCTATATTCTTCTCATTTCTATTATCACTTATTTACCTTCGATCTTATTCCAGTATTTCACCTTGAAATGGGTAACTCAGTTCCTTATATTTACATTACAAAACATTTCAATTCAAGCCTACAAACGTTTTCAAATGTTTACAATTTTCTTTCGTGTAAAATATAAACTTGTTCCAGTCCTTTTGAAACAGTTCGTCACGCTGTGAGGAGGATTTTGAGCAGCAAAATGGTCCACGAAAAAAGGATTAAGTGCCTGGGAATACCAGTCGCTGCTTTAATCAAATTTGCCCTCCCTGCCAGCACCTGCTTTTTTAAAAATAAAAGTGTTGGATGATTCATTCTCCCACCTGATATGGAGTTTGGCTCTATATGAGAGAGAATGCTCATCTGGCTAATGAAACCCTGAAGTGGGACTCTGAGCCAGGTTTCATAGAATTATAGAAAGGGACAATACCACTGTATTGTTGTTTAGTTGTTTAGTCGTGTCTGATTCTTCGTGACCCCATGGACCAGAGCACGCCAGGCACTCTTGTCTTCCACTGCCTCCCGCAGTTTGGTCAAACTCATGTTCATAGCTTCAAGAAGACTGTCCAACCATCTCATCCTCTGTCGTCCCCTTCTCCTTGTGCCCTCCATCTTTCTAAATATCAGGGTCTTTTCCAGGGAGTCTTCTCTTCTCATGAGGTGGCCAAAGTATTGGAGCCTCAGCTTCAGGATCTGTCCTTCCAGTGAGCACTCAGGGCTGATTTCCTTCAGAATGGAGAGGTTTGATCTTCTTGCAGTCCATGGGACTCTCCAGAGTCTCCTCCAACACCATAATTCAAAACCATCAATTCTTCAGCGATCAGCCTTCTTTATGGTCCAGCTCTCACTTCCATACATCACTACTGGGAAAACCATAGCTTGAACTACACAGACCTTCATGGATCACTGCCTTGCCATGGCGAAGGGGCTTGAATAACTCAGAGAAGCTATGAGCTATGCTGTGCAGGGTCACCCAAGATGGACAGGTCATAGTGGAGAGTTTTGACCAAACGTGATCCACCTGGAGCAGGAACCGGCACGCCAGTCCAGTATCCCTGCCAAGAAAACACCATGGACAAAGAGAACAGGCATTCTGTGTATATATGACTGTAAATAAAGCAGTTTTAGAACTACGATTGACTCTTTCTTCTGCTATGATATGCCAGAAGACAAGTGTGCTCCTCTCAGGAGGCAGGGGTCGCTTATCACCAGTCTCTCTGGACTGAGGGAGATTTACGGCTAGGGAGGACCACCAGAGAGATACCCCTGAGTCTTGGGAAGTTGGTGGCCTTCCTGGGCATGTTTCCAACAAATATAAGGGGGGTGGAGCCAATAGTAAGCATGCAGTCGGCTACGGAGCTTAACCCACCAAATAACTATGAGTTCCCTTGATCTGGAGGCTAAACTTCTGTGGATGAACCCTGGAATTGCATTTTCAGCCTAGAGTCACGTTTTAGAGCCTTCTGGGTCAGAGGCATTGCAAAAGACAACATTAAAACCATTTCTGTCCACACACCACAAGAGGGTTTAGTCAGAAATGACATTTAATCTTGCAGAACTGTCCCACGAGCATCTTGACACTTGCAGAGCCAGTCTGTGTGAGACATACCAGTCTCAAAATTTTATCCAAACAGGAATGAAAACTTGCTTTCATGCATTTTGTCCCCTTGCTTGATAAAGTGCATTTTGGTGGCAGGTAGAGGCCCTCTGAGCATGCGCCGAAAGCCTCCTGCCTGGCATCTCTCTCCTTCCCACAAAATAAGAGTCTGAGGGAATTCAGTGAACAGATTTTAACACAGAGATGAATGTTCAAACCACCCTGTTGGATCAGGCCAAGGGCCAGCCTGTTTCCAGCATTTATACTGTCAGCTGTTGTAAGAGTGCCAGTGAATTTTAAGAAAAAGAAGCAGTGGATTAAAGATTGTTCTGTTTTTTAAATTTTAAAAAGTAGCCTTTGGCCTTCCTCCTGTGCAGCTGCGCGACAAATACGGCCCAGTGTTCACCGTCTACTTTGGAAATCGCCCGATTGTGGTCCTCTGTGGACATGAAGCTGTGAAGGAGGCCCTGATAGACAAGGCAGAAGAATTTAGCGGAAGGAAAACCAACCCCACGCTGCAAAGGACCTTTGATGGTTATGGTGAGGAGGAGGAACCCAGGGTGGTCTAACTTGCAACACAGGAGTCTTACGTCTGCTGTTTCCTGGCTGCTATTCAATCCCTCTCCCCTTTCTCCTCCCCATACCTGCAGGGGTGGTGTTTTCTGAGGGAGAGCGCTGGAAGCAGCTGCGACGCTTCTCCCTCACCGTCTTGAGGAATTTTGGCATGGGGAAAAAAACAATTGAGGATCGGATCCGAGAGGAAGCTCAGTTCCTGCTGGAGGAATTTCATAAGACCAACCGTGAGTAGGCCAAGTGAAGGGCAGGGAGGAGGAGGTCAGCAGCCCCAACAGGCTGGGCAGAAACACGAGCTCCGAAGCCCAGACAGGCTGGGGAAGGGAACGCTTTTTGTCCCAAAGGCAATGACAATCTCTGGGCTCAAGAAAGATAATAGGCAGGGAGGAAAGAGCACATACATTGCCTCTCAAATAACAGATAAGTAGAGATAAAGGGGGACACGGGTGGTGCTGTGGTGTAAACCACTGAGCCTAGGACTTGCCGATCAGAAGGTCGGCAGTTTGAATCCCCACGACTGGGTGAGCTCCCGTTGCTCGGTCCCTGCTCCTGCCAACCTAGCAGTTCAAAAGCAAATCAAAGTGCACGTAGATAAATAGGTACCGCTCCGGCGGGAAGGTAAACGGCATTTCCGTGCACTGCTCTGGTTCACCAGAAGCAGCTTAGTCATGCTGGCCACATGACCCGGAAGCTGTACGCCGGCTCCCTCGGCCAATAAAGCGAGATGAGCACCACAACCCCAGAGTCGGCCACGACTGGACCTAATTGTCAGGGGTCCGAGCAACGGGAGCTCACCCCGTCACCGGGATTCGAACCGCCAGCCTTCTGATGGGCAAGTCCTAGGCTCTGTGGTTTAACCCACAGCGCCACCCACATCCCTAACATGCATAATACTATTATACAATAAAAGTAGAGTTTGGAATAGTCCTCTGTGGCAAATATGCAATGAAACATGGTTGGGAGGCCTAGAGCCACAGCACAAATTGTTTAAAAGGCCTGGGTGAGTAAAAAGGCGTTCCCCAGATGCAACAAAAGAGAGGCCATAATGATAGCACTGAGTGAGATCTCTAGGAAGGCTGCTCCATAGCCAGCAAATGTCTTCATTCTAGTAGCCTGGTCAGCAATAGGTATCTTAAGTTCTGGGTGGGGACTGCAGATGATCTTTTGACAATAGTTTGGGAGAGGACTTTTCAGGTATTCCACAGTTCCTCACACTTCCCAAAGTATCGTGGCCCCTTCAGCACAATGCCTCTTCCTTCTTTTCCTCTGCCCTGGCATTGCAGAGAAGCCTTTCAACCCCACCTTCACCCTCAGCCGCGCCGTCTCCAACGTTATCTGCTCCATCGTCTTTGGCGACCGCTTTGACTACGAAGACAAGGATTTCCAGGCCCTGATGCAGATGATGAATGAAAGCTTCCGGGAGATGAGCACCGCCTGGTCTCAGGTACCCAGTCTCAAAGCACACAGAGCACAAATCCATTTCCCAATCAGACACCCTCCTGATATTGTTGGAATGGAGCTCCCATCATCTTAATCATCCCTGAGCATTGGCCTTGTGGGCTGTGCTCTGTGCCTGATGGGATTTGGAGTCTAAGCTCATGTGGAGAGCAGAAGAGCACCAGGCTGGACAAGGGTCTGAAAGCCAGCCGTAGTTTATAACAGCTGCTGGTCATCTAGTGGGGCCTCCTTGGCTTGCAGGGATGTTCTCATGACCCTCAGGAGACATTCCTGGTCAGCTGCCGGTGCCTTTTCTTTCTTCTTGCAGTTCTATGACATGTATGCCAGCATTCTGAAGTACTTTCCAGGGCCACACACCAAGATCTATGACCTTCTGGAAGACATGAGAGCCTACATTGCCAAGAGAGTGAAGAAGAACAAGGAGACCCTTGACCTCAATGCCCCTCGTGACTTCATTGACTGCTTCCTCGTCCAGATGGAAAAGGTATCCTTGTTGGCCTATGACATGAGGTGGGATTTCCACAGGGAGCTGTAGGGTTAACACAAGGATCACTAACTCACACATCACTTACAAAGAGATGTGCTCTCTGGTCTGCCACAGGGGCTCTGCAGATTCTGCTGCTTGCTAGCACACCTTGCTGATAATACACTCTGCAAATGCTTCATGATCAGGTGTGCCACCGTTTCAGTCACTGGTGAACCTAGAGTGTGCTAGGCAAGCATGTGAAATTATTGTGCAAAGTTCAGTGAATGCTGCTCACCAACTGAGAGGCCCCTCTAGGCTTGTGCCTTATTGCACTGGGTGAATTGTGTGGCAAGTTCCCGCCCCACCCCCAGTGGAAATAACGACACATGACACGTTTATTAAGGTTAATGGGCTAAATAAGGCCACAACTTTATTGGTTACAGGTGAAGAGAGGTATTGGCTTAGACATTGGTCCTAACAGACTATATCTGGCTTCAGCCCGTCTGCTAGAAGTCTGGGAAGGGTTAACCACCAGTAGGGGGAGTCCTGCTGATGCACATCAACTAGGAACTCTCATGGGGTCACCAATAGGGGGCGTGCCTTAGGCCCTCACCTCCCCAGGCTTCGGACAGGGCCACGCCCCCCGGAATCCTTTATCGGACCACCCGTCAATATGCAGGGCAGGTGCTGGCACTACCTCCCCTCTTCCATCTACAGAGCAATACCAATACCTAACCGCCAATACCAAGAAAGTTGTGACGATTTGCTATGAGGTAGGCGAAAACCAAGTGGCTGGTGCCAATTTGCCAGGTGGAAAAATTCCTACCAGGCCACTCAATGGCGACCAACCAAGGTCCATAGCAAGGTCAAAAACCTTATAGGGCGGTAGGGTGGGAAAAGCAGGAACAGCTGGCAGCTGCAAAGAGGGAGATCCCTGGCCGTGTCCTGGTTTAAATAGGGCAGGCCACACCTCCAGAGACAGCCAATTTGGCTGGCCAGGAGCTGAAGCGGTTGGGAACACCCCCCCAATTGCGCGGGGGCTGGGTTCCAGCCACCGTGCACGTGGTGGAGCCGTGAAGCCGCAACTCCAGTTCGCGTGACAGACCTCAGCAACTCAGCATTTTGGCTAATCTACTTTATTTACATATAAACACACACGGAGCACTGCAACATGGCTCCCTCTCTCTCTAGCATCAGACAGGAAAGAGAAAAAGAACAAAGGACAATAGTCCCACTTCACGGAATACAGTAACACAAACATCCTGTCTCTGTCACTTCCCACCCTGTGGAGTTGAAACATATACCGTCATGTGATAGACAACAATCCCATGACTGCAATCACGGAGCAGGAATTCTAACATACAGAAGACCTTTTTGGTAGTCACACCCACCCCGTGGAAAGCCCTCCTGGAAAAGGTCAAAGAGTTCCACAGCTATATAATTTTTCACAGACATCTAGAGGCAGCCCTAGTTTGAGAAGCTTTCACTGGTTGTTGTTGGTTTTCCGTATTTTTGTTGGAAGCCACCCAGAGCGGCTGGGGCAACCCAGTCCGATGATTGGGGCATAATAAATTTATCACCATTATCATTAATGATCTGATGGGGTGACATGTGTCCAGCTTGCCTAGTTTCTCTTCACCCCCATCAGACAGAGGCAGCAGCCCTGAAGCCAACTCCCCCTTCTTCTCACCCACACGGGGGTATCCTGATGACATTGGCTTCCTGTCTGTCTTCAGGAGAAAGGCAACCCGTCCAGCGAATTCAACACCAAGAACCTAGAACTCACCACACTCAATTTGTTCTTTGCTGGGACGGAGACCGTCAGCTCCACCCTGAGATACGGGTTTCTGTTTCTGATGAAACACCCCGAAGTGCAAGGTACGGAAGGGAACCAACACACTGCCGCCATGCTGATTAAAGCCCAACCTAGCCTGTTGGGGGGTGGGGAGTGAGTAAGTAAGGGGGAGATACGGCAGAGGTGTGTAAAATTAGGCTTGGTGTGGAGAAAGTGGGTAGGAACAGTTCTAACCCAACAGAGCCATCCAGTGAAGCTGAATGTTGGGAGATACACAGTGATGAACTATGGAACTCACCGACACAAGATATTCCATCTGAGTTGAATTAATTATTGAATTGAATTGAATTTTATTATTACAGTTACAGATCAGTTCCGGCTCACTTACAATATCAGGAAAATCATAAAACACAACAGGAATTCATTGAATTGCAATTGGGTATAACAGAGACAATTCATATATAGGGGCAGTTAAAAATATATATTAAATCTTGATCACTAAAATATAACCTAAAATTGTCATTTAAAACCTTAATCATTTTGGTAGTACAGCTTGTTCCCTAAGTTTTATAGCAATCACACAGAATTTGGCCACCTTAGCTGATCTCTAGGTCCTTGTCCTCTACCAGGAGATCTAGACATTGAAGTTCAGACCCATTTGGAGATTTTTGTATACTGTAACAGGAGTGATAAATACCGAGCGTGTATCCCCGTAGAAACGGCAGCGTAACAAGACATGAGAGACAGTATCTACCTCCATCAATCCGCAGGGGCAGACTCGTTCCACGTAAGGTTTGCCCTCGAATCTGCCCTGCAATAAGGCAAATGGCAGCACGTTGAATCTAGCGAGGGTAAATGACCGTCTGTATTTGGGTATTTGTAATTTTGACAAATAATTTGCTGGGGTAAATCCTCTCCCATTATCTTTTATTGCTGGGTGTTTATTCATCTCCCTCACGTGGCAGAATTTGTAATTTTTTTTTACACCTGTCTTGTTTTATTTGCGTAAGCTGCCTTCAGTCTGGAGAAATAAAGAAACATTTAGCTAGGTTCAAGCTGAAAACTGAACTGCGTTTTGGTGCTAGAAATCTTAAGTATAGTCATACCTGGGGTTAGATGTGCTTCAGGTTGAGTGGAGCGCGTTACTTCCGGGTTTCGCCGCTCACGCATGCGCAGATGCTCCAAATGACATCACGCGCATGCGCGGAAGCAGCAAAACACGACGGGGCTCTGGAATGGATCCCGTTTACATTCAGAGGTACCACTGTAAACGGATAGCTCAGGCAGTGGACTATGAGACTCGGGGTCATGGATTCAAGCCTCATGTTGGGCCAAAGATTCCTGCATTACTGCGGGTTGGGCTAGATGACCCTTGTGGTCCCTTCCGACTCTGATTCTCTTACCCTTCTCTGATCTAAATGCATTGGACAGCAAAAATGCACCAGGAGATTGACCAAGTGATTGGCCAGAACCGTGCCCCCAACATTGAAGACCGGAGCCAGATGCCTTACGTGGACGCTGTCATTCACGAAGTCCAGAGGGTCAGTGACCTCATTCCCATGAACGTGGCCCACTCTGTGATGCGCGACACTGAATTCAGAGGCTACATCATCCCTAAGGTATCAGTTGTGGGGCAGAGGGGAGAAAAAGTGTCTGGGACACAAGAAAATGGGTGGTTGTTGTTGTTTAAAAGAGATTAGCAACATTCACAGATTGGCGCCTTGCCACCAACATCTGCCCGCAACATTTGAGTCTTCATCTGACACAGAATCCACCTGTTGGAGGCAGCATGAGGTGATGTTGGCTACTGTTATTGGCGGGTATTTGGCAAAGGAAAAGGACTGGACGCCCTCCAGGAGAGTCTTAAAGATTTGCCAATCCGTTAGGCAGCCAGCACCCACCTATTGCCCTCTAGGTGTCTCGCATGGCCATGCTGGCTGGGATTGACCTCTAGAGGGCACCAGGTTGGCAAAAGCTGCAAACATAGCACTTAAAAACAACAAGAACACAACAGCCAATCCTCAAAGGATGACCAGGGCCCAGCTGGTAAAGTCTCAGCTATTTACACGGTGCATGGGGACTATAGCGGTCAACTTACAGATTTGAAAATAAGGGACCAGCAGCCTCAAAAATTACGGATCAGCAGCCAAAATAAGGGATTTTCAGAGCACAGCTATGTTCAACTTCTGAGCCCCTCCTAGCCAAAGGCAGAAAGCCCAGCCAGCAGCCAAGCAACACAGTTGGAGCTTCCCTCCTCCCTGGTCAGCAGGGAGGGAGGGAGAGGAGCTGCTTCCTTTGAATCCCGGGAAATTTAAGGGACATCATCAATAAGGGACAGCAGTGGGACACTGCGCTGGGATAAGAGACTTTCCTGCCAAATAAGGGACAGTTGACAGCTATGATGGGGACACATCTGTCCTCCAACACCTGGCCTCACCCTCCGGACATGCCGCTTTAAGCACCTGGCTCACTCTGCCTAATGGCAAGACTGGACCTCCTCTTGGCTTAAGCTGAACTACCGCCAGAGGTGGAATGCCTCCCTGACCCCAGACGGATGCCCACAGTGATGCTTCTGTAGAGTGGGGGGGACGGGGACCTGTAGATCAACTGACCATTTGACCAGATTGCATGAGATTTCTGTGGGTCAGTTACGCATGTGGTGCCTTCACATTCAGGCAGGGCAGTCTGTAGATGTCACAGGGAGGAGTTGGCCGGTGGTCGAATGTGGCTGGCAATCCACCAGTTGAGAGAAGGGGTGGAGAGCTTCTCTCTCTCGACTTTCCCTGAATCGTTGCAATTCTGACCTCAATATTCTCTCCATCTTTTTCCTAGGGGACAGAAATCTACCCTATGCTCCACACTGTCCTGTTCGACCCCAAGAAGTTTAAAAGCCCATTTGCTTTCAACCCAGAGAACTTCCTGGATGAGAATGGGCGCTTCAAGAAGAATGACGCTTTCATGCCATTCTCCTCGGGTATATAATATTTATTTATTTATTTCTACCCCTCCCATCTGGCTGGGTTTCCCCAGCCACTCTGGACTGCTTCCAACAGAATATCAAAATACAATAATCTATTAAACATTAAAAGCTTCCCTAAATAGGGCTGCCTTCAGATATCTTCTAAGTGTGGTGTAGTGGTTAAGAGCGGTAGTCTCGTAATCTGGGGAACTGGGTTCGCGTCTCCGCTCCTCCACATGCAGCTGCTGGGTGACCTTGGGCCAGTCACACTTCTTTGAAGTCTCTCAGCCCCACTCATCTCACAGAGTGTTTGTTGTGGGGGAGGAAGGGAAAGGAGAATGTTAGCCGCTTTGAGACTCCTGAAGGGGAGTGAAAGGCGGGATATCAAATCCAAACTCTTCTTCTTCTTCTTCTAAAAGTCTGGTAGTTGTTTTCCTCTTTGACATCTGGTGGGAGAGCATTCCACAGGGCGGGTGCCACTACCGAAAAGGCCCTCTGCCTGGTTCCCTGTAACTTGGCTTCTTGCAGCGAGGGAACCGACAGAAGGCCCTCGGTGCTGGACCTCAGTGTCTGGGGAGAACAATAGGGGTGGAGACGCTCCTTCAGGTATACTAGACCAAGGCCTCCTCTTAAACCAGATTTCCTCAACCTCGGCCCTCCAGATGTCTTGAGACTACAATTCCCATCATTCCTGATCACTGGTTCTGCTAGCTAGGGATCATGGGAGTTGTAGGCCAAAAACATCTGGAGGGCCGAGGTTGAGGAAGCCTGTCTTAAACACTTTTTTATTTTTATTTTGGAAATGAGAACCTCTCCCATCCTCTCCTCCTTCACTTTTTGAAGTTGTGAATGTTGGACTTGCATTCGACCAAGCGACTCTTCCGGAATCGCTCTTCTCTGATGTAATTAACGACCTGAGCCTCTGATAAGGCTCCAAGCACGTTCCCCATTCTGCAGAGTATCCAGCACAGGGAAGGAGCTGAGATAGCATGAGCTACATGCTAAGTCTTTTATTACTAAGCTACGCAGACAGAAAAGAAATATATCCTCTCTCTGTGAGAGCAGAGTGCAACCAAACAAAGGATCAGGAAACCAGTAACGTCACACCCATCTCCCGTGAGACTTCCAACAGTATGGAATCTCTGGAATGTAAACAGAGTCTTGTGACTCCAAGAACTGCACAGTGGCAACAAAGAGAAACTAACAGTGAACCTGGGTCTCCTACAGAAAACAAACCTTCATTGCACTGTGGCTTTTTACTTGGTCGGTTGTAGTGTTTCCACAAACCCTACTCCCTAACACGCACCATAATAAATAAATGTGGGAATGGGGAGACGTTAATAACAAATATATGGGCAAAATCTGCTGGAAGGAAGTATTGGTTGTAGGTGGGGCTGCCAACTTTGGGCGGCCAAAGTAAGGAACAAGTCTGGGGTTGGAGGGGGGAGACAATTGCTTCCTTTCCAGCTCTACAATTCTATGAATCTATAAGCCCATTTTACATACACAGTCTGAAGAAATACTTCCTTTTGCCACCCTAGATCTCCTGTCCCTAAGTTTCACTAGATGACACACACGCTCACACAAAGAGATCTGCCAAAACAACAACAACAACAGGGTTTTAGTCCTATAAGAGAGGAAAACTCCCCTCCCTCCATTCACATGGATTTCAGCTGTTCTATTCATATCCCAAGGACGTTGGACTTGACCGAAACCTGGCCTCTAACCCCAAAGCCCATGTCTTCCCTCCCTGCTGATTCTTCTTCCTTTCGCCTTGCAGGGAAACGGGTGTGTCTGGGTGAAACGCTGGCCCGAATGGAGCTCTTCCTTTTTTTCACCACCACCCTGCAGAGATTCCGGCTGAAGCCCCTTGTGGACCCCAAGGACATTGACACAACCCCCCAGGAGTCCGGCTTTGCCACCATCCCGCCCTTCTACAAGCTCTGCATCGTCCCGCGTTGAGTGGAGACCAAATCTTTCCTCCCCTGCCTCTGTGCTCTTGCACAAGCTGGTCTCTCTGGCTGCTCAGGGAGAGGGGAGGGGTCTTCTTCCCTTTCCTGGCCCTCGCCCAAGGGCTTTTGAAACGGGCGTCTTCAAGATTTTGCTCTCAAATTAGGCCTCGTTGCTACCTGTGGACTGGGCTTCCTTCGGCTGGGTCTATGCCTCTCTGCGTTTATCATCCTTCTTTCCCCATTGCTGCCCTTCCCATCCTCTCCTCTGCTGAGCCCAAAGAACTTCAGTGCCTCTTGAATTTCCATCTCCTTGCAAAATGTGTTTAAGCTTTGACCTTACGCCTGAAAAGAAAAGAAAATCTTGCAGCATTTGCTACTGGACTTGTTGCTTGTTATACGCTGGCAGGTCCCAAGAATTGACATGGTAGACCCCCAACCATGGCTCCTGCCCTGTTGCTGTGGACTTTTAAATAAAGCATGATGGAAAGTGGGCGTAAAGCCAGGTGTCCCTGTTATGTGGCATTCACACAAGACAAGCAAAGGAAGTACTGCATTTTTTGCTCTATTAGGCGCACTGGATCATAGGACGCACCTACCGTATTTTTTGCTCTATAGGATGCACTGGACCTCAGGACGCACCTTCTTTTAGAGGGGGAGAACAAGGGGGAAAAATATCTCTCTCTCTGCTCAGCGCCCCTCCAGCAAAGCAGCCCCTCCCATTTCTCCTCCCGCTTGGCTGAAGGGGCGCTGCACAGCTCTCCCTCTCTGCTGAAGGCAGGAGAGTCTTGCTCTCCTGGCATCAGGCAGCTATCCCTGAAGCCTGGAGAGCGAGAGCGGTTGGTGCACACTGACCCCTCTCGCTCTCCATGCCTCAGCGAAAGCAACGCGAAGCCTTGTGGAGGGGCTCCCCCTGCGCTTCGGAGGCTTCGCGTTGCTATCTCTGAAGCCAAGGAGTCTGCATTTGCCCCGTAGGATGCACACACATTTCCCCTTAATTTTTGGAGGGGAAAAAGTGCATCCTATAGAGCGAAAAATACGGTAGTCTTTAGGGGAGGAAAACAATAAATAAGAAAGCAACGCAAAGCATCCTGAGCTAAGAGGGAGCGCTCCTCCATCTTCACTCAGGAGGCTTTGCGGGGCTATCCCTGAAGCCAGGAGAGCAAGCGGGATCTGTGCGCCCCGATCCCACTTGCCCTCCTGGCTTCAGTGAAAGAAAGCCTACTGGCTTTCCCCCCCACCTCCTGCAAGAGCCACGCGCTCTGTCCCTTCCCCCATCTGCAAAAGCCAGGGATAGCCACGCGAAGCCTCCACAGGGCAGTGGGATGAAGGCTCCCTGCTGCACTGCGGAGGCTGCGCACGTATCACTGTGATCCCGCTGGCTGTCCTGGCTTCTTGCTTGGCTGCGCCCAGCCTCTCCTGGGCAAGGGGAGCCTTCATCCCCTGCCCGTGAGAGGCTGCGTGTGGCTAAGGCTTCCTCAAGAGCCGCGCTCCCGTTAAAGAGCAAAGCTCTTGGGGGCTTTTCCCGAGGAGGGAGAAGGGCAGCCCCTCTCCCTCCTCGGGGAAAAGCCCCCAAGAGCCGCACACATGCTCCACGTGGCTCTTTAAAGGGAGCGCTGAGCAGAGCCTCCCGCCTGCATTTGCTCCATAAGACGCACACACATTTCCCCTTACTTTTTAGGAGGGGAAAAGTGTGTCTTATCGAGCGAAAAATACGGTAATTTACATGCAGGCCTCCTTTGATGAAAAGGTCTAAGCTCAACTTTGCTCCTAACACCTATTCACCCCGTTTCTGTTCTTCAGCACCCAACATGACTCTCATAATATAGTGGCATCATCAACTAGTACGGAAAAGGTTTTTGTTTTCTGTTTGCAATCAAAATATATTTTATTATATACCATATTGGCCCGAATATAAGCCGCACTTTTCCCCCAAATTGCGACCGTGAAAAGTTAAAGTGTGGCTTATATTCGGGACTTTACAATATCACTGCTGAAACAGCTGCCCACAGGGGGCGTTGGGGGTGCAGGACAACAGCAGCTGTCCCAACTGCAGCTCCCAAGCCTCCCCCAAACCGCTGGAAAGAAAGGGGAAGGGGGGAAGGCCATCAAAGCGACGCGGCTCCCCTCCACCCCAGAGAGCAACCCGGGAGCGTGGGAGAATGGCACCCGTGGGATTTTCTTCTACATTTGCCATTTATAGGTGTGAGTGCCTGCGGAATTTTAAGGGAGTGGCTTATCTTCAGGTATTGCCTTTTTTCCTACTTCCCCTCCCTTGAATTTTAAAGGTGTGGCTTATTTGCAGGTGTAGTTTATATTTATACAGTAACTGTACTTTTACTTGGGTTGTTTTTTTATGAGTTGGTTTTTCTTACCTAATTTAGTCACACGCAGCTGCAAACCTGAAGTGTGCTTAACTTTCATGGATCTAGGGGTCTTAGTAGACCACAAGCTGAACATGAGAACAACAACAACAACTTTATTATTTGTATGCCGAACAACAACAACAATAACAACAACAACAACTTTATTATTTGTATGCCGAACAACAACAACAACAACAACAACAACTTTATTATTTGTATGCCATCCATGGGCCATCAAACTGTGTTGCCCAAGCAACTCTGGGCGGGTCCCAACAGAATACAGTGGTACCTCAGGTTAAGTACTTAATTGGTTCCGGAAGTCTGTTCTTAACCTGAAGCGGACTTTCCCATTGAAAGTAATGGAAAGTGGATTGATCCGTTCCAGATGATGAAAAACACCTCCCTAAAACAGCAATTTAACACAAATTTTATTGTCTAACGACACCATTGATCCATAAAATTAAGGCAATAATCAATGTACTGTACTATAAAATAAGTAAGACAGTATTTTAGATGGAAAAAAATAACATTTTTTTTCCCTCTTTCGTGCACTGATGATAGTTAGTTTGGATGGAGGGCTTTTATCCATTTCTGAAGTCACACGATCAACCAGTAGCTGAACTGGGTTCCGCACAGACACAAAAATGAAGTCACAAGCCACAGTCACAAAAGCGAAGTCACGAGTCAGTCCCATAAAATGAAGAACAAGTCACAGTCAAAAAACTGAAAAAGCCGCACAAACCTAAACACAAAAAGGAACCAGACGATGAAAAGCGACCCCTAAAACAGCAACTTTACATGAATTTTACTAACGAGTTCATTGATCCATAGCATGAAATACAGTGGTGCCCCGCAAGACGAACGCCTCGCAAGACGGAAAACCCGCTAGACGAAAGGGTTTTCCGTTTTGGAGGCGCTTCGCAAAACGAATTTCCCTATGGGCTTGCTTCGCAAGACGAAAATGTCTTGCGAGTTCCTGCGGGGGTTTTCCCCCTCCCCCCCTTTTCTTAAGGCCTAAGCCGCTTAACAGCTGATCCGCTAAAAGCCGCTAAACCGCTAATAGTGCTAATCTGCTAAGCTGTCAATGGGCTTGCTTCGCAAGACGAAAAAACCGCTATACGAAGAGCCTCACGGAACGGATTAATTTCGTCTTGCGAGGCACCACTGTAAATAAAACAGTACAAAATGAAAATGTGATATTTTTTTCCTTACCTGCGCTGATGATAGTCATTGTCTGGACGGGGGCTCAGGGTCCTCTTCCACAATCACAATCGGCTTCGCTCCCGGCATTCGCGGAGGCCTCAGAGAACTCCGGCGGCTGGAGCCCAGTCGCGGAGCCTCTGCAGGCCCCGCGGATGTTGGGGCTTGGATCCAGGCAGCGGCAAGGCTTCTGAGAGCTTGGACAACTTAATTCCTGGTTACAATTGTCCGTAACCCAAAAAAGTGTAAGTTGAAGTGTTTGTAACACAAGGTACCACTGTATTAAAATCATGATAAAACATCAATCATTAAAAATGTCCCTAAACAGGGCTGTCTTCAGGTGTCAGTCAACAGTATGATGCAGCAGCAAAAAAATCTAATGATATTCTAGGCTGCATCAGCACAAGTAAGAGCTGTTTGACAGTGGAAGGGTCTCCCTTGGGAGGGTGTGGACTCTCCTTCGTTAAAGGTTTGTAAGCAAAGGCTGGCTGGCCATCTGTCATGGATGCTTTAGCTGAGATTCCTGAATTGCAGGGGGTTGGACTAGATGACCCCTGGGGGTCTCTTCCAACTCCACCATTCTATGACTCTTAGATTCTAAGACTAGTAGATCAAGGGAAGATGACCTAACCTTGGGAGAAAACAGTGAAGACCTGATGAAGAGAGCACAGCAGAGGTTATATTTTCTGAGAATCCTTCGGAAAAACAATCTCTCAAAGGACCTGTTGATGGCATTTTACCATTGTACTGCGGAGAGTGTATTAACTTACGGTCTGTGTGTGTGGTTTGGGAGCTGCACAGCCAGGGGAAAAACAACACTATCCAGGGTTGTAAAGACTGCAGAGAGAATAATTGGGTGCACTCTTCCCACCTTGGATCAAGTCTATGCTTCCAGGTGCCATCAGAAAGCTGCATAGATAGCGCAGGATAGTGCACACCCCGGAAATGATCTCTTTCAGCTTCTGCCTTCTGGAAGAAGGTCCAGGGTTATAAAGACTAGGACTAGCTGCCTGAGAAACAGTTACTATCCAAATGCGATTTTGGTTTTAAACAAAGTGTAAGGTAGTGTCTATGGGACATGGGTGGCACTGTGGGTTAAACCACAGAGCCTAGGACTTGCCAATCAGAAGGTTGGCAGTTCGAATCCCCGCAACGGGGTGAGCTCCCGTTGCTCGGTCTCTGCTCCTGCCAACCTAGCAGTTTGAAAGCACGCTAGTGCAAGTAGATAAATAGGTACCGCTCTGGCGGGAAGGTAATGCGCTGCTCTGGTTTGCCAGAAGTGGCTTAGTCATATTGGCCACATGACCTGGAAGCTGTACACTGGCTCCCTCGGCCAATAAAGCAAGATGAGCGCCACAACCCCAGAGTCGGCCACAACTGGACCTAATGGTCAGGGGTCCCTCTACCTTAAGATAGTTTCTGTGGGAGTACCGTAATTTTTCTCCATAACACACAGTTTTTTCCTCCTAGAAAGTAAGGGGAAATGTCTGTGTGTGTTATGGAGGGAGTGCCTACGGATGGCGGGGGAATCTGCTGCAGTCGTGAGCAGTCCGTGGCTTGCTTTGAAACAGCAAAGCGGGTGTAAGCGGCTCCTGTCAGCGAGCCCAGCTGGGGAGAAGGGAGATAAGCAGAGCGGGAGAGGAGAGGAGCTGCTTACATGAGTGTAAGTGGCTCCTGTCCGGTTGGCTGCTTTAAAACAACCCCATGCTCTCTGTCCCTGCCTGCAGTTTTTTGCTGTCCGATTTTGGATTAGCCACTGTAGGGGCTGTGTGTGTGTGTGCTTGAGCTATCGTTCTCCTCCTCCTGCTTCCCTCTCCCAGCGCCCCTGCGACTTTAGGATTGATACTCTCTGTGTGTGTGTTTTGACCTCACTGCGCTTGTTGGGGGAGAGTGTTGGTCGCAATTTTTCTTGATTTGTCTCAGAGTGGTTACTATCGTGGTTTCCTTTATTTGTCTTAGCGCGTTGCTATCTTTAAGTGTGAGTGTGAGCGTTTCGGCAGCTGCCGAGCCGGGGAGGAGGGAGAGAAGCAGAGCCTGCTTGTTTTAAAGGAGCAAAGCGGGAGAGGAGAGGAGCCTCTCCTGCATTATTAGCAGCTGTTGGTTTGCAAGCCCCCTCCACAGAGGCTGGCCCCTCTCACTGTCCTCGGAGCTTGCTTACCGGTAACCTCCTCTGGCTGATATCCAGACAGACCAGGGAGATTTTGATAGGCGACATTTTCCCAAGCGTGGGTAAAATGCACAACCCCTCCCTCCTGCTTCAGAAGTCAGAAATCTATTTACATGATGTTTATTTCTGACATTACAGTACTAGAGAAAAACACGTCCTTTCAGTTCAGTTCTTCCAGCAGGTCTGACAAACTTCCTGAACATGCGCAAACAGAAGGTTTCAAGTTACACTCTTCACAAAGACTTATCCAGCCTGTGAACGTCCTGGGAAAATCTTCTTTCCCAGAGATAAGCGCATCATGTGGTGTCAACAATCTGGCTGTCTGCAGCGGTGATGTTTCCATATACTGACAGCAGCACCCTTCTCCATACCCCCCACGCGTGCTCCTTGTCCCTTGAGAGCTTTTCCTTCCCTCCCCACTTAAAACGTGGTTACAAATCATGGATCCACATGGATCCTCAGGATTTTTGCACTGGGTCACCCCAAATTCACCATCAGATCACATAGCATGTCCATGGCTACAGCCTGCACCAAAAAACCCACATGCACCCACTGTTTCATGGGGCCGCAATGGCGCAAAAATGTAGTTACAAAGCATGGATCCACATGGATCCTCAGAATTTTTGCATTGGGCTACCCCAAACTCACCGTCAAATCACATGTCTGTGGCCACAGCATGAACCACAAAAATCATACATCCACTGTTTCGTTTAGAATATCTTTTTCTTGTTTTCCTCCTCTAAAAACTATGTGCGTGTTATGGTCAGGTGCGTGTTATAGAGCGAAAAATACGGTATATTGTATTTAATTATGGGGTATCAGAGCTTTTAGAGGGCTAACCAGGCTGGGATAGCTGGGATAGCAGGCTTGTTGGTTTTTGAATGTCTGGTGTAGATTTCTTCAATTTCGTTCTGTATGGGACAATGACAATAAAGATTATCGTATCGTATAGTCCTACTCTATTCTGCCTTGGTCAGACCGCACCTGGAGCCCTGTTCTGTGTGCCACAATTTAAGATGGATATTGACGTGTGCAGAGAAGGGTAACCAAGGTGATCAATGGTCTGAAGACCAAGCCTTATGAGGAATGGTTGAGGGAATTATACCCAATTTAGCCTGATAGAGGAGACTGAGAAGATGACCATCTTCAAATATCTTAAGGGCTGTCATAGGGAAGAAGGAACAAGCTTGTTTTCTCCTGCTCTGGAGGAATGACCAAAACAATGGATTCACGTTACCAAAGAGAGAGAGAGAGAGAGAGAGAGAGAGAGAGAGAGAGAGAGAGAAAGATTCTGACTAAGCATCAGGAAGAACATTAGGACTGTAAGAACTGTTTGACAGTGGAACTGACTGCCACCAGATGTGGAGAACTACCTTTCATTTGGGATTTTTAAGCAGAGGTTGGAGTGAAAGCTCTCCTGTATGATCCCGTATGATCTACTTGAGTTTCCTGCATTGCAGGGGGTTGGGCTAGAGGTTTCTTCCAACTCTGCAATTCTGTGATTCTATAGCGAGGCAGAGATCTTCAGCAGTTCCTGCAGATGGGGAAGGAATATTCCCAGAAATGTTCTGAGAAATGTTGGCTTAGTTAATTCTGAAAGAAACGTACATTGGTAGCTTATTCCTACTGGTAGATGGGGGAAGCAATGGGATTAGGGAGCAGAGAGTGGAAGGCAGAACTGTAGCTATGGGGTTTGGGACTTTGTTATTTAGTCATTTAGTCGTGTCCGACTCTTTGTGACCCCCTGGACCAGAGCACGCCAGGCACTCCTGTCTTCCACTGCCTCACGCAGTTTGGTTAAACTTATGTTCACAGCTTCAAGAACACTGTCCCACCATCTCGTCCTCTGTCATCCCCTTCTCCTTGTGCCCTCCATCTTTCCCAACATCAGGGTCTTTTCCAGGGAGTCTTCTCTTCTCATGAGGTGCCCAAAGTATTGGAGCCTCAGCTTCAGGATCTGTCCTTCCAGTGAGCACTCAGGGCTGATTTCCTGCAGAATGGAGAGGTTTGGTCTTCTTGCAGTCCATGGGACTCTCAAGAGTCTCCTCCAGCACCATATTTCAAAAGCATCAATTGGGGGGTGGGGACTAGCCGCGTTTTTTGCCCCAGTTGAAGCCTCCAGAGAGGCATCATTGAGGCTCCCAGCCTGTGTGTGTGTGTACACAAATGGGTAGGGGTGCTGCCAAACGGGGTCTTTGACCCAGGTGAAATAAAGTCTAGTGTCACCCCTGGTGGAAGGGGAGAGCCAGTGTGGTGTGGTGGTTAAGAGCGGTAGACTCATAATCTGGTGAACCGGGTTCGCTTCCCTGCTCCTCCACATGCAGCTGCTGGGTGACCTTGGGTCAGTCCCACTTCTCTGAAGTCTCTCATCCCCACTCACCTCACAGAGTGTTTGTTGTGGGGGAGGAAGGGAAAGGAGAATGTTAGCCGCTTTGAGACTCCTTCGGGTAGTGATAAAGCGGGATATCAAAGCCAAACTCCTCCTCCTCCATGTCCCACTTCAACTCTTCTTAAATATACTGGGCTGGGTCCATGCTTGTGCCTTTATTCCTCCAGCTGCCCTGCAGATGGATATTCCTCGGCAGGGGCTGAAATTCTCCAACAATTTGGGGAAGGATCAAAAAGTGTCAGAGAACATCCCAGGACTGCCAGCCTAGCTCTGCGGGAAATGATTTAGTGTGCTTCTCCATTCAAGGCTGATTGGCTGGAAAGGGGGGTGGAGTATCTCGCTGTCTAAGCAACGTGCACAGATTACACAAAGCAGATGATGGTTTTGGTGGCTTTCCCTGCTCATTTTCCAAGCAGACTAAATTGTGGACCATTTGCTGATTATATAACTTGCATCGAGGGCTGCCAAGTGGCTATGTACCGTATTTTTTGCTCTATAAGACTCACTTTTTCCTTCCTAAAAAGTAAGGGGAAATGTGTGTGTGTCTTATGGAGCGAATGCAGGCTGCGCAGCTATCCCAGAAGCCAGAACAGCAAGAGGGATTGCTGCTTTCACTGCGCAGCGATCCCTCTTGCTGTTCTGGCTTCTGGGATTCAGAATATTTTTTTTCTTGTTTTCCTCCTCCAAAAACTAGGTGCTTCTTGTGGTCTGGTGCATCTTATAGAGCGAAAAATACGGTAGGTGTTCACTCAAGCCCTGTGCTGCCTTTCCACTTCAAACTGCCTCTTCATAACAAAGGAACAAATTGTTGGACTATTGGGTTGTTTTGTTTTGATTTAAACTCATTGCATGCAAATATTTATTGATCCCTCCAAGGTTAAATTCAAATGACCATCCCATCCTGTAAAAAGTCTAAGGTGCCACCTGTGTCCACCTTCTGAGAAAGAAGCTCCTCCGGTCAAGGGCGGAACTTATTTTTGAGTAAAAGTACATAGAATCTCACTCTTGCTCTAACGAAGTAACCTCTGACTCATTTGCATAATCGGTCCTTCATTTTATTATGCGTGGAAATTACTTACTACAGTGGTACCTCAGGTTACATATGCTTCAGGTTACAGACTCCGCTAACCCAGAAATAGTACTTTGGGTTAAGAACTTTGCTTCAGGATGAGAACAGAAATCGTGCTCCGGCAGAGCGGCAGCAATGGGAGGCCCCATTAGCTCAAGTGGTGCTTCAGGTTAAGAACAGTTTCAGGTTAAGAACGGACCTCCAGAACGAATTAAGTACTTCACCCGAGGTACCACTGTATATTTTTAAATATATGTATGCTTCTGGTCAATCTTACCATTTAGATGCCATCTTTATCTCTGACCACGACAGAACTGTGGAAAAAGTATGTGTCACCAAGACGTATGCAAACATTTCTCTAGCACTGTTAGATCACAAAAGATTATTCTTTCCTTGCATGCTGTGCTTTGCATTCTCTCTTTGGGTGCTGGGGGCTGAGGAGAGGGAGGTGGAAAGTGGAGTTGGCAACTATGGAGTTAAGAACAGGATTCTGAGAGACTAGAGCGGCTCAGAAACTCACCAGAGGGAATTCTCATTTGCCTGGCGTCTTCTAGCCCAGACAGAAAACATCCATGACAAAAACAACAATCATGGCATGTTGCTCTAGGCCAGTGTTTCCCAACCTTTTTTGGGCAAAGGCACACTTGTTTCATGAAAAAAATCTCGAGGCACACCACCATTACAGCCCCGTGACGTCAGCGCGCAGCGTCACGCCGGGAGGGACGCATGAAAGTGTAAGTTTCAATTTTTTCCCCTCCCCCTTGCCTTCCTTCTGTGCCAACCGCCAAAAAGCCAAGAAAAAAGCCAAGACTTTAGGGCAGCAGGTCGACACGGAAGAAGCTCCTACCTAAGGACAGGTGTGACGGCCGTGTCCTCTTCTGCCACACTTGGCAGCCCTGCCTCACGGTCGTGACTCCCACCCTGATTTCTCCCCGCAGGTCGAGCGGCACAGGCAGCCCAATGTGTCCAGTCCAGACACAAGCCCCGCTTCCCCACTCTAGATCCTGAATGCGACCAAGTGCTCTGGACTCCCGAGCAGGGTGGGAAAGAGGACTCGCATCTGGTAGCCTCCGGGCTCCTCGCCTGCTCGAGGGATGGCATTGCAGGCAAGCTGCCGGCCGTCGCCATCGCCGCCCCCTCATGCGAGTGGACCTGCCCGGAGTGGTGGGCCGGGGGAGGCTCGCTCTCTGTGGGGATGTGGCCCGCACGCGCGGCCCCGCTTCCTCCTGCCCAGGGCTGAGCTCCTTACCCGCGATCTTGGTCTCGCGCACGCGGATCCCACTTATTCCGAAGCTCGCGCCACTAGCCGGGGCTCTCACACCGTGCCAGGGCGAGGCGGCGCGGCCCACTGACGTCATCGCGGCTCGCCGCCGCCCTCGACTTCCCTGTTCCCTCCCCTCCCTCGGGTCGCCGTGGTTACCGAGGACTGCAAGCCGCTCGGGCGAGCGTGGGGCATTAAGTGGGAGAAGGAAAATTAAAATTAAAACTCGCCCGAAGGCCGCCTCTCCGGATATCTTTCGAATTTTTTAATTTTTCCCGCGGCACACCAGGCAACGTCTCGCGGCACACTAGTGTGCCGCGGAACACCGGTTGGGAAACACTGCTCTAGGCTATGATATTCATTACTTCCCCTGCAGGCTCCAAACTCAAGACAACACAACAAAATGTCATAATAAATCCATCACACAGCAATGCAAGAAAATTACCAGCAAACCCTTTCCCATCTAGATGTTCTGAGCCATGGGTAGGCAAAGTAAGCCCCGGGGGCTGGATGCGACCCAATCGCCTTTTAAATCCGGCCTGTGGACGCTCCGGGAATCAGCATGTATTTATATGAGTAGAATGTGTGTTTTTATTTAAAATGCATCTCTGGGGTATTTGTGGGGCATAGGAACTCGTTCATATTTCCCCCCAAAATATAGTCCGGCCCCCCACAAGGTCTGAAGCGTATAACGAGCAACAAGTCCAGTAGCAAATGCGGCAAGTCAAAGCTTAAACACATTTTGCAAGGAGATGGAAATTCAAGAGGCACCGAAGTTCTTTGGGCTCAGCAGAGGAGAGGATGGGAAGGGCAGCAATGGGGAAAGAAGGATGATAAACACAGAGAGGCATAGACCCAGCCGAAGGAAGCCCAGTCCACAGGTAGGAACGAGGCCTAATTTGAGAGCAAAATCTTGAAGCCGCCCCTTACAAAAGCCCTTGGACGAGGGCCAGGAAAGGGAAGAAGACGGCTCCCCTCTCCCTGAGCAGCCAGAGAGACCAGCTTGTGCAACAGCATAGAGGCAGGGGAGGAAAGATTTGGTCTCCACTCAACGTGGGACGATGCAGAGCTTGTAGAAGGGCGGGATGGTGGCAAAGCCGGACTCCTGGGGGGTTGTGTCAATGTCCTTGGGGTCCACAAGGGGCTTCAGCCGGAATCTCTGCAGGGTGGTGGTGAAAAAAAGGAAGAGCTCCATTCGGGCCAGCGTTTCACCCAGACACACCCGTTTCCCTGCAAGGTGAAAGGGAGAGGAATCAGCAGGGAGGGAAGACATGGGTTTTGGAGTTAGAGGCCGGGTTTAGAGCAAGTCCAACGCCCTTGGGGTGTTAATGGAACAGCTGAAATCCATGTGAATGGAGAGGGCCTTCTGGCGGTTCCCTCGCTGCGAGAAGCCAAGTTACAGGGAACTAGGCAGAGGGCATTTTCGGTAGTGGCACCCGCCCAGTGATACCCTCCCACCAGATGTCAAAGAGGAAAACAACTACCAGACTTTTAGAAGACATCTGAAGGCAGCCTTGTTTAGGGAAGCTTTTAATGTTTAATAGATATTTTAATATTCTGTTAGAAGCCGCCCAGAGTGGCTGGGGAAACCCAGCCAGATGGGCGGGGTATAAATAATAAATCTATCATCATCATCATCATCATCTACCTGAGGAGAATGGCATGAAAGCGTCGTTCTTCTTGAAGCGCCCATTCTCATCCAGGAAGTTCTCTGGGTTGAAAGCAAATGGGCTTTTAAACTTCTTGGGGTCGAACAGGACAGTGTGGAGCATAGGGTAGATTTCTGTCCCCTAGGAAAAAGAGGGAGAGAATATTGAGGTCAGAATTGCAAAGATTCAGGGAAAGTCGAGAGAGAGAAGCTCTCCACCCCTTCTCTCAACTGGTGGATTGCCAGCCACATTCGACCACCGGCCAACTCCTCCCTGTCACGTCTACAGACTGCCCTGCCTGAATGTGAAGGCACCATGTGGGTAGCTGACCCGCAGAAATCTCATGCAATCTGGTCAAACGGTCAGTTGATCTACAGGTCCCCGTCCCCCCCACTCTACAGAAGCATCACTGTGGGCATCCGTCTGGGGTCAGGGAGGCATTCCACCTCTGGCGGTAGTTCAGCTTAAGCCAAGAGGAGGTCCTGTCTTGCCATTAGGCAGAGTGAGCCAGCTGCTTCAAGCGGCATGTCTGGAGGGTGAGGATTAGAGGCCAGGTGTTGGAGGACAGATGTGTCCCCATCATAGCTGTCAACCGTCCCTTATTTGGCGGAAAAGTCCCTTATCCCAGCGCCGTGTCCCACTGCTGTCCCTTATTGATGGATGTCCCTTAAATTTCCTGGGTTTCAAAGGAAGCAGCTCCTCTCCCTCCCGCCTTGCCGGCCAGGGAGGAGGGAGGCTCCAGCTGTGTTGCTTGGCTGCGTTGCTCACCCAATAAGGAGTCTAAGAATGACTGGGGGGTGGAGCTTGTATACCTTGTGCTCATCAAATCGGCCACGTTGCCTGGGGACTCGCCTTTGCTCAGCGATTCCCAGCGGAGAGGTGATGGTGGTTTTCCTTGCTGCATCCCCTTTGCCAGGTTGCTGCGCTGTGGGAACCACCGCTTGAGGCTTCGTTTGGCTTCTGGCTGGGCTTTCTGCCTTTGGCTGGGAGGGGCTCAGAAGTTGAACCTAGCTGTGCTCTGAAAATCCCTTATTTTGGCTGCTGATCCCTTATTTTCAAATCTGCAAGTTAACAGCTATGGTCCCCATGCACCCTGTAAACTAGCCGCAGCGTGAGACTTTACCAGCTGGGCCCTGGATTGGCTGTTGTGTTCTTGTTGTTTTTAAGTGCTATGTTTGCAGCTTTTGCCAACCTGGTGCCCTCTAGATGTTTTGAAATGCAACTCTGGTCAATCCCAGCCAGAATGGCCGTGCGAGACACCTAGAGGTTGGTGAAGGCTGCTTAACGGATTGGCAAATCTTTAAGACTCTCCTGGAGGGCGTCCGGTCCTTTTCCTTTGCCAAATACCCGCCACTAACAGGAGCCAACATCATCTCATCCTGCCTCCGACAGATTGATTCTGTGCCGGATGAAGACCCAAATGTTGTGGGCAGATGTTGGTGGCAAGGCACACATCTGTGAATGTTGCTAATCTCTTTTAAACAACAACAACAACCCATTTTCTTGTGTCCCAGACACTTTTTCTCCCCTCTGCCCCACAACTGATACCTTACTGATGATGTAGCCTCTGAATTCAGTGTCGCGCATCACAGAGTGGGCCACGTTCATGGGAATGAGGTCACTGACCCTCTGGACTTCGTGAATGACAGCGTCCACGTAAGGCATCTGGCTCCGGTCTTCAATGTTGGGGGCACGGTTCTGGCCAATCACTTGGTCAATCTCCTGGTGCATTTTTGCTGTCCAATGCATTTAGATCAGAGAAGGGTAAGAGAATCAGAGTCGGAAGGGACCACAAGGGTCATCTAGCCCAACCCGCAGTAATGCAGGAATCTTTGGCCCAACATGAGGCTTGAATCCATGACCCCGAGTCTCATAGTCCACTGCCTGAGCTATCCGTTTACAGTGCCATCTCTGGATGCGAACGGGACCTCTGTGGTATCTCCCCCTTACTTACTCACTCCCCAGCCCCCAGCAGGCTAGGTTGGGCTTTAATCAGCATGGCGGCAGTGTGCTGGTTCCCTTCCGTACCTTGCACTTCGGGGTGTTTCATCAGAAACAGAAACCCGTATCTCAGGGTGGAGCTGACGGTCTCTGTCCCAGCAAAGAACAAATTGAGTGTGGTGAGTTCTAGGTTCTTGGTGTTGAATTCGCTGGACGGGTTGCCTTTCTCCTGAAGACAGACAGGAAGCCAATGTCATCAGGATTCCCCCGTGTGGGTGAGAAGAAGGGGGAGTTGGTTCCAGGGCTGCTGCCTCTGGTATAGTCCTTTTATGGAAGAAGGACGTCACTTGTCTGGTGGGGGTGAAGAGAAACTAGGCAAGCTGGACACATGTCACCCCATCAGATCATTAATCATAATGCTGATAAATTTCTTATGCCCCAATCATCGGACTGGGTTGCCCCAGCCGCTCCGGGTGGCTTCCAACAAAAATACAGGAAAAACAACAACAACCATTGAAAGCTTCTCAAACTAGGGCTGCCTCCAGATGTCTGTGAAAAATTATATAGCTGTTGAAGTCTTTGACCTTTTCCAGGAGGGCTTTCCATGGGGGGGGGGGGGTGTGACTACCAAAAAGGTCTTCTGTATGTTAGAATTCCTGCTCCGTGATTGCAGTCATGGGATTGTTGTCTATCCCATGACGGTGGATGTTTTGACTCCACAGAGTGGGAAGTGAGGGAGACAGGATGTTTGTGTTCCTGTGTTCTGTGAAGTGGGACTATTGTCCTTTGTTCTTTTTCTCTTTGCTGTCTGATGCTAGAGAGAGAGAGGGAGTCATGTTGCAGTGCTCCGTGTGTGTTTATATGTAAATAAAGTAGATTAGCCAAAATGCTGAGTTGCTGAGGTGTGTTATGCAAGCTGCGCAAACTCTGCCGATCCCTAAGTGTGCCAGTGTCTGTTGGCATCGGTCGCTGTGATGTTCGGGCTGAAGAAAGCTTTTGAAGCTCCTGAACAAACGACCAGGAGGGAGAGAACATGCCAGTCGGGCATGTGTCTCTGCCAGGGTCCTACTCGAGTGTAGGACGAGCTCCTGGTTCCCTGTAGTTTCACTTCTCACAGTGAGGGGACTGCTAGAAGGCTTTCTAATGTATATTGGAGAAGCAAAGCAGCTATATAAATGTATGAGGTTTTGTTGAACCAACTTTTGGTCCCTCTAGAGATCCTTTTTACTGTGTATTCACAATGTACACAATTCAGCTATCAATACTCTTTACACCTGCAAACGTTTTGGGGTGGTCACACTGCTTCATTTCAAAGGAGTGCGTACCCAGTAACTTCTTACCAAAATCAGTCCTTAACTTTTCATACAAGAAACATTCTGGTTTATTTTTGTGTACCGCTTTTGTAAAACTCCAGCTTCTCCAGACAGCAATAGCATGGTAGCATTGGGGAAGCATTACAGAACAATTAGGAAAGCAAAACAGACCCACCATTAATGCACTATTACGGTGTCAAGAACACATTGCAGAAAGCCACTTCTGCCCTTTGGAGGAGGTGGGGTTGCAGGCTTCATGGCCCCAGCCCCCGGGTGATTGGGGGGATTCCTGGCCGCTTCACCTCCTGGCCAGCCAAATCAGCTGGATCTGGGGGTGTGGCCTGCCTTATTTAAAGCAGGACACAGCCGGGGATCTCCCTCTTTGCCGCCTGCCAGTTGTTCCTGCTTTTCCCACACTCCCACCCTTTAAGGTTTCCGTTCCTTGACCTTGCTATGGACTTTGGTTGGTCGCCGTTGAGGGGCCTGGTAGGAATTTTTCCACTTGGCAAATTGGCACCTGCCACTTGGTTTTCGCCTACCTCGTATCAAATCATCACAACTTTCTTGGTATTGGCGGTTAGGCATTGGTATTGTTCTGTAGATGGAAGAGGGGAGGTAGCGCCATCACCTGCCCCACGTATTGAAGGGCAGTCCGATAAAGGATTCCGGGGGACGTGGCCCTGTCCAAAGCCTGAGGAGGTGAGGGCCTAAGGCACGCCCCCTATTGGTGACCCTGGGGAGCTCCTAGTTAATGTGCATCAGCAGGACTCCCCCTACTGGTGGTTAACCCTTCCTGGATTTCTAGCGGACGGGCTGAAGTCGGATATAGTCAGTTAGGAGCAATGCCTAAGCCAGTACCGCTCATCACCTGTAACCATCACCTGCACACTCTAGGTTCATCAGTGACTGAAATGGTGGCACACCTGATCATGAAGCAGTTGCAAAGTGTATTATCAGCAAGGTGTGCTAGCAAGCACCAGAATCTGCAGAGCCCCTGTGGCAGTCCAGAGATTGCATCGCTTTGTAAGTGATGTGCGAGTTAGTGATCCTTGTGTTAACCCTACAGCTCCCTGTGGAAATCCCACCTCATGTCAGACGCCAACAGGGTACCTTTTCCATCTGGATGAGGAAGCAGTCAATGAAGTCACGAGGAGCATTGAGGTCAAGGGTCTCCTTGTTCTTCTTCACTCTCTTGGCAATGTAGGCTCTCATGTCTTCCAGAAGGTCATAGATCTTGGTGTGTGGCCCTGGAAAGTACTTCAGAATGCTGGCATACATGTCATAGAACTGCATGAAGAAAGAAAAGGACCGGCACATAGCTGTCAACTTACAGATTTGAAAATAAGGGACCAGCAGCCTCAAAAATAAGGGATCGGCAGCCAAAATAAGGGATTTTAGCCAACCAGCTGAAATACAAAGTTAAAAGGGACCAGATAATTTTGGAGAGCAGCGCCGGTTTTTAGCCCTTCGTTTCCAGAGGTTGCTGCTCAAGACACCAGCTGATGAAACATGGCAATTAAATAACTACAAGCAGCCACCACTTTTCGCGCAAAACGAAGTCCAAGCTACAAAGATGCTGCTGCAGTTCTGTATCTTTTCTCTCGTGCTCCATCTGCAGCTCTCAGTTCCATCGGGGGGGGGGGGGAATAGCGCCCGAAATAAACCCGCAGATCAGACCATCTGTGCTAGTCTACCACTACAAATCTATGTGGGAAGCGCTTGCAGTCCTTCCTCTGCTTTCCCCCTCTATGGTTAGCCCATGGAACACCTGCCTGCACCTCTGCCTCCTCCTCCTCTCTCTGAACTGCTTTCTCTATGGCTGCCCTCACTCTCCTCTCAAGGCTCCTCAGTCCCGGCGGGGAGGGGCTCCTGGGGGCCGAGGCTGCTGAGAGGAGGCCGGAGGGGGGCGGGCTGAGCAGCCAAGCAACACAGTTGGAGCCTCCCTCCTCCTGGCCGGCAGGGAGGGAGGGAGAGGAGCTGCTTGCTTTGAAACCCGGGAAATGTAAGGGACATCATCAATAAAGGACAGCAGTGGGACATGGCGCTGGGATAAGGGACTTTCCTGCCAAATAGGGGACGGTTGACAGCTATGTACCGGCAGCTGACCAGGAATGCCTCCTGAGGGTCAGGAGAGCTTCCTTGCAAGCCACGGAGGCCCCACTAGATGATAAGTAGCTGTTATAAACTATGGCTGGCTTTCAGACCCTTGTCCAGCCTGGTGCCCTTCTGCTCTCCACATGAGCTTAGACTCCAAATCTCATCAGGCACAGAGCACAGCCCTTAAGGCCAATGCTCAGGGATGATTAAGATGATGGGAGCTCCATTCCAACAATATCAGGAGGGTGTCTGATTGGGAAATGGATTTGTGCTCTGTCTGCTTTGAGACTGGGTACCTGAGACCAGGCGGTGCTCATCTCACGGAAGATGTCATTCATCATCTTCATCAGGGCCTGGAAATCCTTGTCTTCGTAGTCAAAGCGGTCGCCAAAGACGATGGAGCAGATAACGTTGGAGACGGCGCGGCTGAGGGTGAAGGTAGGGTCGAAAGGCTTCTCTGCAATGCCAGGGCAGAGGAAAAGAAGGAAGAGGCATTGTGCTGAAGGGGCCAAGATATCTTGGGAAGTGTGAGGAACTGTGGAACACCTGCAAAGTCCTCTCCCAAACTCTTCCCAAAAGCTCATCTGCAGTCTCTACCCAGAACTTAGGATACCTATTGCTGACCAGGCTAATAGAATGAAGACCTTCGCTGGCTATGGAGCAGCCTTCCCAGAGAGCTCACTCAGTGCTATCATTATGGCCTCTCTTTTGTTGCATCTGGTGAATGCCTTTTTTACTCACCCGGGCCTTTTAAACAATTTGTGCTTTGGCTCTGAGCCTCCCAACCATGTTTCATTACATATTTGCCACAGAGGACTATTCCGAACTCTACTTTTATTGGATAATAGTATTATGCATGTTAGGGACGCGGGTGGCGCTGTGGGTTAAACCACAGAGCCTAGGACTTGCCGATCAGAAGGTCGGCGGTTCGAATCCCCGTGACGGGGTGAGCTCCCGTTGCTCGGTCCCTGCTCCTGCCAACCTAGCAGTTTGAAAGCACGTCAAAAGTGAAAGTAGATAGATAGGTACCGCTCCGGCGGGAAGGTAAACGTCGTGACCAACTCTGGGGTTGCGGCGCTCATCTCGCTTTACCAGCCAAGGGAGCCGGTGTACAGCTTCTGGGTCATGTGGCCAGCAAGACTAAGCCGCTTCTGGCGAACCAGAGCAGCGCACGGAAACGCCGTTTACCTTCCTGCCGGAGCAGTACCTATTTATCTACTTGCACTTTGACATTCTTTCGAATTGCTAGGTTGGCAGGAGCAGTGACCGAGCAACGGGAGCTCATCCTGTCGCGGGGATTCGAACTGCTGACCTTCTGATTGGCAAGTCCTAGGCTCTGTGGTTTAACCCACAGCGCCACCCGCGTCTCCATTTATCTCTCCTTATTCGTTATTTTGGGGGCAATGTATGTGCTCTTTCCTCCCTGCCTATTATCTTTCTGGAGCCCAGAAATTGTCATTGCCTTTGGGACAAAAAGACTTCCCTTCCCCAGCCTGCCTGGGCTTCGGAGCTCGTGTTTCTGCCCAGCCTGGTGGGGCTGCTGACCTCCTCCCCCCTGCCCGTCACTTGGCCTACTCACGGTTGGTCTTATGAAATTCCTCCAGCAGGAACTGAGCTTCCTCTTGGATCCGATCCTCGATTGTTTTTTTCCCCATGCCAAAATTCCTCAAGACCGTGAGGGAGAAGCGTCTCAGCTGCTTCCAGCGCTCTCCCTCAGAAAACGCCACCCCTGCAGGTATGGGGAGGAGAAAGGGGAGAAGGATTGAATAGCAGCCAGGAAACAGCAGACGTAAGACTCCTGTGTTGCAAGTTAGACCACCCTGGGTTCCTCCTCCTCACCATAACCATCAAAGGTCCTTTGCAGCGTGGGGTTGGTTTTCCTTCCGCTAAATTCTTCTGCCTTGTCTATCAGGGCCTCCTTCACAGCTTCATGTCCACAGAGGACCACAATCGGGCGATTTCCAAAGTAGACGGTGAACACTGGGCCGTATTTGTCGCGAAGCTGCACAGGAGGAAGGCCAAAGGCTACTTTTTAAAATTTAAAAAACAGAACAATCTTTAATCCACTGCTTCTTTTTCTTAAAATTCACTGGCACTCTTACAACAGCTGACAGTATAAATGCTGGAAACAGGCTGGCCCTTGGCCTGATCCAACAGGGTGGTTTGAACATTCATCTCTGTGTTAAAATCTGTTCACTGAATTCCCTCAGACTCTTATTTTGTGGGAAGGAGAGAGATGCCAGGCAGGAGGCTTTCGGCGCATGCTCAGAGGGCCTCTACCTGCCACCAAAATGCACTTTATCAAGCAAGGGGACAAAATGCATGAAAGCAAGTTTCCATTCCTGTTTGGATAAAATTTTGAGACTGGTATGTCTCACACAGACTGGCTCTGCAAGTGTCAAGATGCTCGTGGGACAGTTCTGCGAGGTTAAGTGTCATTTCTGACTAAACCCTCTTGTGGAGTGTGGACAGAAATGGTTTTAATGTTGTCTTTTGAAACGGCTCTGACCCAGAAGGCTCTAAAACGTGATTCTAGGCTGAAAATGCAATTCTAGGCTTCATCCACAGAAGTTTAGCCTCCAGATCAAGGGAACTCATAGTTATTTGGTGGGTTAAGCTCCGTAGCCGACTGCATGCTTACTATTGGCTCCACCCCCCTTATATTTGTTGGAAACACGCCCGGGAAGGCCACCAACTACCCAAGACTCAGGGGTATCTCTCCGGTGGTCCTCCCTGGCTGTTTAGTGTCCAGATGGAGGGAAGTCATAGTACTGCTTTATTCCACCTTGTTCAGAGCCCACCTGGAGTCCTATGTCCAGTTTGGGGCACCACAGTTGAAGCTGGAAGGCGTGCAGAGGAGTGCAGCCCCTTTCTCCGCCACCAACCACCAAAACACAAACAGTGAACCGCCCACCCTCAGGCGTGTTATGGTAAAATCTGGGTGCGAGGCTGCTCTGCCACCCAGCTCGTCGGACGATAAGTCCGCGGGTCCCTGAGGAGGAAAATGAGCTCAGCCGGAGACAGGAGCAAGCAGCAGAAGATCCAAGTTTATTGCGCAACAGGTTCAAGGCGAGATTGAACCCCGAGAAAGGGGTGACATGAACTTTTGAATCTTCCCTCCATGTCCCAGAATACAGTGCAAAATACATCCCAGTTACATCATGAATACATTAAGAGAGGTTGGGTTACACGGATTACATCATAAATACATTAAGAAGAGGTTGGGTTACACGGATTACATCATAAATACATTAAGAAGAGGTTGGGTTACACAGGATTAACATATGGAGGAGGGAGGGGGGAATATGCAGAGCTGGAGATATGCGCAGATAAGCACATCCTGAGTACCGGTGATGAGAAGACAATGGTCCATGTATGCAGTCTGCCACCTGGCATTGCCCGGAGGAAAGGCTTGGCAGAGTGATTTGACGGGATTAGGGTCTTCCTGAGTGTACATGACACCTCGCTTGAGGGATTATGGAGGACAGGGGAGGTGTCATGGAGTCCTAGAGAAATTGAGCAAATTGGCACGTTGAGTTTCTATGAATTTTATAGATTTTAGTCCCTTTTGACATTGACAATTGGAAATAAATGGATATATTGTAGCGAAGAAGAAGGTGAAGAAGACATGCCCCCCCCTCCGTATCAGGCAGCTGGGTTAAAAGTTAATTTTAATAAACTGTCAATGATGTGTTTAAATGTGAAACCTAAAATTCAACTAGAAGCCTCTAAATTATTGGGTATTCCTATAGCAAATCAGATGGTGACATGTTTAGGGGTAAGGATAACTAAAAATGTGAAGAAAATATCTGAATATAATTTTTTTAAAAAAACAAACACTTGGAGTGGTATTCAGTCACAGTTGAAAATCTGGGAGAAAAGGAAGGAAATGATTAGTACAAGATTTGCATTAGTTAAAATGTTTTTCTTAATTAGGAAGAACTTTCTGAGGGTCAGAGCTGTTTGACGGTGGAATGGACTCCCATGGAAGCTGGTGATCTCTCCTTCCCTGGAGATTTTCCAACAGGCTTCTGATGGCCATCTGCCAGGGCTTCTCTAGCTGCGATTTCTGCACTTCAGGGGGTTGGACTAGATGTCCCCTGGGGTTCCGGACTTCCGGGTTGGCGCCTCCGGCAATGGCTGAGCTCCTCCGGTCGGGAGGAACTTACTCCGTGAAAAACAGGGTCTGACTGCCACAGCGAAGGTGGAGACCCATTGAAATCACAAGCGGGAGAAGCTTGTGAACTTGGGATTCAGCTGGCACCTTTTGTGCCTCCCCTACTCGCGGGGAAACCCTGTTTAGGGGATCCGGAGCGACGTGGGGTGAGTGGGGCAGTGCTTTGAATCGACTGCTTCTTTCACGGAGTGAAGCCGCATTGCTGTTGCTGGAGAGCGCTGACTTTTTCCTGTGGACAATTGGATTTTAAACAACTAACCGTGAGTAGAACGGAAAATTGGATCTTTAAATACTTTAATTTGGCGCCGAAGCTTTTTATTAAAAGTAATAAATATTTTTTTAAAAAAAAATAGATGTCCCCTGGGGTTTGTCCCAACTCCCTTTCTATAATTCTACAATCCCTGGTTCAGAGTCCCACTTCAGGGTTTCATCACTCTCATATAGAGCCAAACTCCGTATGAGGTGGGAGAATCAATAATCCAGCACTTTTATTTTTCTTTAAAGAAGGTGCTGGCAGGGAGGGCAAGTTTGGTTAAAGCAGTGGCTGCCATTTCCAGACACTAAATCCTTTCTTCGTGGACATTTTGCTGCTCAGAATCCTCCTCACAGCGTGACGACCTGTTTCAAAAGGACTGGAACAAATTTATATTTTACATGAAAGAAAATTGCAAACATTTGAAAACGTTTGCAGGCTTGAATTGAAATGTTTTGTAATGTAAATATAAGGAACTGAGTTACCGATAACAAGGTGAAATAATGCAATAAGATCGAAGGTAAATAAGTGATTATAGAAATGCGAAGAATATAGAAAGATGTGTGGATGTCAGAAAAAGGGAGAGAAGGAGGTTGTTGCTCTTATCGAGTAATAAGCTATAGAATTATGTAAGAAAATGTGAATATGATAAAAGTGGAAAATTCGATAAATATTACTGGGGGGGGACACAAAATCCTCCCAGCTGCCTGACCCATTTCTATTTGCAGGGGAAAATAAACCACAAGGCCTCCAACGAGCTGCCGTGAGGATCCTGCTATTGAACAAAAAAGTAAGAGTACAAATATTTAAATAAATGGAGACATTTATGAAATATGATGCCAGCAACACCTGAACAAAAAGCCTCACTATGTTGACACACCAGTATTTCATCACCAGGGGAAACATAGCTGAGTGTTGAGGGGGTGTGTGTGTTGCTTAACAATTTCCACTGTAATGCGTAGTTCTTTCTCAAAGGCAGAGCAAATGCTTAAAGCCAAGCTCAACCCATCTCCTACTCTATCTCCCAACCTCAATTCCAACCCACCTCAACCAACCCTCTCAACTCTCCTGTCTCTCTTCAAATCCTCTCCTTTTAAACACTACCTCCTGGAACCACGGCCAATCGGAGGCTGCCGTTCATTAACCATTTGCTGGCAGGGAAAGAAAGAAACACTTGTTGATCCAACCGGTCTAGCAAAACCCAACATTTTCGTCACACATGGTTTCGAATCCCATGTTGGGCAAAGGATCCCTGCATTGCCAGGGGTTGGACTGGATGTCCCTGGTGGTCCCCCTCCAACTTTACAATTCTAGGATTCTATCCAAATTTAGAGTCTCCAAAATGCTGCCTGTTGTTGTTTAGTTGTTTAGCCGTGTCCTCCTCTTCGTGACCCCCTGGACCAGAGCACGCCAGGCCCTCCTGTCTTCCACTGCCTCCCGCAGTTTGGTCAAACTCATGCTGGTAACTTCGAGAACACTGTCCCACCATCTCGTCCTCTGTCGTCCCCTTCTCCTTGTGCCCTCCATCTTTCCCAACATCAGGGTCTTTTCCAGGGAGTCCAGGGAGTCTTCTCCTGAGGTGGCCAAAGTCTTGGAGCCTCAGCTTCACGATCTGTCCTTCCAGTGAGCAGGGCTGATTTCCTTCAGAATGGAGAGGTTTGATCTTCTTGCAGTCCATGGGACTCTCAAGAATCTCCTCCAGCACCAGAATTCAAAAGCATCCATTCTTCAGCGATTAGCCTTCTTTATGGTCCAGCTCTCACTTCCGTACATCACGACTGGGAAAACCATAGCTTTAACTATACGGACCTTATAGTTAAATGCTGTATAGGTAAATGCTGCCTACCAGGATGCAAAACAGGTTGGAAAGTTTAAAAAGAAGGGGAGGGTTGTGAAAGAGAACATGTAGGATTGCTGTTGAGTTGTTTTTAAAAAAAGAAAAATGCTTTCGGAAGTTAGCAAGAATGATGCTTAGCTTGCTGAGTGCTGAAAGTGCACATCAACATTTGGTCCTCACAACAACCTTGCAAAGGTAGACAAGGGAATTTGCTACTGTTACTTCTATTCGCAGTAACGCTCTTTTTGCACCTTCCCAGGAAAACCTGCTCTTTAATGCTGAATCGGAACAAACAGCAATTTGGGTTTTTTGAGGATTGCAGTTTTCTCGATTCCGTAGTAAAGAGCAGGCTTTCATGGGGAAAGCACCAGGGCAAAATGGGGAAAGTGTTCAAACAGGGAGCTTTCAAAAACAGACCTGTGCCAAGAACAGGCAGCGCAAAGGTAAGAGTGGGTGAGTCCTAACAGGGTTTTTTTTGGTGTTATTTAACAAAGTTGGCATCAGGCAAACATCAGGCAAACGGGTGAACATATGGATCCAAAGAAAACAGAAGCAAAAGATTACCAAGTGTGTCAACTCTCCTTTTTTAAAAAAAATAAAATTTAATACAGTCTCTGCAAAAAACAAACAAACATAGCATTGAATTTATAGTGTCAGTTTACATCATCTTAAAACATTACTGGGTCATTGTAGGCTGTCCACAGACCTGTTTGGAAACGGGTGGGAGAAATTTGCTATCTACTTCCCTTGTGTATGAAAAGAAGGGGAGGCAGGTTTCATCAAAGGTGTCTTCCTTTATAAAAGCTTTTGGATGGACAGGGCAACGGTCATCTAATCTACCCAACTAGAGGCAGGCAGGCAGGCAGGGATACAAGGAGAGAGATGGAGGAAGGTGTTTTGGTGAGAGGCAGAGAGACAGGAATATCCAGAAAGCCACAAAGAAGACACAGAGACGCTTAGTTGGGGAAGCACTGTATTTTGAGCATATTCCTGTGCAGGAGAAAGGGTGGAGATGGAAGAGGAGAGAGATGGGGGAAACTGAGGCCTCCGTGCATCTCAATTATTTGAATTCCCCTTTGACTCCTGGGTGCTGCTCTTGCTGCTCTGTTCCAAGAAGGGCCAGGGGAGAAATCTGGTTCCGCTTTCATTTGAAGGCTAATCTACCAACCTTACACTTTCCCAAACCATGCACAAACTGAAGCACACGGATTCAGGTTCTGCAGTGCAGATCTCCAGCCAGACAATGACAAATGAAGACACCACAGGAAAGGGTGCATGCAAATGGAAATATTCAGGGAAATCACTTGGAAAAATGTGCACATTAGTCAAAAGGGCATGCGAGGGGGAATGTGTTTATGAGGAGACATTTGCACTAAAACGCTGATAAATTTCCATGAAGATTTTTTTTTTTAAATAATATTTATTATTTTCAGTAGATAAACATAGTAAAGAAAGAAAAGATTAACAATAATAAAAGCAAACAAAAAATAGGAGAGAAAGAGAAAAAAGATACATACAACATATTACCACTTAATTAAAATTAAGTACCACCCATCTTCATAAACATAGTATTTGATTTCCTTCAGTCTTTTCCATCCGAATTTCTTAGTAATTATATGTAGCAGTTTCCAATATCAGAGTTTCAAAAGACCATATCACAGTCCTAATCATATGACATAGCTTTCCTTATCGTACATTTTCTTATTTATAAATTTGATTCCATTTTAATCCTAGGCCTAATTGTTTCTTTCAAGTGGTTACATATCTTTAATATTACAATACTTATTCAAATAGTCTTTAAATTTCTTCCAGTCTTCCATGAAGATTTCTTTTTTTTAAAAAAAAAAATAGTTTGCAAATTTCTCCAGAAATACTGAGAACTGGATTTAAGGTTGAGAAGCAGAGAACCAAAAGTGACTCTGCCTTCTGCCCCTGGTTCCCAGAGGCCGTCAACTCACCCTGAGGAGGGATTTCAAAGTTTCTGATGACTTGATCTGCAGGAAATTTCCAATCACAGGGAGCGGCATGGGTCCGGGGGGCAGCTTCCCATGGCGCGATACGCTCCTCACTGCTGCCGAAATGAGGAGCCAAGTCAGGCAGATGACAAGAAGGAGAGTTACAATGCTGGCCAGGTCCATGATGGAGGTCACTACCAGTCTGTCCCAGTGCAGACAACTGTCCCATTTTGACAGGGTTCTAGATACTGAATCAAGGCTGGATTTGGCCCCACCTTCTGCATTATGTAACTGCACAAGGCCAACCTGTTGAGAGCTTTAATCCCAATAAACCTATGCCAAAAGTTAATCATCTATTTCCTGGTTATCAGGATTGTGAATACCGTATTTTTCCTTCTATAACACGCAGATTTTTTCTTCTAAAAAGGAAGGGGAAATGTCTGTGCGTGTTATAGAGCGAATGTGTGGTCCCTGGAGCCGAAAAATCATGCAAAAATCAAATCGCGGCGCTGCACGCTGCACTGAGAAGCGAAACCTGAAAAGAGGAAGCGGCTGCTTTCCTGCATTCTGCCTCAGGGTCTTACTGCCCACCCTCCTCTGTTTCGTTGCTGTGTTTGCTGAAACGGAACAAAGAGCAGGGAAAGCCCCTCCCCTCCAGGCAAGCTCCGGTGCTGCTGGGGGAGAAGGAGAGAGAGGGGGGAAGGGAGAGGGAGGGGGAGAGAGAGAGAGAGAGAGAGAGAGAGAGAGAGAGAGAGAGAGAGAGATGGCTGGCTTGGGTGGGGGGAAACTTTTGCCTTTCTTTCCTCCCTCCCGTTAAATCCCTCTCCTGCATTCTTAGCCAGCTGCTTCTCTGCACACCCCTCTAATGTCCCTTCTTTGTTTTTCCTTCGCTCCCCACTTAAAATGTGGTTACAAAGCATGGATCCTCAGGATCTTTGCATTGAGTCACCCCAAATTCACCATCAGATCACATAGCATGTCCATGGCTACAGCCTGCACCAAAAAAATCACGCACCCACTGTTGCCTGGGGCTGCAATGGTGCAAAAATGTGGTTACAAAGCATGGATCCACAGGGATTCTCAGGATCTTTGCATTGGGTCACCCCAAATTCACCATCAGATCACATAGCATGTCCATGGCTACAGCCTGCCCCCCCAAAATCACGCACCCACTGTTGCCTGGGGCTGCAGTGGTGCAAAAATGTGGTTAAAAAGCATGGATCCACAGGGATTCTCAGGATTTTGGCATTGGGTCACCCCAAATTCACCATCAGATCACATAGCATGTCCATGGCTACAGCCTGCCCCCCCAAAATCACGCACCCACTGTTGCCTGGGGCTGCAATGGTGCAAAAATGTGGTTAAAGAGCATGGATCCACAGGAATTCTCAGGATTTTGGCATTGGGTCACCCCAAATTCACCATCAGATCACATAGCATGTCCATGGCTACAGCCTGCCCCCTCAAAATCACGCACCCACTGTTGCCTGGGGCTGCAATGGTGCAAAAATGTGGTTAAAAAGCATGGATCCACAGGAATTCTCGGGATTTTGGCATTGGGTCACCCCAAATTCACCATCAGATCACATAGCATGTCCATGGCTACAGCCTGCCCCCCCCCCCCAAATCACATACCCACTGTTGCCTGGGGCTGCAATGGTGCAAAAACATGGTTACAAACCATGGATCCACATGGATCCTCAGGATCTTTGCATTGGGTCAGCCCAAATTCACCATCAGAGCACATAGCATGTCCATGGCTACAGTCTGCCCCCCCCAAAATCACTCACCCACTGTTGCCTGGGGCTGCAATGGTGCAAAAACGTGGTTACAAACCATGGATGCACAGGGATTCTCAGGATTTTTGCATTGGGTCAGCCCAAATTCACCATCAGATCACATGTCTGTGGCCACAGCATGAAGCACAAAAATGATACATCCACTGTTTCATTCAGAATGTTTTTTCCCTTGTTTTCCTCCTCTAAAAACGATGTGCGTGTTATGGTCAGGTGCGTGTTATAGAGCGAAAAATACGGTATTTGTTCCAGGAGCACGAGAGTTTGTGTGCACATTCTTCGTGATGTGGGTAAACAATTTCCATGCCAATCAACTTTAAACTTTTTTATCTAGTGGTTTCTAGTCAATAGTCACGTTGTCCGCATTTGGACTCTCTTGATAATTGCGTATTGATTCCAAAGTTGTTATGAAATTTTATTTTTTGAGGGTGATTGCAAGACTAAAAGCCTCCTTTGAGTGGAGGGGCTGGAAGGAAGAAGGATTGGAGAGAGGCCTGGCTGGAGTAGAGAGGGAAGCAGCCAGAATCTGAGGCAGGTTGGTCATGGTTAACGTATTCTATGTTACAGCTAAATAAACATTTGTTTTCAGCTTGCAGTTTCCAGCTTTCTTCACTAATACAAGGAACAACACAGGGTATCCAAAATGTGGCCAGCTAACTAAAGCACAGCCTACAACAGCTGGACTATACTAGGAACATCTATAACCTGCCGCTGTGGAGCAGAGCGATTAGGTCTAGTGAAAGAGGTCCCACCACCTGCAAAACTTGGCATAGACTTTTTGTTACATGATGACTGGGAGCGTGTGTTAGGGCGACTAGCTGTACTGCTGCCCAGCTGCGCACTACTCAGACCGGAGGCACATGTACCCGATTGCTCCAAAATGCTAGGTGGAGTGTCTGGAATACAATCCTGCCTACCAACCATTGAAGCATTCAATAAATCTGGGAGGGTCAAGCCAAAAAGGCGTCGGCAATGCTGGGAGTATAACAGAGGGACGTGTTTGCGACCAAGCTGTAAGTACCTGCATGGGTGTGAGAAATGCCTGGGCAACCATCCGGCCACAACTTGTTTCTTTTTTTTCTTTTAATGATTTTTTAAAAATTAAATTTTCACAATAAAAAGATTATAAGACAATCAATAGAAGAAACACAAGAAAAAATACAAAAACACAGAAATACAAAAATACAAAAATTACAAACAATTAACATAGAAAGAAGAAGAAAAAAGAAAAACAGAAAAACAAAAATCCCTCTTTTTATCTTCTCCTCTTTAGTTAACTTATTTTCCTGACTTCCTCACGCCTCCCTTTTTTGTATTCCACTTAAAAATTGGTTCAGCAAATTCATTAACTTCGAGCTTTCATCTAATATCAATCCATTCTTACATAATCTTTTACCTTATTGCTAGAACCCCTTCATTTCATTTCAATGTCATCAACATTCAAAAATTTTACAATGTTTCGACTTCCGGGTCGGCGCCATCGCCGAATGGCGGGCTCCCTCCGAGCTCCGGAGGGAGCCGGCTTGGCAGGGGCTGGGTCCTACCGCACCGGCGATGCGGGGACCCTTAAAAACCACGGCCAGAGTGAGGCCGTGGACATGGAGACTCGGCTGGCACCGTTAGCGCCCTCCCGACTCGTGAAGGAGCCTTTTTAAAGGCTACGGATCGGGTGCCGGGGAGAAGCGTGGTGCTTTGAGTTCTCTGCTATCCCTGCCGAGCGCAGCCGCATGCCATCCGGCGGAGAGCGCTGACTTCTTCTATTGAAAATTCGGCTCTAAAGAAGAACCCGTGAGTAATTGGAATATGGACTAAAAAAAAGGGGATAAATTTTTTAAAATTCGGAGCGAACGGGGGAGGTGGAAAAAAGGAAGTCAGCCCACCCCAAAATTGTAGAAGAGCCAAAACAAAGGACTGGACAACTAAGATCGAGTGTAACCTTATCTTGCCGAATCAGCAACTTCGCGAGGGAAAATTATAAGATTGAGCTGGAGGAGAAAAGTGGAATTGTTTAAAAAAAAAAAAAGTAACCCCCCCGGAATCCCTGGAGCGTTTCGTGAAACTGCCTGGAGAAAAGTGATGGAGGTTTTGACAGCTGTCAAAGAGCTGTCAAAAAGGAAGATTAAAATAGAGACTTTGTTATGAGGACTTTGCCGGTTATATTTGTTATAAATTGAATACAAATTGTTTTAAATATCGGTCAACAAGTTACTTGGACTGGTGGATGTGACTCTGGAAGGGAACTTTGTTACTGCAATCCACCTAGAGGAGCTGAGGGATATTGCATGTGTTTTTCACAGGAAATCTGAACAGTTGAATGGAACTTTTAATCTCCTGGGAAACTGCAGGAATGGAACATTATTTTGTCTACAGAGGTCTACATACTACAGGAAACAATGGAACTATTTGTTGGAAAATGAAAGGAACATGATGCAATGCTTTGCTTCATGAATAACAAGCCTCTGCAGAGACACTAGAAACTTTTGGAAAAAGAACATTTCTGTGGGAGAACAGAGAAATAAAAAGGAGGAGAATGATTGACAAGAACAAGGAAATAACAAGAACTGGACAGAACTGGGGGAACATTTGGGATATTCAGGTTTGACAAGCTTATGGATATAAAATTGGAGTTTTTACTCCTGGATATAAAAACCTGGATAGAAGAAATGGGCCCTTATTTGATAGACTCCTTCTACGATTGGACATCCGTAATTAAAGACTGGCAAAGAACCTGAGGGACATAGTGTAAAGTGGGAACTCCAGGAAGATGTTAGAAGTGGAGGGATAGGTGAAACGCAAAGGGGAAGGAGGGGAGGGAAAATTGGAATCCAAAGGCTGTAAAATTATTATTCATATTTATCTTATTTTCATCTGTATTATGTTTGAAAGGGGGAAACTCGTGGAAGGATATAGATCGATCTTAGGGGATGAGAATTTGGATAAATTGGGTTATTGATGAAGAGTGTAATTTGGGGATAAGAACTTGTTGAATTTAATTGCTTATTTGGAAGATTTGGAACACAAGAGGGGGTAGGGAGGGGAAGTCCTAGTTATTGGCAAAAAGTTTATAGATTGGATTTAATTTGTTTTGATTGGTTTTAATTTGGAAAACCTTAATAAAAATTATTTTAAAAAAAAACACAAAAATTTTACAATGTTTCTGTAAGTAGATTTTAAATTTCTTCCAATCTTCTTCCACCAACTCTTCTCCCTGGTCTCGGATTCTGCCAGTCATTCAACTTGTTTCAAAGGTAAGCAGCCATTCCGGGGCGGCAGGGGGCACTTCCACCAGGGTAACCGTAGTGCCCCCAGTCCCTCCCAGGGTGCGGCCGGAAACCGGTATTAATACTAACCTTGGTCTGGCCTTCTCACCAATTAAACTTCAGCCATTGAAAGTCCTCCTTGATTTATATCTAAACAGGAAAGCCACCAGATATCTGTGGGATGGGTTTTCCCTCGGCTTTAGAATCCCTGTGTCATTCACACCCAGCTCCGGTAACCCCCCTAATCAGAGTTCAGTAAAGGACATGCCAGAAATTGCAAAAAAGAAAATATTTAAGGAAATTGCCGCTGGGAGGGTAGCTGGCCCCTTCATGGAGCCTCCTTTTGAGGGTTTACACATTTCGCCATTAGGTATTGTGCCAACCTGCTCCTGCGAACCTAGCAGTTCGAAAGCACGTCAAAGTGCAAGTAGATAAATAGGTACCACTCTGGCGGGAAGGTAAACGGCGTTTCCGTGCGCTGCTCTGGTTCGCCAGAAGCGGCTTAATCATGCTGGCCACATGACCCGGAAGCTGGACGCCGGCACTCTCGGCCAGTAAAGCGAGATGAGCGCCACAACCCCAGAGTCGTCTGCGACTGGACCTAACGGTCAGGGGTCCCTTTACTAAAAACAGTTAGAAATATTTTCTCGGCCATTGGTCCTAGAACAATAAGCTCCAGAATGCAGCAGTCTGATTGGTCCTAGAACAATAGGATCCAGAATGCAGCAGTCTGATTGGTCCGCAGGAGCCGCCCAATCCAACTCCAGGTAGAAGTGAATCTGCAACCTGATTGGCCTACAGGAGAATCCCTGAATTAGCCAATCACGTGGGGCCCATTGTGTAAATAATGTATATAAAGCAGACATTCCATTCCTCCTCCCACTATGAGCTGAATAAAGAGCATGAAATCCACTCTCGACTCCGAGTCTATTTCAGTTATCCTGGAGGGAATGTGGACCTCAAGGTGACTGTGGACCTCCAAGGTCCAGCGCCCACCAGGACTCACCTTCAGCCTCTTGCAAATGGCAGCCGTCCGAGCCTGCAGGTCGTCCCAGCGCTGGTTGACCTCTTGCACCGTGGGCCGGAGCTGTGGACCGATGGCCCCACTCCTCACCATCTGATGGTATCACCTGTTGAAGGATTCCAGAGGAAGCAGATTGTCTGACACTTGTCTTTGTAGCACCTGAAAAGGAGCCATGCAAAATGCCAGTGGAGATGTTGCAGGAATATCCGTTTTCCCTTCCCCACAGGTGGGCGGGGTTTGCAGCACTGAGCGAGGCTCACCTGGGCAGGTGCCACCCACCTGCTTGGCATAGCTGCCAGCCGTCCCTTATTTGGTGGGAAAGTCCTTTATCCCAGTGCCTTGTCCCGCTGCTGTCCCTTACTGACGATGTCCCTTAAATTTCCCGGGTTTCAAAGGAAGCAGCTCCTCTCCCTCCCTCCCTCCCTGCCGGCCAGGGAGGAGGAAGGCTCCAACTGTGTTGCTTGGCTGCGTTGCTCACCCAATAAGGAGTCTAAGAACGACTGGGGGGTGGAGCTTGCATGCCTTGTGCCAATCAAATCGGCCGCGTTGCCTGGGGACTCGCCTTTGCTCAGCGCTTCCCAGCGGAGAGGTGACGGTGGTTTTCCTTGCTGCATCCCCTTTGCTGGGTTTCTGCGCTGTGGGAACCACCGCTTGAGGCTTCGTTTGGCTGCTGGCTGGGCTTTCTGCCTTTGGCTCTGAGGGGCTCAGAGGTTGAACATACCAGTGCTGAGTGCTCGGATCGGAATTGGATGGATACGTCATTGACAGCCCACTCACCCTTGCTGGTGAAAAGGTCTGTCTGGAGCGGGGCCACATGGTGGGGAGAAAGGAAAGGAGATCTCGTGGGAGGGGGCTTTTGAATTTGTTTTGGAGGCTCCTTCGATTGACTTATGGGGGGAAAGAAAGGAGCTGGTTGACTAAAATGAGTGGCGATCTTGTGGCGAGGGGAGGAGGCTGTGTGTGTGTGTGTGTGTGTGGCTAGTTAATGCAAGCTGAGGAGGTTTTTGAATGCTGGACGCCAGTTTGTTGCACGTGCTGCTGCAAACTTTGCAGTGCAAAGCCGGGCTGGAGAGCCATCTTAAGTTGAGGCTGCATAGGCCTTGTGGTGCATGTGATTCAGATTCTATTCAGTTGAACCTCTGGTTACAAAGATGGTTGAACAGTGTTCTTGAAGCTACCAGCATGAGTTTGACCAGACTGCAGGAGGACAGGAAGACTGGAGTGCCTGGAACAGGTGAGGCTGCAGGTCCCTTATTTTGGCTGCTGGTCCCTTATTTTCAAGGCTGCTGGTCCCTTATTTTCAAGGCTGCTGGTCCCTTATTTTCAAGGCTGCTGGTCCCTTATTTTCAAATCTGTAAATTGACAGTTATGCTGCTTGAGCTGGCCTTTGATCCGCCCTCGGCCAGGGAGGACAATGGCCGGCCGGCCGGCCGGGGGCGGCCAAAAAGAAGAGGCTGTAAGGAATTAAGTATAAATAGATTAATAGAGTATCAAAGGAAAAAATAAGGTTAGAATGTGCTAAGATAATTATAGGATAGAAAACAGAGAAAGATGGAAAGGAATTGCTGAAACAGTTAATAGAAGTGGAATACCAAAAGGGAGGTGTGAGGAGGTCACGGAAAGAAGTGAATGAAAGATATGATACTGAAACTATTTGATGTGTTTTAAATTGTTTGTTTGTTTTTGTTAGTTTAAATGTGTTGGTGTTGTGTAGTGTTTTTGTGTTGTATTGTATTTTTTATTGTCTGTAGTGTTTAAATTGTTAATAAATATTATTTTTTTAAAAAAAAGAAAGAAAAGAGGCTGACTCCTGGCTCAAGCCTCTTTTGCCGTTCTTCCTTCCAGGATCAGGATCGTGTCCAGCCGGCTGGACTGAGGTAAGTAACTGGCTTTCTTTCATTTTGCCGGGGGGCGGAGGGGGGGATTTGCCCCTCCACCAGGCTAGGCCATATTTTAGCCTGCTCGGTTAGGCACGTTGCGGCCTTTTCGGAGCTTTTCCCTGGCAGCAGGGGGGGAGAGCCGGCTCCTCCACTGGCAGCTGCTTGTCCAGGGCGCTGCCAGCCTGAGTGGGCATCCTGGCCCCTGAGTAGGCTGCTAGGTCGGCCTACCAGCTTTTTGTGATGGCCAGCGGTGGCGTGGGCCCCAGCTGCTAGTGTTGCCCTTTCCCCTTATGGGGTACCCAAGAGCCCGTATATAGAGTCCTTACATAGGTTCCCTATTGGTAGGAGAAAAATAACAGAGGCCAACCAGAGAATATTGAGAAGCAAAGCAGCTAGTAAGGCTGATCTTTATTGAACTGTTGCAACAGGGTGCCCCCTTCACATGCAGGAAAAGAGGAGGACCCAGAAAAATGGTGTGCAAGGCCTTAGACTTTTGAAATTGCCACCCTGTAGATCAAGACCACCCCCAGAAACATCATACATACATCACAGAAAATTAAATGTTGTTTTTCTCTTGTCCTTGTTTATCTCCGGTCTGGCAGGTTACTTAATTGGATTTCCTGGGTAGCCTGCCAGCCTTTTGTAATGATAAATACTTAGTTCCTGGGCTCACACCCTATTCAAACACATACATACCCTTAAGACAGGATTTGTGAGGAAAGAGACAATGGGGAGGCTTTTCCATTTTCCTTTGACCTTGCAGAGAAAAGATTTGGTCGGTTTAGGAATCAAAACGGTTCCAGGTTGGCCTTCCTGTGCTGATCTATGTATGTGCTTGGTTGGTACACTTATGAACATTACCATATATCTAAGACCATAAAAATCCTATTACAAGCTTGCATTGGGGGGGGGAGGGCATCGCTCCCCACTGCCGCCTGCCCGGTGCTCCTTCCGACCCAGGCGGGTGGTGCGGGGCTCTAGCAAAGCCGCGGCCTGCTTGCTTTTATGGCGGGGGGGGGCACCGGGAGGGCGGCACGGGCCCGACTAGGCTGCAAAACGCCCCCCCCCCCAAAAAAGGCGCAAAGCGCAAAACAAGTGTATCTGTGTACTAGCTCACTAGGGAAACTTCAGAAATTCCTGAGTGATAATCCCTGGCATCCTGATACCTGAGTGCCAGACAGGTAGCCATTCCAGAAATAACAAACCCAGATGAAGACAAAAGGGTGGGATTAACTTGGCTGGGAAACAGGGAAATGTAAAGATCTTTTTTGTTTCACTTGATGGGTGTTTGGTGGAGGGCAAGGGGAACCGTGGGGCAGGATCCAGGATGCTCAGATTACTGCCACCAGACCTCCCCTTTCATGATGTAACCGTGATGTAGTTTTGGGGGGTGTACATGGGGATTAAAGGTAAAGGTAAAGGTACCCCTGCCCGTACGGGCCAGTCTTGACAGACTCTGGGGTTGTGCGCCCATCTCACTTAAGAGGCCAGGGGCCAGCGCTGTCCGGAGACACTTCCGGGTCACGTGGCCAGCGTGACAAAGCTGCATCTGGCGAGCCAGAGCCGCACATGGAAACGCCGTTTACCTTCCCGCTGGTAAGCGGTCCCTATTTATCTACTTGCACCCGGAGGTGCTTTCGAACTGCTAGGTTGGCAGGCGCTGGGACCGAGCAGCGGGAGCGCACCCCGCCGCAGGGATTCGAACCGCCGACCTTTCGATCGGCAAGTCCTAGGTGCTGAGGCTTTAACCCACAGCACCACCTGCGTCCCTTACATGGGGATTAGCAGCTAATAAAAGTTTGGGTTCTCTTTTGTTTGGGGCTTCCATCTTGTTCCACCTGGTGGCAGGTGGGAGTCCTGTCGCGACAGTCTTCAATAAAGACCAAGGCTACTGGCTGCTGCTTTGCTCTGGTATTCCTGGCTGGGGTCCTTGTTTTTTGTCCAAGGGAGTCCTCAGATTTTTCCGTTAACAGGGAGCATTGACACTAGAGCAGGCAAAATTATTTGCCCCCACCTCCCTTACAAAGTGGTACAAGGCTGCTTGCAAACAAATAAATGGGTGATAAAACATTATTAATGTAATGTCCCTGTTTCCTGGGGACAGTCCCCGAGTTTACAAATCAGTCCCCTGACAAAATCCATTGAAGTTGAAAAGCGTCCCCTGATTCATTGAAAAAAATCTGGTAACCTTATATTAATGGTTTGTGAAGTTTTTGTGTGGATTCACCCAGAAGTCGGTTCTACCTCCTTTCTGTGTGATGCCATGATCTTTTAAAAAACTGCCTTTTAATAATATTTTAAAGTGCATTTTCCTCTCAAAATCATTTCCTTCAAAATACCCATTTCTAAATGTGTTCTTGTTCATGTTCGGCAGAAAAGGCCACCCGGAATTCTAGATGTTGGCTTGGTGGAACACAGCAATCAAAGAGCAGAGGTTGCCAGAATTACCACCTAAGGTCCTGCATTTCAAAATGCAGCCACCTGCGATCTACGGAACTCCTAGCCTCAGGGTGATGTACGCAGACACACTGAACTTAATGGGGATGGCTAACCTAGGTTCCTTGACTTCTGTGACTCTGTGCACACCCAAACACAGGAATCCTGGGTATTGCCATTCGTCAAGGGTACTGGGAACTGTAGTTCTTAGGAGGATTCTTAGGAGGAAGGGAATGTGCCGCAAATGTATGAGGCATGCGTAGTTGGATACAAGTTCCATCATTTTTAAGAACAGTTAAATGAATGGAGGAGCATAGGCCTAACAGTGAATATTTGTGTTAACAACTAATAAATGAACACTTGGGGGGGGGGGGTTCTCTCTCCTTTCACCAGGTGCTACAGCCCATCTCTGAGCAGATGCAGCCGGGCACTGCACTGCAGGAACAGATTCTGGAACCCGCTGGAGGAAGAGCCTGTGGAACTCCCAGAGACAACTTTCTTCTTTTTTTAAAAAAAAAAAATATTTATTACTTTTAAAACTTACAAAAAAGAAAAAGAAGAAAGAAGACAAAAGAACAAAAAAGAACAAAAAAGATAAAAAACAATACAATACAATATATAAACTATACAAAACACAACCTTAACACATTAAACTAAACACAATAAACTAAACAAAACAATACAAAAACAATTTAAAAGCATACATCATACCTTTTCCATATTCTATCTTTCATTCCCTTGTTTCATCGACCTCCTCTCACCTCCCTTTTTGTATTCCACTTCTATTAGTTGTCTCAGCAATTCCTTTCCCCCTTTCTCTATTTTCTGTCATATAAATGTCTTAACATATTTTTAATCTTATTTTCCATTAAAACTAGTATACTTATTTAAGTTTAACTCCTTAAAACATTTCCACTAAGGCCATAAAATTTCATTCCAACATTTTTCTATCACTCATTAATTTTACAATATTTCTATATATAAACTTTAAATTTTCCAATCTTCTTCCACCATCTCCTCTCCCCGGTCTCGGACTCTGCCAGTCACTTCCGTCAACTCCATACAGTCCATCAACCTGGAGATCTTATGTCCGAGGCTCTTAACTCTTTTCCACGTCCCTTCTGCAGGTCTTCTTCATATTCTTTGATGCTAAAGAGCAGATCTCAGGGACAACTTTCTTCTCTCCATGCATTATGAAGAGTCCACGCCGCACCTGCACTCCCTGCCTTCTAAGTGGGTGGTGGCCCACTGTACGTGAGCATGAGGTGGAAGGATCTGGCGTAGCGGTTTTGCTGGAGGCAGGAGAGCTCTGACGGGTATAGAGGAAAGGGGCTGGCCAGGAACAGCAGCAGCAGGATGGTGCTGAGGATCATCACCGTCCTGTTCCATATGGTGGGGAGTCTGGGGGGCTTCTGGGTTCGGAGGCAGGAGATGATCGAAGGCTCTTGTAGGCTGGATCTGGAAGGAGAAGCAAATGGTTCAGATTCGTAAATCTGGTTGTTGCGACACTTCTTTGAATATAATAATAATAATAATAATAATAATAATAATAATAATAATTTATTTATATTCCACCCTCCCAGCCAAAGCCAGGCTCAGAGTGGCTAACAACAGTAAAATAACACAGCATTCTTTATGGACTTAGGTAAAGGGACCAAGGCACCATTGTATTACCGTATGTTCCAACAGAGGACTTTAAAGGTTAAAACCAGCACCTTGAACCTGACCCTGTACTCCACCGGGAGCCAGTGCAGCTGGTATAGCACCGGGTGAATGTGATCTCGCAGCGAGGACCCCGTAAGGAGTCTCGCTGCAGCATTCTGCACCCGCTGGAGTTTCTGGGTCAGTCTCAAGGGCAGCCCCCCGTAGAGCGAGTTACAATAATCCAGTCTGGAGGTGACCGTCGCATGGATCACAGTGGCTAGGTCAGGGCGAGAGAGGTAAGGAGCCAACTGCTTAGCTTGGCGGAGATGGAAAAATGACGCCTTTGTTATAGCTGCAATCTGCGCCTCCATAGAAAGGGAGGTGTCAAAGATTTATTTATGACTTTTGGAACAGCTGCCACCTTCCCCACCCAGAGCCAGGGTTTGGTCTTGGACTGTGCTCTCTATTGGTCCTAGCCACAGATATTTTTGAGGCAGCCCTTTCTTCCCTTTTGGGATGAGTTGTGGCTCAGGGGTAGAGCAAAAGGTCCCACGTTCTATACTGGCAGCACCACCAGGTATGGCTGTTAATTTCCCCTTCCTGAAATCCTGGGATAACCCCTGCCAATTTGTGTCAAGACTGGCTCAGAATAAGGCCTCCTGTGTTCCTTTCCCCAGTTTCGATGTTACTGAGCCAAATCTAAGCGGCTTCTGTCCCCACATCCCAGCCTCGGCCTCCTGGCAAGTTGTGCACAACAGTTCCCTGGTCCTTCCCAAATATCTTAAGCCTTTGCACACATGGATTTTGTTGCTCTCACATGGCTGAAGCCCATGACAATTTGGGCAGCACGTATTGTCCAAGCTGCAGAATGTTTTTCTTACGCAACCTGCTTAAGCGGCTCCTTTTTCAAGGACATAATGAAGAACTGGTTTGGACCAGCCCTTTGAGAGGTTTAGCGTTACCTGTTGTGCTCAGGGTGGATTCCCCAAAGGCTAATCCTACCTTTTCACAGCCTTTTGTCTTTTATAGATTCTCTCTCTCTCTCTCTTTCTTTCTTTCTTTCTTTCTTTCTTTCTTTCTTTCTTTCTTTCCTTGCTTGCTCCATACTGTCATGGTATGATTAGGCACAATGAATTTGGCAAACACTGGGTGCCTGGTTGTGTAACTCGCACTGGGCTGCCACCATTACTCTGCAGCTGAAAACAGAAAGCGTGAACAATGGTTAGAACCAAAGGCCCAGACCATCAGCAGTACAATTGGGTGGTTTTTTACATTAAAAAATACATGGATATTATGTTTATGGGGGAGGGGGACACCATTGGGTCTTTCTGGCAGGTCATAATTATTAAGGAACTTGCACACTGGACAGAGAGGTACGATTTGGGGCACTTATGTCGTTCAGATATGCTGAGCCAAAATTGGTGGGGATGGGGGATTTGCTGCAGTGGTGGGGGAGGGAGTAAAGTACCAAGACAGATACAGAATACCTCTGTTAAGGGAAAAGAATTTTGCGGTGAGAGCCTACTCAACAGCGCAGCTCATCGGGGTGCAAGTCCCCTGCAGGTCCATGCAGTCAGTAAAATAACGCCAAGTTGTTGTTTAGTCATTTAGTCGTGTCCACCTCTTCGTGCCCCCTGGACCAGAGCACGCCAGGCACTCCTGTCTTCCACTGCCTCCCGCAGTTTGGTCAAACTCATGCTGGTAGCTTCGATAACACTGTCCCACCATCTCGTCCTCTGCCGTCCCCTTCTCCTTCTGCCCTCCATCTTTCCCAACATCAGGGTCTTTTCCAGAGAGTCTTCTCTTCTCATGAGGTGGCTATAGTCTTGGAGCCTCAGCTTCAGGATCTGTCCTTCCAGGGAGCACTCAGGGCTGATTTCCTTCAGAATGGAGAGGTTTGGTCTTCTTGCAGTCCATGGGACTCTCAAGAGTCTCCTCCAGCAGCAGAATTCAAAAGCATCCATTCTTTGGCGATCAGCCTTCTTTATGGTCCAGCTCTCACTTCCATACATCACTATCCAGCCAAGTAATTTGGAGCAAAACAGTGGTCAGTAGACCACAATCTTTATCGTTGTGCGACAGGTCCCCACAGGAGTAAGAACCCCGAACACAGGGTGACATCCTCTTTCAAAACTTCCCTCTTTCCCCCTGAATACACTTTGAGCAGCAGCATTGATACATCATCACCACAGCACTAGCATGTCACAAATGGGGAGGGGTACACAAGGATTACGCAAGTTCAGCATTAGGTCACTTGATCAGACACCATCACCGAAAGAACAATAAAACTCTTGACATCTCCTTGCCCTCAGGCCTGGTCTGGAGATGGGCTTTCAGAACACCTGACTTGCTCAACTGCCTCTGCGGATGTCTAGTGTTGCCCCCTTGGTCACTCTCTGGGTGAGGGGCCATTCATGTGCTCTCATGCTTGGGGAATTATGGCGGGATGCCCTGTTTCTGCTTCCTGCTTCTTGGTTCATGGAGGGAGGTGGGGAGCCCAAATTCACCTTTCTTTAAGGGTTAAAATGGTGTTGGAAAGAGGAGAAACGGTTAAAGTATGGATTTTCTACGAATTTATAAAGCTAGGTACAGTGGAACCTTTGGTTACATACTGTCAGAGCTGCCTCTAGGTCCCAGCTCACAGAGGACCAACGCTAGGCTGTCGTAATGTACAAAAGTCTTTATTGAAGTTCAGTTTCCATTTCAAAGCCGCAGCGTGCAGCCCTACGTCTTAAACCCTAGATCGGCGAAGTCCCGTCTGAGTCTCCTCCCCTCTGACACCAGTTTAAGATCCTAGCCCTGCTCCACCTTTTCCGCTGCTCTCTCCTCCTCTGGGTCCTCCTGCCCGCTGGGGCATTGCCCTTTCTGGACTCTTCCGACGCTGAGTCGCTTAGCTCCTCCCCCTGCCTCCGGCGGGCTTTAGGACCCGGTTCCCAATCCTCATTCTCTGCTGTCCCGCGCTCCTGTACATTTGAACTTGCCTCTCGCGCCAACCCAGTGACCTTTCTCCTAACCGTTACACTACTTCTGTCACTGCTTCCCTCTTCCGGGACACTGGCCGGATCTGACCTCCCCTCCGTTGTCCGACTCTCCGATGGAGGCGTGGTCAGCTCTGCCTCGTCTTCTCTCCCTGGTGGGGAATGCACTGGCCCCGATACCTGGGACTCTTCCCCCCCACTCTGCTCTGGTGGGGAAGCTGGTCCTGATCTCCAACTGCTGCTCTGGGAGTCCCTGCTGCCCCCTTGCTCCTGAGGCGTTCCCCTTGGGAACCCCCTACCCCTGGCCACTGGCGCCCCCTTCTGTGAATCTTCCGATTCGCTGGAGAGGCTCATGGAATCCCTCGGGCCACTGTCATCTCCTACGCTCCCCTCGGATTCCTCCCCCTCGCTCTCCATTTCCTCCCCCTCCTGTGCCTCTGCTCCTGAGCCCCTGACACATACGCTTCAGGTTACATATGCTTCAGGTTACAGACACTGCTAACCCAGAAATATTACCTCGGGTTAAGAACTTTGCTTCAGGATGAGAACAGAAATTGTACTCCGGCGGCGCGGTGGCAGCAGGAGGCCCCATTAGCTAAACTGGAACCACAGGTTAAGAACAGTTTCAGGTTAAGAACGGACCTCCGGAACGAATTAAGTTCTTAACCCGAGGTACCACTGTATCTTCCCTGAGTTGTCAAGTCAAAAGGATACATTCAGGCATAATATTTGTAACATTGTAACAACTTTAAAGAGGTGGGTGCCCCTGTCATTTCTGTAACACAAAAGCCTGTCAAAAGTGTGTTGTGTTGGGGGGAATGACCTGCCGCTGGTTGTCTGCATTGCGCTGCCTCTCAGAGGCATCTCAGGTCTTCTCATGCCTTGATAAATATTAGTCAGCTGGGGCCATACATGCTTGAGGTATGGAGGATAAGTTAGCGTTCTCGCTGCCTCGCCTCTGTTCACAAGGGTTTGAGTGATTGGTGGGTAAACAAACACACTCAAAGTGCAAAGTCAAGTTCCCAAATGGAGAGTTATTCTCTTGCAGGGGATTGCATAACGCCAGCTGCAACCCAATCTCGCTTTACATAACTGCTGATGCAAAGCTCAGCCCCCACCTCCCCGCTTGCTCCTGTTGATCCACATGCTCCCAGAGCACTTCCCAATCTCTCATTGATTTTGATGTTTGTAAAATGCTTTTCTGTTTGCTAAGGTTTTAAATGAAGCAGTCGTCAAGCATTCTTGACCCAGGGCAGTTGGCTGAAGGTCATTGAGTTGAGAGTTGACAACACCCATGATTGATTTTGAGGTAGCCGTGAGTTCCACGCAGCAGAACCTTTTCCCAGCTGATGATAAAGCATGGAAAGAAAGAAGATTCCACCTAAACATTAGGAAGAACTTCCTGACAGTAAGAGCTGTTTGACAGTGGAATTTGCTGCCCAGGAGTGTGGTGGAGTCTCCTTCTTTGGAGGTCTTTAAGCAGAGGCTTGACAACCATATGTCAGGAGTGCTCTGATGGTGTTTCCTGCTTGGCAGGGGGTTGGACTCGATGGCCCTTGTGGTCTCTTCCAACTCTATGATTCTATTCTACGAGTTAACTCCTATGATCTACAGCCTCTGCTTGTATACTGGGTTAGGGTCTGATGGTGTTTCCTGCTTGGCAGGGGGTTGGACTCGATGGCCCTTGTCGTCTCTTCCAATTCTAGGATTCTATGATTCTATGAAGTGCCTCGTCATTCCTTTTAAAAAATGATTTTTATTAAAGATTTCAATTTCACATTTCGAAATAAACATTTTACAAACTTTAAGCTAACCACTGACTTCCCTTCTTCTCCTTCTGTGGGTTGTTTTGCATATCCTGTGTTCCTGCATATTTTACCTTAACCATTCAGATCAGATTTCCACTTTTACAACAATCAATTATCACTTACACTGTTGAATTTATCTTAACGCTGCCAGAGTTTTCAGCTGCGTATATTTGTTCCCCACATATTCAATGAATATTTCCCACTCTTCTTTAAATATACGTTCTTCTTGCTCTCTTATTCTATATGTTAAACCTGCGAGTTCTGCAAATTCTAACATCTTAAGTTGCCAATCTTGTTTACGAGGGACCTCGCTCACTTTCCATTTGGGGCTAACAAAACATGGGCCGCTGTTGCTGCCTACATAATCAGGCTTTTCTGACCCCTAGGGATTTCTGTCTAGATTATTCCCAATAGAAAGGACTTTGGTCTTTTTGGGAAAGCAATGTTAAAAAATTTTTCCAACTCATTATAAATCACTTCCCAAGGAAGTGCTTTGTCGTTCTTTGGGCAGCTGGAGCCCTCGCATCACATGAACTTTTGAATGGGTCTCATTTTCTAAGTGGTGCCTTGTTGAAATCGCCCTGGATGAGACAAGACTCCAAAGACCACCTGGCCCAAAACAGTTTATTCCACCCAGAGTTTGTTTCTGCACCCTATGGGATGAGGGGGAGAATCTTCAGGCAGGGCCTTCACAGTAGCCTCTAAACCATGCAGAGGTGGGAAGGACAGATAGAGAATAACCTCCTGTTGTGCCTATGATGTTTCAGGGTTTTCTGTGCACAAGGGGAAAGGCAGCGCTGTCAGACACTGTTGGTGGCTTCGGCAAATGCTCAACTTGTCACCCTCTGGAGCCGGCCCCAGTTTGCCAGCCGGAACATAGCAAACTGTGTCAGAACACTGGTCTACCCAGTTTGTCATAGTCTGCACTGACTGGGAATGGCTCTCCAGAGTTTGAGACAGAGACTCTCTTACAGCTCTATCTGGATATGCCAAGGATTGGAACCTGGTCTTGTGGCCTTCTGCATGCAAGGCAGCTCACAGAAGGGACCCCAAGGGTCATCTAGCCAAACCCTATGCAATGCAGGAATCACAGCTGAAACCTTCTTTCCCAGCCTGGCTATGAGATGCTGTCAGAGATTGAACCCAGCACCTTCTGCATGTGGGGCAGGTGACCTGCCACTGAGCTATGGCCCTGCCTGGGCAGGCGATAGTTCTCCCCATGATCTCAAACAAATATCTTTCAGAACAGAACTTTTAACTGGAGGCTGCTGCTGGGACCTAGCAATGGGCTCATACATGGTGGAGCAATGATCTCCCTAACCCAGTATACAAGCAGAGGCTGTAGATCATAGGAGTTAACTCCTAGGGAGCCAAGGTCCCTTTGGCCCCCAATAAAATATTTGAGCCCTCCCCCCAAAAAACATTGATGGGCATTTCCATTCAAATGGTGTGCATGCATTTGTGATCAGTTATGTGGGGCGGGACTTACCTGGGCCCCCCAATATTTTATTCAAGTTGGCACTCCTGCTGTAGATAATAATAATAATAAGCATATACAGATCTCCTGGTGACAGCAGTCAGGAAATTAAAAGACGCCTGCATCTTGGGAGAAAAGCAATGACAAACCTAGAGAGCATCCTAAAAAGCAGAGATATCACCTTGCCGACAAAGGTCCGTATAGTTAAAGCTACGGCTTTCCCAGTAGTGATGAATGGAAGTGAGAGCTGGACCATAAAGAAGGCTGATCGCCGAAGAATGGATGCTTTTGAATTATGGTGCTGGAGGAGACTCTTGAGAGTCCCATGGACTGCAAGAAGATCAAACCTCTCCATTCTTGAAGAAATCAGCCCTGAGTGCTCACTGGAAGGACAGATCGTGAAGCTGAGGCTACAAGACTTTGGCCACCTCATGAGAAGAGAAGACTCCTTGGAAAAGACCCTGATGTTGGGAAAGATGGAGGGCACAAGGAGAAGGGGACGACAGAGGACGAGATGGTGGGACAGTGTTCTCGAAGCTACCAGCATGAGTCTGACCAAACTGTGGGAGGCAGTGGAAGACAGGAGTGCCTGGCGTGCTCTGGTCCATGGAGTCACGAAGAATCGGACACGACTAAACGACTAAACAACAACAAACAACAACAACAACAGATCTCCTGGATGCTCAAAGGAACTTTCCTGATAAATATTGGCAGCAAGGCTGTGTCATTGATTTCTGCAGACTTTGAACTCTGATCCTAAATCGGCCTGCTTCTGTAAGATACAGTAGAAAGGTGGGAAGCTATGCAGTGTTTTTTTAAAAATGCCTTCTTCAGTTTAGCCAAGAAATTTTCCACGTGTCCCAAATGCTCATTTTGAACTCAGAGAGGAATCCGTCCATCCTCTACCTTCCCCACACAATGAATGCTATATTGAAACCCAATCTTGTTTTCCTGCTCTGCAAGGAAGTCCAGGAGGCCAGGCTAGCTGGTTTCACTTACAGGGCACGGGCATATAATGGGTGCGCCGAGGCTGGCCTTCAGCTGAATTCTCAGCCACTTGGCCATGGAGCTTGGAGGGGCACTGAGCATCTTCCTGGCCATCTGTGTCTCCTGCTTGCTCCTCATCTCAGCATGGAAGAGGATGCACAAGGAAGGCAAGTTGCCGCCTGGGCCAACGCCCTTGCCTTTCATCGGCAACTTGTTGCAAATCAAAACCAGCGAGCCCTTTAAGTCCTTTCTGGCGGTGAGTTGTGCTCTCTTTGCCATCAGAAGCTTGGGAGGAAATGAGGGGAGAAAGTATGGCTGGGCTGGGGCTGTATGCTTAGTTTTCAAGAATTCTTGTGTTTCGAACTGCCCAAGTGGAGTCAGGGAACAGGTATGAGCGCATGTCCCACATTCCACAAGGTAGCTCTTATGACTCCATGAAGGCTCCAGCCAGGTGAAACCAGTGGTCTGCTCAGCACTGCATCTGTGACTGAGCACAACTCTCTGGAAAGTGCCCAGAGGGGCCTGCAGGCAACATCAACCCCACTTTTTGCTCCACAAAGGCTACTCAGAGATATGTTGCCTCTGAAAATGGAAGCTCCATATCACCTTTTATGAGCAAATACCCACTGACCAAATACCATAGCTGTCAATTTTTCCCTTTTCTTGCGAGGAATCCTATTCGGAATAAAGGCATTTCCCTTAAAGAAAGGGTAACGTTGACAGCCATGCCAAATACCCACCCGGCATGAATTTATTTTATTTCTACTTACAGCCACCCAAGTAAGTATCTACCACCATAAGGGTCTACAACCATCACCCCTTAACTCTATGTTGTGTGAAGTAGGACTTTCTCTCTCTCTCTGTTCTGAATCTCTTACTAACGAACCTCTTTGAATGACAGCATGTTATAGAATTAATTGCAGGGTGTGTGTATGTCTATCCACTTTTCCCATGCAATATATATGCCAGCCTGGTGCCCTCCAGATGTTTTGGACTACAATTCCCATCAGCCCCAGCCAGCATGGTTATGGTAGCTAGGGCTGATGGGAATTGTAGTCCAAAACACCTGGAGGGCACCAGGTTAGCCTAGAGGGATTGAAGGCTTCTACAACCTTCTTTCATGCCTCCTGCTTTGCCTGTTTCCTCATTGTCTTCTTAACTATGGTTTCTTCCGCAGCTGCAGCAAAAATATGGTCCCGTGTTCACGGTGTACCTTGGGCCGCGGAGAGTTGTGGTCCTGTGTGGACATGAGGCAGTGAAGGAAGCTTTGGTGGACCAAGCTGAGGAGTTCAGTGGCCGGGGAGAGCTGGCTTCTATTGACCGGAACTTCAATGGCTTTGGTGAGTCAAGTAGATCTGGTGGGTTCTGCCAATACAACATGGAGAAACTCTTATGATTGGTAAAGGAGAGTCTGTTTGGCAGGTAGGAACAGAGTAGAAATTCATATTTAAAGGTTAACAGGTTGAATCAGACCTTTTTGAAACAATACAGAAACCAAAACACGGCCATCCTTCAGAATTTGCAGCTCTCCAAATTTTGCAGGGCAATTCTTCAAACAAGCAACGCCTACCAAAATGTGTCTGCTAGGGTAGCGTCCACTAGGGTAGATTCAAAGATCCTTTATATTAGGGGGAATTGGTTGCAAAAAAAAAAAAAATGTATATACTAGGAGAATAACACACTTGCATGTTGATTAATATTCATGAAGGCTTTAAAAAGAAGAATTTCAAACTGGCATGGGAATGTGGAGGACCAAACTTAAGATTGGGAAAATATGAAAGTGGAAGAAACTGAGAACTATAGATTTTCCCATCTCTAGTTGGAGACAGCCTTTCTCAACTAGAGAAAGCTGTTTTGAACTACAGTCAGTGAGGTCTGCTGTAAGGTGAGGGAGCTTATTGGAGGCAGGCATAGATGGGTTATCGTTGATGTAAATTGCGACCAGAATTTCTTAAATTTCCTGCCAGACAGAACCTCTCCTGGGCTTGTGAGTCAAGGAGCTGAGTTGTAGTATGTGCCTGCCTTGTTCAGGCCTAAATGTGGAGGGCAGGAGATAAGATTTTGTATCAACCACGGCTGCCTTAATGAAAGTCACTGCCTTCATTTCCAGGAGTTGCTTTGGCCAACGGGGAACGGTGGAGGCAGCTGCGTCGCTTCTCCCTCACCACCCTGAGGAATTTTGGGATGGGGAAGAGATCCATTGAGGAGCGGATCCAGGAGGAGGCCCAGTACCTGCTGGAGGAGTTTAGGAAAACTAAAGGTTAGTGTTGGGACGCGGGTGGCGCTGTGGGTTAAACCACAGAGCCTAGGACTTGCCAATCAGAAGGTCGGCGGTTCGAATCCCCGCAACGGGGTGAGCTCCCATTGCTGGGTCCCTGCTCCTGCCAACCTAGCAGTTCAAAAGCACAACAAAGTGCAAGTAGATAAATAGGTACCACTCCGGCGGGAAGGTAAACGGCGTTTCCGTGCGCTGCTCTGGTTTGGCAGAAGCGGCTTTGTCATGCTGGCCACATGACCCGGAAGCCAGTAAAGCGAGATGAGAACCGCAACCCCAGAGTTGGCCACGACTGGACCTCATGGTCAGGGGTCCCTTTACCTTTACCTTTAAAGGTTAGTGTTGGCCTCGCCCGACTCCTTCCACAGTGCTGCTTCTGCCAGAGGCTTGTGGAGAGGGAAATAGGGAAAGGGTGCCATCACCAATGACCCTTGCTTTTGTGTTTTTCAGGACTGCCCTTTGATCCCACCTTCTTCCTAAGCCGCACAGTCTCCAATGTCATCAGTTCCGTTGTCTTTGGCAGTCGCTTTGAATACGACGACAAGGTTTTTCTCTCCTTGTTGCGCATGATCAACGAGAGCTTTATAGAGATGAGCACTCCTTGGGCACAGGTAATGAAAAGATCTGGAAGGGAGTCCATCTGTCTCTCTTTCTGCAAGGGGGAAGCATTCAAAAAATGGAACCTCAGCTTCTCAAGATGACAATGGGAAGAGGCGACAGACCCCTTCTCTGGGAGTCTCTGCTCTGTATTAATTTCTTTTATAATATTTTAAAATTTGATTTTACAACACCATTCCCAATCATGAACACATGTGGTTAAAAACAGCACAAGATTCTTCTGAAATTCAGAACTCCCCCCTCCCTTCTGTGGGTTCTTCAAGTAATTTTTTTTTTTACTGCATATAATAAGCCCATTATATGGACGTGGGTGGCGCTGTGGGTTAAACCACAGAGCCTAGGGCTTGCCAATCAGAAGGTCGGCGGTTCGAATCCCAGCAATGGGGTGAGCTCCCGTTGCTCAGTCCCTACTCCTGCCAACTTAGCAGTTCGAAAGCACCTCAAAGTGCAAGTAGATAAATAAGGTACCGATCTGGCGGGAAGGTAAACAGCGTTTCCGTGCGCTGCTCTGGTTTGCCAGAAGCAGCTTAGTCATGCTGGCCACATGACCCGGAAACTGTACGCCGGCTCCCTAAGCCAATAAAGCGAGATGAGCGCCGCAGCCCCAGAGTCGGTCACAACTGGACCTAATGGTCAGGGGTCCCTTTACCTTTACCTAATAAGTCCATTTAGTTTGCTATCCTCCATTGTATCCAAAGTCATTGCAAGTTATTTAAAACCTGCCCAAGAGTTCAAGTATCTACAGTGGTCTTTCAAATATAATGCAAATTTGTCCCATTCTTTATTGAAGCTTTGATCCTCCTGATTTCTGCTCTTCCCAGTTAATCTTGCCACCTCTGCATAGTACAGTAGTTTCTGCCAGTCCTCCACAGTGGCAATCTGACCGTCTTTCCATCTCTGGGCAAGAGTCTCTGCTGTTTATTCCTCTCAATGTACAAGCTGTGTTCCTTGGGTGCATGATCTCAGAATACAGCAACAACAGCTGCTTTTCCCTTCCAGCTCTACGACATGTATTCCTGTGTCATGCAATACTTGCCCGGGAGACACAACCGCATCTACTACCTAATCGAGGAGCTCAAGGATTTCATTGCGGAGAGAATCAAAACGAACCAAGCGACACTCGATCCCAACAACCCGCGGGATTTCATCGACTGCTTCCTTATCCAGATGGAGAAGGTACCAGAATGGATACCCTCTTCAGTGGCAGCCATGGGAGAAGGGAAGAGAACCAAACTGGACCGTATTATCTGAAATTGGGAGGGAAGCCCCCACCCCCTGCCAGGATAGGGGCAGCAATACTTTGAATCCTGGTTGTGTGTGCAGCTCTCCTCACTCAGAAACGTGCGCTGAAAGGCAACCAGAATGCTTGGGGGTGGCTTGGCACATTTTTCCCTATGAGGAAAGGCTACAATATCAGGTTTTCCAGTTTGGGGGGGGGGGGGGGGGAGAAGACAGCTCAGAGGAGACATAGCAGAAATTTGTCCAATTATGCGTGGTATATGCCAAGATAGAAGGGACGCAGGTGGTGCTGTGGGTTAAACCACAGAGCCTAGGACTTACCAATCAGAAGGTGGGCGGTTTGAATCCCTGCGGCGGGGTGAGCTCCCGTTGCTCGGTCCCTGCTCCTGCCAACCTAGCAGTTTGAAAGCACATCAAAGTGCAAGTAGATAAATAGGTACCACTCCGGCGGGAAGGTTAACAGCGTTGCTGTGCTTCTCTGGTTCACCAGAAGCAGCTTAGTCATGCTGGCCACATGACCCGGAAGCTGTACGCCGGCTCCCTCGGCCAATAAAGCAAGATGAGCGTCACAACCCCAGAGTCGGTCACAACTGGAGCAAATGAAATGGGGTCCCTTTACCCTTTACCCTTTACCTTTATGCCAAGGGTTGGGAACCTTTTTCTGCCCTAGGGCCATTTTCCCACGGCAGCGGTGCATGGAGCCAGAGGAAAAGTGGGCTGAGCAATGAATTTGAATGTGACCTTTGCATGACAGTTTCTGTAACACCCACACCCCTCCCTATCTGTCCAGACAAGCAAGAGGCATTAGCAGAGTCAGTGCTGCATTTACGTATAAGCTAAATAAGCTATAGCTTAGGGCCCCACTCTCTTGGGTCCCCCCCAAAAATTTAAAAGAATAAAAAAACTGGATGTACATTTCCAAAATATAAGATAAAAAAAACCTACATACGGTTACAGCTTAATAATTATTTCACTATTAATATATAAAGGTAAAGGTCCCCCTGCCCATATGGGCCAGTTGTGTCCGACTCTGGGGTTGTGCGCCCATCTCACTTAAGAGGCTGGGAGCCAGCGCTGTCCGAGGACACTTCCGGGTCACGTGGCCAGCATGACAAGCTGCATCTGGCGAGCCAGCACAGCACATGGAAACGCCGTTTACCTTCCCGCTAGTAAGCGGTCCCTATTTATCTACTTGCACCCGGGGGTGCTTTTGAACTGCTAGGTTGGCAGGTGCTGGGACCGAGCAACGGGAGCGCACCCTGCCGTGGGGATTCGAACCGCCGACCTGACGATCGGCAAGTCCTAGGTGCTGAGGTTTTACCCACAGCGCCACCCACGTCCCCCACTATTAATATACTTCTTTTTAAATGTATTTCAGTTCAACAATGACTTTGATAAAATACATACAGTGGTACCTCGGGTTACATACACTTCAGGTTACAGACTCCGCTAACCCAGAAATATTACCTTGGGTTAAGAACTTTGCTTCAGGATGAGAACAGAAATCATGCTCCAGCTGCACGGTGGCAGCTGGAGGCCCCATTAGCTAAAGTGGTGCTTCAGGTTAAGAACAGTTTCAGGTTAAGAACGGACCTCCAGAGCGAATTAAGTATTTAACCCGAGGTACCACTGTATTTTGTTATGTGCAAATGGCTTTAGAGACCTATTAGGTCCATAAATTACCATATAGAGTATATTCAACACAAAAAACAGCAACAATTTGTTGTTGACAAGCTGGACATATAAAGGGCCCCATTACCTTCAGTAGCTTAGGGCCTCATCAAACCTAAATCCGGCCTTGAGCAGAGTCAAAGCATACATTTGAACCATCAAACCATTCTTCCCACCAATGGCCATGCTTGCGTACACGGTGCACATTCACGCACATGCACACACATACGCTAATTTCTTTGTTCCTTCAAAGGAAAAAGGGAACCCTTCCAGTGAATTCAACCTGAAGAATCTGGTCCTCACCACCCTCAACCTGTTCTTTGCTGGGACAGAGACGGTCAGCTCCACTCTGAGATACGGATTCCTCTTCTTGATGAAACACCCAGAAGTGGAAGGTATGGAGGATGACATCTGGGACTGGCAGGTGTCAAGTAAAGTGCTGATGTAGTGGTGTGGTATGGTGGTTAAGAGCGGTAGACTCATAATCTGGTGAACCAGGTTCGATTCCCCGCTCCTCCACATGCAGCTGCTGGGTGACCTTGGGCTAGTCACACTTCTTTGAAGTCTCTCATCCCCCACATCTCACAGAGTGTTTGTTGTGGGAGAGGAAGGGAAAGGAGAGTGTTAGCCGATTTGAGACTCCTTCGGGTAGTGGTAAAGTGGGCTATCAAATCCAAACTCTTCTTCTTCCTTCATCTGCCTGGGGCTCTTCAGGTATTTTGGGCTACCAACGCCTATCAGAGGCGGGTGGCGCTGTGGTCTAAACCACTGAGCCTCTTGGGCTTGCCGATCAGAAGGTCGGCGGTTTGAATCCCCGCGATGGGATGAGCTCCTGTTGCTCCGTCCCAGCTCCTGCCAACCTAGCAGTTCGAAAGCACGTCCAAGTGCAAGTAGATAAATAGGTACCACTCTGGCGGGATGGTAAACGGTGTTTCCGAGCACTGCTCTGGTTTTGGTGTTCCATTGCGCCAGAAGCGGCTTAGTCCTTCTGGCCACATGACCTGGAAAAACTGTCTGCAGACAAATGCCGGCTCCCTCAGCCTGTAAAGTAAGATGAGCGCTGTAACCCCAGAATCGTCTGCGACTGGACTTAACTGTCAGGGGTCCTTTACCTTTTTTCATCTGCCTGGGGCTCTTCAGGTATTTTGGGCTACAACGCCCATCAGACCCAGTCGGCACAGCAATTGTAGTCTGAAATATATAGAGGCACTAAGTTGGTAAAGGCTGGTTTAGGGTTAAATCATTACCTGAAAGTATAGCAATCCAGGTCTGTAGCCAAATACGACCCATTAAGCTTAGGTAGCATTATCATTTACTATTGATAAGACGATTAATGGTGGCACCTAATATGCATCAGCAGCTGTATCAAAATCAGAAGAACCAGGAGACTAGAGGCACCCATCTAGTAAGAGGTAAAGGTAAAGGGACCCCTGACCATTAGGTCCAGTCGTGGCCGACTCTGGGGTTGTGGCGCTCATCTCACTTTATTGGCCGAGGGAGCCAGCGTACAGCTTCCGGGTCATGTGGCCAGCAGGACTAAGCTGCTTCTGGCGAACCAGAGCAGTGCACGGAAACGCCGTTTACCTTCCCGCTGGAGCGGTACCTATTGATCTACTTGCACTTTGACGTGCTTTCGAACTGCTAGGTTGGCAGGAGCTGGGACTGAGCAACGGAAGCTCACCCCGTCGTGGGGATTTGAACCGCCGACCTCCTGATCGGCAAGTCCTAGGTTCTGTGGTTTAACCCACAGCGCCACCCATGTCAGTGCTAAAAGCATCATGAAGATGGCTGACAGGTGAGGGGGAGAGAGAGACGGCAAGCTTCAGCTGCTGTCAATGGGGACTTTCCCACAGAATTTAATAGGGGGGGGGCTTTCATCGAGATCACAGTGAAGTAGGGAACAGCTAATCCCGTGCCCCCTTGGGCAGCCCCCACCTGCCTGCCTGCCTGCCTTCTCCCACACGTCCAGTCCAATGAGTGGAACTTACCTGCCAGCTTTCTCCTCCTATCCAGCCTCAATTTTCCTCATTGCAGAGCTCAGCAGGGAGGATGAAAAATGGGGGCAAGGCTGGGTTAGTTGGCTCTGCCTGTCATTGACTCTGGCACCACCTACTGTTGAGCTGTCTGTCTTCCACCCAACCAGTCCCAAGGGGCACCAGCCACCTCTGGCAAAACCTGCGCGCTCTCTCTCTCTCTCTCTCTCTCTCTCTCTCTCTCTCTCTCTCTCTCTGTTGTGGTCCCAATGAAAGCTGGCCTTCACACACCTTCTCTGAAAAAAGAAAATAAAAGAAGAAGCAGGGTGGGCTTCCTAATTACGTGTTTAACATTAGATCTAAGTGAGCCCTAAGAAAGAGAAGAGGAGAAGAATTGGAGGGCAAAACAAAAATATCTGAATGTGAGATGGAGAAGAGGCCAGGTGCATATTGTAGTGAAAGAGCTCCCCTTCCATCTTTACAGACCTTCAGGGTGGAAGTGCTCACACTCCTTCCTTTCTCTACAGAGATTTATTGATTTTATTGAGACAACTTGATTCCTGCCCCCTTCACATGGTTAGTTGAGGAGTGATTCAATTACGGCTGCTCACCTCAGTTTTGACCCATAATGAGGAGAAGAGAAAAAGTTGTTGTTTAGTCATGTCCGACTCTTCGTGACCCCCTGGACCAGAGCACGCCAGGCACTCCTGTCTTCCACTGCCTCCCGCAGTTTGGTCAAACTCATGATTGTAGCTTTGAGAACACTGTCCCACCATCTCGTCCTCTGTTGTCCCCTTCTCCTTGTACCCTCCATCTTTCCCAACATCAGGGTCTTTTCCAAGGAGTCTTCTCTTCTCATGAGGTGGCCAAAGTCTTGGAGCCTCAGCTTCAGGATCTGTCCTTCCAGTGACCATTCAGGGCTGATTTCCTTCAGAATGGAGAGGTTGGATCTTCTTGCAGTCCATGGGACTCTCAAGAGTCTCCTCCAGCACCAGAATTCAAAAGCATCCATTCTTTGGCAATCAGCCTTCTTTATGGTCCAGCTCTCACTTCCATACATCACTACTGGGAAAACCAGAGCTTTAACTATACGGACCTTTGTCGGCAAGGTGATGTCTCTGCTTTTTAAGATGCTGTCTAGGTTTGTCAATGCTTTTCTCCCAAGAAGCAGGCATCTTCTAATTTCATCACTGCTGTGGACAAAGAGAAAAAGTAGCCACTCCATATGAGTGAGGGGATATGGAAGTGGCCATCTCTGAAAGGCTTCCCTCTAGCTAACCCTTCTGCTCAGGAGGACTGAAGCAATTACTCCCTACTTTGGGGCCATCTGTGCTCTCTGCCGCAATGTCCCAGGGAGACAGCAGTAAGTTACAGCTGCTGGATTTTCCAGGCATTATTTTATACGATGAGCCAGTGTGGTGTAGTGGTTAAGAGCGGTAGATTCATAATCTGGGGAACCGGGTTGGCATCTCCGCTCCTCCACATGCAGCTGCTGGGTGACCTTGGGCCAGTCACGCTTCTCTCTGAAGTCTCTCAGCCCCACTCACCTCACAACACTCTGTTTGTTGTGGGGGAGGAAGGGAAAGGAGAATGTTAGCCGCTTTGAGACTCCTATGGGTAGTGATAAAGCGGGATATCAAATCCAAACTACCACCCTTCTTCTTCTTCTTCTTCTTCTTCTTCTTCTTCTTCTTCTTCTTCTTCTTTCTCCTCCTCCTCCTCCTCCTCCTCCTCCTCCTCCTCCTCCTTCTTCTTCTTCCAGGCCCATAGGAACTGATCAATGATGAGGCACTGTCAGGCATTAAACAGGGTTGAATGCATGAAATCCACTTGTTTCCAGTTTAAGGTTTGATGGCTCTACATGATAGACAGCTTCCAATTCTAAGCTCTGGAAGACAGCTAATCCCTGGGCCGTTCCACTCGCATCCATAATGCGCTTCTTTCTCTCACTGATGTGTTCAGAAGGTCATGTTTTCACTTCCCCTGATTGCTCTCCTAGAAGGTGTTTCTCGATGTCTCCACAGAGAAGGTCCACCAGGAAATTGACCACATCATTGGCCTCAACCGCATCCCTGCCAGCGAAGACAGGATGAACATGTCCTACACAGACGCCGTCATCCATGAGATCCAGAGACTGACAGACATTGTCCCCATGGGAGTTCCACACACTGTGATGCGAGACACTCAGTTCCGGGGGTACCACCTCCCCAAGGTGAGACAAGAGGGGAGTTAAGTTAAAAAGGAACAACCCTATGGAAAAGATGAAAGGGTGATCCATATCTGTTTATGAGGCCCTCGCTGTCCCTGTCAGTTCCATTTCAATATGCATCTCTGTCTCATGTCTTTCCAGGGCACCGATGTCTTCCCCTTATTAGGCTCGGTCTTACGTGATCCCAAATATTTCAGCAACCCCCAGAAGTTCAACCCTGGGCATTTCCTGGATGAGAAAGGGCGCTTTAAGAAGAACGATGCTTTTGTGCCATTTTCTTCGGGTAGGTCTTTGTCCTTGTTTGCTTTTTAAAGGTAAAGGTAAAGGTACCCCTGCCCGTACGGGCCAGTCTTGACAGACTCTGGGGTTGTGCGCCCATCTCACTCAAGAGGCCAGGGGCCAGCGCTGTCCGGAGACACTTCCGGGTCACGTGGCCAGCGTGACATCACTGCTCTGGCGAGCCAGAGCCGCACACGGAAACGCTGTTTACCTTCCCGCTGGTAAGCGGTCCCTATTTATCTACTTGCACCCGGGGGTGCTTTCGAACTGCTAGGTTGGCAGGCGCTGGGACCGAGCAGCGGGAGCGCACCCCGCCGCAGGGATTCGAACCGCCGACCTTTCGATCGGCAAGTCCTAGGCGCTGAGGCTTTAACCCACAGCGCCACCTGCGTGCCTGCTTTTTACTGCTTACTAAAAGTGGTCTTTGGCTAGTCAGCTACCTTATAGCTTAACCGAGCCTGCAGCACTGTTGTGAAGATACAATGGGATGATTCCTGCGTGTGCCCCCCTGGAAACCTTGGAAGAAACATGGGAAATAAACGATGATGATGATTAAGAATAATAGCAGTACTAGACACTCAGCTCCAGCTCCGAGGGCCTTCTGGCAGTTCTCTCGCTGCGAGAAGCCAAGTTAAAGGGAACCAGGCAGAGTGCCTTCTCGGTGGTGGCACCTGCCCTGTGGAACGCCCTCCCACCAGATGTCAAAGAGAACAACAACTACCAGACTTTTAGAAGACATCTGAAGGCAGCCCTGTTTAGGGAAGCTTTTAATGTTTAATAGATATTTTAATATTCTGTTGGAAGCCGCCCAGAGTGGCTGGGGAAACCCAGCCAGATGGGCAGGGTATAAATAATAAATCTATTATTTTATTTTATTTATTTATTTATTTTTATTTATTTATTTATTTATTTATTTATTTATTTATTTATTTATGATATAGTAGTACTGGCAGAGAATAATGTGAGAGAGAAATATAAAGGCCGAAGGGAAGGTGGCGTTCCAAGACCTCTGTAGCATCTGCAGCCAGAGTGGAGCCCCCCTTGGCCAAGCAAATTATGACTTGTTCGGGTTCCTTTTTCTCTCTCTCCCCACAGGGAAGCGTGTCTGCCTGGGGGAATCCATGGCCCGCATGGAGCTCTTCCTCTATTTCACCACCATCTTGCAAAGCTTCTCTCTGAAATCCCTTGTGCCTGCAAAGGACATTGACCTCTCCCCCAAACTGAGTGGCTTTGGGAACATCCCCCCAACGTATGAGCTGTGCTTGGTGCCTCGCTGATCCCAGATTTGGCAAGCCATTGCTTGGGGTGGGTGGGGAGGGAGGGAGGGAGGGAGGGAGGGAGGGAGGGAGGGGAGAAGATGCATATTGGGTTGACCTGTTCATCATGGGTCTTGTACGTTTTCATTTCGCCCTAAGGTGCTCTAGAACTAGGCAGAAACACCCCCCATTATTTAGCCATATTTTTAAGCCTGTGAATTGTCTGGGCTATGTGACTTTCCTGTCTCCTGCCCTGCTCTGTTGTGAGCTTCTGGGAACAGAAGATTGGGATAGATGGATTTGCTTAGTTTGACCCAGTGGGGCAATTCTGACAAAAAATCAGGTACAGTGGTACTTCGGGTTAAGTACTTAATTCGTTCCGGAGGTCCGTTCTTATCCAGAAACTGTTCTTAACCTGAAGCACCACTTTAGCTAATGGGGCCGCCCGCTGCTGCGGCCCCGCTGGAGCACGATTTCTGTTCTCATCCTGAAGCAAAGTTCTTAACCTGAGGTACTATTTCTGGGTTAGCGGAGTCTGTAAACTGAAGCGTATGTAACCCCAGGTACCACTGTATCAGAGTTTCTGGGGGCTACCCAGGTTGGGATAGCTGGGATAGCAGGCTTGTTGTGTTTTGAATGTCTTATGTAGATTTTTCAGTTTATCGAATTGAAAACATAAGAACACAGTCAGGAGCTGCTGGAACAGGTCACTGGCCTATCTAGCCTAGCATCCTGTTCTAACAGTGGCCAGCTAGATTGCTGTGGGATGCCTGCAAGTTTGACATGAGGACAACTGTACTTTCCCCTCCTGACATTTCCAGCAACTCATCTTTAGTAGCATTAGTGCCTCTGACGCATAGCTGTCAACTTACAGATTTGAAAACAAGGGACCAGCAGCCTTTAAAATAAGGGATCAGCAGCCCAAATAAGAGATTTTAGTCAACCAGCAGCCAAACGAAGCCTCCAGCAGTGGTTCCCACAGCGCAGCAACCCGGCAAATGGGATGCAGCAAGGAAAACCACTGTCACCTCTCCGCTGGGAAGCGCTGAGCAAAGGCGAGTCCCCAGGCAACGCGGCCGATTTGATTGGCACAAGGCATGCAAGCTCCACCCCCAGTCATTCTTAGACTCCTTATTGGGTGAGCAAGGCAGCCAAGCAACACAGTTGGAGACTCCCTCCTCCCTGGCCAGCAGGGAGGGAGGGAGGGAGGGAGAGGAGCTGCTTCCTTTGAAACCCGGGAAATTTAAGGGACATCATCAATAAGGGACAGCAGTGGGACATGGCGCTGGGATAAGGACCATCCCACCAAATAAGGGACGTTTGACAGCTATGCTCTGACGATGGAGATACAGCATAGACATCATGGCTAGTAGTCACTGATAGCCCTCTTTCATCTAGCGAGTTTTTCGTCTTGCGAGGCATTCGTCTTGCGGGGCTCCACTGTATTGTCCTAATGCTGTTTCTGTCCAAATCTCCTAGATTCTATGCCTTTAATGGCCACCTTGTGGCCAGAGTCAGCCTACTGAACATCTCCAGGTGGTACTCAATGGAGGGAGGTAGACAGGTCTTGGATCACAAAGAGTCACAAGCAATCAAAGAGCTACCTGGCACCCCAACATGGCAGTCTTCTGCAACCTGGTGCCCTCCAGCTGCTTCAGACTACAATGAGTTATAGTCCAAAACAGCTTGAAGGCACCAGGTTGAGCAAGACTGCTCTATGGCATTGGTCTTCAACTGGTGGGCCAGGTCCCTACTATTGGGTCACAGCTTGTCTAAGGTGGATGGCAACAACAGCAGAACTCATACCATGCAGATGGTAAAATTGAGAATTAGTCCATAAATGCCTGTTTGCCTTAAAGGTGCGTCCCAGGTCAGGAATAGATTTGCTCTGTGTGATGGTGGAGCACACTTTTTGGTTCAAATGCTGCAAAATCTCCTGTTTAAATAACAGCCACCTAGCTTTTGAAAAAGGGGACGCAGGTGGGGCTGTGGGTTAAACCACAGAGCCTAGGGCTTGCTGATCAGAAGGTCGGCGGTTCAAATCCCCGCAACGGGGTGAGCTCCCGTTGCTCGGTCCCTGCTCCTGCCAACCTAGCAGGTTGAAAGTACGTCAAAGCACAAGTAGATAAATAGGTGCCTCTCCGGCGGGAAGGTAAACGGCGTTTCCATGCGCTGCTCTGGTTCGCCAGAAGCAGCTTAGTCATGCTGGCCACATGACCTGGAAGCTGTATGCCTGCTCCCTCGGCCAATAAAGTGAGATGAGCACCACAACCCCAGAGTTGACCGCAACTGGACCTAATGGTCAGGGGTCCCTTTACCTTTACCTTTACCTAGCTTTTGAAATCTTCACAGACTCTCTTGTTTTCATTGGAAACACACCCAGAAATATGTGAGAGGTCACCGTTGACCAGAGCCCGCCTCCTTCTGTTTCAAAGTGTTTCTCTGTCATCCATCCCTGCTGGGGTGGTTCTGAGGTTGCCTTTGGCAAGGCCTGTTAGCAAATACACAAACAGCCTTGACCAGAATGTTCACTTGCATGTCAAATGCCTCTGCAAAGCTTTCTCTCTTGCACAAGCAACCGTCAATCAGTCATTAACCATGAGAGGTCATTTCTACACAGCCACAGAATGAAAGTATAAATACCCCAGTTGATTCTGATATCTCTCTTTTTATTTAATAATATTTATTAAAGTTTTAAAGGTTACAAAAGGAAAAAAAAGAGAAAACACCAAATTAAGCAAAAAACAAGACAATACATCACAATAAGTAAAAACAAACAAAAGAAAGAAAACAGAAAAATACAATTAAAAAAACAAATCAAACCTTCCCATAACTTATCTTTCATTTGCTTGTTTCCTTGACCTCCTCACACCTCCCTTTTTTGTATTCTAGTTCAGTTAGATATTTCAGCAAATCTTTTCCATCTTTGTTTTTATCCTAATAATTTATCTTAATATACTGTAATTTTACATTCTCTTCTTTCACCAATTAACAATCCATTTTTACTTAGTCCTTTATAGCATTTCTGCTAAAACCACATAACTTCATTCCAGCATCCTTCTAACATTCCTTAATTTTACAATGTTTCTGTAAGTAAACTTTAAATTTCTTCCAATCTTCTTCCACCGACTCTTCTCCCTGGTCTTTGATTCTGATATCTCAAGCATTAGTAGAGATTAGAATCCATGATCTACCCAAGACTTCTTGAAGAAGTGGGGACGGTCTGCTTTTTTAATTACTGGGTTCAAAGGGTGTTTAAGGCATATTTAGACAAAAAGCATTGGAATTGAAACAAGCTAGAGTGTAGACCAGTGAGTGGCTGGGGGGAAAGGAAGTTCTCAAGCAAATTCTCTGAGACTGAATCTACTTGAAAAAAATATCAGATTGATTTTCCTCTGAATTTTAAATTTTCCCATCGTTAATAAATACGTACTGCATTGTAATAGAGGTTCTAGAAAGATAGAATGAAAAATACTCTATCGAGCTAGATAATGCTTCCCATTATAGTTTTTATGCTATATTGCTGATGGTTAAACATAGAATAAAATGTGTTTTATCAACAAGAGAATATGGATTTAATTTATAAATGTTTCCTTCAGACTGGAGCACAACAGGGAGAAGGGAGAAATGTAAAGTATTGCACTTGGGCAAAAAAAATGAGAGGCACAAATACAAGATGGGTGACACCTGGCTTGAGAGCAGTACATGTGAAAAGGATCTAGGAGTCTTGGTTGACCACAAACTTGACATGAGCCAACAGTGTGACGCGGCAGCTAAAAAAGCCAATGCAATTCTGGGCTGCATCAATAGGAGTATAGCATCTAGCTCAAGGGAAATAATAGTGCCACTGTATTCTGCTCTGGACAGACCTCACCTGGAGTACTGTGTCCAGTTCTGGGCACCACAGTTCAAGAAGGACACTGACAAACTGGAACGTGTCCAGACGAGGGCAACCAAAATGGTCAAAGGCCTGGAAACGATGCCTTATGAGGAACGGCTAAGGGAGCTGGGCATGTTTAGCCTGGAGAAGAGGAGGTTAAGGGGTGATATGATAGCCATGTTCAAATATATAAAAGGATGTCACATAGAGGAGGGAGAAAGGTTGTTTTCTGCTGCTCCAGAGAAGCGGACACGGAGCAACGGATCCAAACTACAAGAAAGAAGATTCCACCTAAACATTAGGAAGAACTTCCTGACAGTAAGAGCTGTTCGACAGCGGAATTTGCTGCCAAGGAGTGTGGTGGAGTCTCCTTCTTTGGAGGTCTTTAAGCAGAGGCTTGACAACCATATGTCAGGAGTGCTCTGATGGTGTTTCCTGCTTGGCAGGGGGTTGGACTCAATGGCCCTTGTGGTCTCTTCCAACTCTAGGATTCTATGATTCTATGATTCTAAATACGGTGTGTGGGTGTTGGCACAAGAGAGTCCCTGTCCTTTTTTGGGGAGGGGGGCCTAAAAGACACAATAGTGTAGTGCCAATGTTATTACCCTCCTATGCCCTTTGACTCGTTTACAGAATCAGTCCAAATCAATTATCATTTTACTCCTTCTCTTTTGGAAAGCAATTAACTTTGCCCCAGAGGCATCTTGCGCTGCCCAAGTTGAGTTTGTTTGGATAGCTTACAGGAAAACGGGGATGTTAGAGAATTCCACCAGAAATGGAAGCAAGTGGTATACCTTCCCGCCGGAGCTGTACCTATTAATCTACTTGCACTTTGACGTGCTTTCGAACTGCTAGGTGGGCAGGAGCAGGGACAGAGCAACGGGAGCTCACCCCGTCATGGGGATTCGAACCGCTCACCTTCAGGCCAAGGCTTAGTGGTTTAGACCACAGCGCCACCCGCGTCCCTTAGTTTTGGTCATAGCGGATAGTAAAATGGACAGCACAGGTTTCAGTGGAAGAATTCAAAGTAACAGAACACAAAGGGTGTGATAAGCACAGGATGGGGTGGAAATTGCTGCCTCCTAAGAGCCCTAAGAGCACAATACTTGGAGATTTGTATAGTCCAGTGTTAGCTGTTGCACCACCTATTGTCAACCACCATGGCTGAAACCCCACTTGAGACACAATGCATGGCTCCCTGGGTCTCATCAGGCTGTCAGAAATGGTTCCTGGCTGGCTCAGCAATCTCTCACAGCGACAAGGGTTTCTCTATATTACATGTGCAATGGGGAAGAGGCAGGTCACCTGGAGAACATTTCCCCCCTATAGGCACCCGGTGGGACGCGGGTGGCGCTGTGGGTTAAACCACAGAGCCTAGGACTTGCCAATCAGAAGGTCGGCGGTTTGAATCCCCCGTGACGGGCTGAGCTCCCGTTCCTCGGTCCCTGCTCCTGCCAACCTAGCAGTTCAAAAGCACATCAAAGTGCAAGTAGATAAATAGGTACCACTCCGGTGGGAAGGTAAACGGCGTTTCCGTGCGCTGCTCTGGTTCGTCAGAAGTGGCTTAGTCATGCTGGCCACACGACCCGGAAGCTGTACGCCGGCTCCCTCGGCTAATAAAGCGAGATGAGCGCCACAACCCCAGAGTCGGCCACAACTGGACCTAATGGTCAGGGGTCCCTTTACCTTTATAGGCACCCCATGGCATTTATTCAGAGTCAACCCATGGTGTCTGGTATCCCTCAGACCTGATAGGGCAGCTAGGAGATCATGGGAACATAGTCTCAGGGGCACGGCCAAGGGGGTCAAGGGGACATGGCCAAGCTGTTCTCCCTTCCCCTGCCACATATTTCCCCCTTGCAAATATATTAGGAACATTTAAGAATTGCACTTCTACAAATATTTAGTACCTAACTGAACTGAACAGTGTCTTAGCTTGGTTCTGAAAGCTGGTCCCAGCTGCCCCTGTTGCTTCCCTGCATGCCCTCCTGTTCTGGTTCCCTCCCTGTATTCCTGTTTTGCAAAGAAAACAAGAAGCATTCAACAGCAATGCACACATTTTTATTGTGTGCCATCTTCTTCCCACCATGTGGAATGAAGATCATGCTCTGCTAGGATGATAATACTGAGATGACAAAAGCATTCAGCAACACACACAGACACATAGCTGTCAACTCTTCCTTTTTCTCGCGAGGAATCCTATTCGGTATAAGGGAATTTCCCTTAAAAAGGGGGGGGGGGAACATTGACAGCTATGCACAGACACAGTCCTAACCTCAGAACTGACGATACTGGAAGCAACAACACATCCAAAATCAACAGGGGACTGCGCAACATGGGGGGGGGGGGTGTTATACACGGAAAATACGGCAAATCCTGGTGCTGCTCCACCAAGACTGACTCAGGAAGGATGGGGTGAATAAGGAGTTGGGCTGTACCATGATTAAAATGCCACCTGCCATTTTAAGCAGTGTTCTAGACAGTTTGGCTGGTCCAATCTTGTCTTCACGTCAGATGCTTTGAGGACATCTGGGACTCGGCTACATTAGTCCAAAAAACCCAACCCGCCCCCAAAACGTTGAATGTGTTATAAACATGCAACACCAGATGGCGCCAGAGAGCAAACAAAAAAATTCTATGCAATTTTTTTACATAATATTTTTTCCCTTTTGTTATAATTATTTAATTTCTGACTTATTTGTAGCATCATGTTTTTCCCCCCTGTGTATACATCCACCCCTCTTCTACTTGGGTTTGTTGTTGTTTTTTAGTCGTTTGGTCAAACTCATGCTCATAGCTTCGAGAACACTGTCCAACCATCTCTTCCTCCGCCGTCCCCTTCTCCTTGTGCCCTCCATCTTTCCCAACATCAGGGTCTTTTCCAGGGAGTCTTCTCTTCTCATGAGGTGGCCAAAGTCTTGGAGCCTCAGCTTCACGATCTGTCCTTCCAGTGAGCACTCAGGGCTGATTTCCTTCAGAATGGAGAAGTTTGATCTTCTTGCAGTCCATGGGACTCTCAAGAGTCTCCTCCGGCACCAGAATTCAAAAGCACCCATTCTTCGGCGATCAGCCTTCTTTATGGTCCAGCTCTCAATTCCTTACATCACTACTGGGAAAACCAGAGCTTGAACTATACGGACCTTTGTGGGCAAGGTGATGTCTCTGCTTTTTAAGATGCTATCTAGGTTCCTGGAGCAGGAACTGGCAAGCCACTCCAGTATCCCTGCCAAGAAAACTCCATGGACAAAGACAACCAGGTTTAGTGGAAGGTAATTTGCTACTCTAAATCTCATACTGATTTCTTCCCACCCAGAGGAATCTTCCATGTGTCCCTTTCTCTTCTCATTCCTCTCCCTCTCTTGTTCAGGGAATTGAAGTCTTCCTTGCACTAAGATCCGTGCTGAGAGACCCCAAACATTTTGCAAAATCAGAAAGATTTGACCCTTCGCACTTCCTGGATGAGAACGGACAGTTCAAGAAGAATGAGGCTTTTATGCCATTCTCTTTTGGTGAGTTTTGGTGTGTGTGTGTGTTTACAGCAAATAATAGCTCAACATGGGACTCACCCCCACTTCCACTTGTGTGCCAACGCCCTGTGGCTACATCACGGCCTAAGTGATAAATAACCAGACAAGACAACAAAACCACTTCTGAACTCGAGAGGATTATTTTCTTGCAGGAGATGCAGCCAATCGGCTGACTTGGGGGGGGGCGTGGCTTGCACGATATCACACTGGCACGACCAGGGATCTTTTGCCGCCTCAGCTCATCGGGTTTCCCACCCTCCCACCCTTTATGTTTTACTTTTCACCTTGCTATGGACCTCGGTTGGTCGCCATTAAGGGGCCTGGTAGGATTTTTTTTGCACCTGGCAAATTGGCGCCAACCACCTCATAGCAAATCGTCACAACTTCCTCGGCATTGGCGGTTAGGCATTGGCAGGGGTATTGTCATGTAGATGAAGGGGGGGAGGAAGCGCCATCACTTCCCCCAAATCGAAGGGTAGTCCGGTAAAGGATTCCGAGGGGCGTGGCCCCGTCCAAAGCCTATGGAGGTGAAGGCCTAAGGCACGCCCCCAATCGGTGACCCCGGGGGAGTTCCTAGTAGATGTGTATCAGCAGGACTCCCCCTACTGGTGGTTAACCCTTGCCGGTCTTCAAGCAATCGGGCTGAAGCCAGATACAGTGGTGCCTCGCAAGACGAAAAGAATCCGTTCCGCGAGTCTCTTCGTCTTGCGGTTTTTTCGTCTTGCGAAGCAAGCCCATTAGCGGGTTAGTGCCCGTCAGGGGAAGGTGAGTCTCCCCCTGGGTCCAGTAACCCTCCAGCCTCTCCGGAGCTGCAGAGGCTCAGGGCAGAGAGGCGGAGGGAACTATGTTCTCTCAGGAGGAGTGCTCGCCTCCAGGCCAGGAGAGGTGAGTCACCTGTGGGCCGGGGCTGCCCTATACCTCAGAGGAGATAAAGGCCAGTCAGCCCAGTCCCAGGTTGCGGGAGCAACATCGTTGGAAACCTGTTTCTGCCAGCACCCAGACCTGTTTTTCCAGAGTTCCCGACTACGCCCAGCTTCTTGCTTTGGACCCTGCTTCGCCCTTGGTGGACAGTCTCCAGACCCTCGGCCCAGGACCGAACTCTGACCACGCCTCACTGTAACTGCCCCCCCCCGGGACCAGCACAGATATAATCCATGGGTTCTGCTGTCACTGGATCCATTTCTGTTTGAGAATATTTCTTTAAGATTCAAATTATCCAATAAATCTAAGATATCTTCCCAAGATGGATTTTTTTATGAATTATAAAATTGACTATAGAAAGCAAATAACTCATCTTTCATCCCAGGTTTTCGATTTTTGCCTTGTTTTTGAGAAAACCATCAGTGTTGCATCTTTAAAATATCTGCCAAAGTAGTACTTATTTCACATTGCTCCCTTCTCAAAATACTTTTGTCATAAATAAGCTAAACCTTGTGTCACAGGTTTAGCATATTGCAAGTTTTTCTTGCAACCAATAGATAGCCTGTGAGGGGTCACTTTTATGCTACACGTCAAATTGAGAAAGCCCCAAGGCTAATCTTTCCTCTTGTTTCACTACCAGTCAGATCAGTCAGAAACTCCCCCAGAACCATCCTCATAGGTCTCTTGCCTCTGCGGAAGATGAAAGGTCATGAAAGCTGAAATCTCAATGGGAAATGAACAGACCATGACAAGGGACTGAGGTCTAGAGCCCTCACTTTCAGATCACACTCATCGGGCTGCTGAGAGGTTGGCACATTCTCATGAAGCCCTGAGCTACCCCAGAGTCAGTCGCCTTGGCATGGGTGTTGAAGTCTTCCAACACAAGCAGTCTGGGAGTCGTACACCCCACCTCCAAAGCCATGTGATGGCCTGGGAATCTGATTCAGAGGCTGAACCTGAAGAATCCCAGCCTGCACAGGAATCCTCGCCTCCAGGGCCAGCTGAGCCAGGGCAGGGCCCTCACCTGTGCCGGATCCTCAGGAGCAGACACCAGATGAATCCACTCTGGCTCCGGAGGTGATTGAGGACCCGTTGCCTGCAGGTGCTCCTCTCCCAGCCCTGTCAGGGGAAGGTGAGGTTGCCTCTGGGTCCAGTAACCCTCCAGCCTCTCCTGAGCTGCAGAGGCTCAGGGCAGAGAGGCGGAGGGAACTAGGTTCCCGCAGGAGGAGTGCTCACCTCCAGGCCAGGAGAGGCGAGTCACCTGTGGACCGGGGCTGCCCTATGCCTTGGGGCAGATAAAAGCCAGCCAGCCCAGTCCCAGGTTGCGGGAGCAACATTGATGGAAACCTGTTCGTGCCAGCACCCTGACCTGCTCTTCCGGAGTTCCTGACCACGCCCGACTCCTTGCCTTGGACCCCGCTTCGCCCTTGACAGACAGACTCCAGACCCTTGACCTAGGACCGGACTCGGACCACGCTGCACAGTAACCCCCCCTCCCCCCGGGACCAGCACAAGCCAGTTGTCTCAGCTCCGGCAGGTAGGCAGCCAGGCAGTGAGGTAGCTGGTAAGCCAGCAGATTCTCTAATCTGTCCTGATTGCCCAATGCCCAGAACACAAACTCTACACCCCCCTCCAAACTGGATAGAGAGGCTGGAGAGAGAGATGGAATAACTCCAAAGGGGGGGGGTGATCCTTCAGCAAAATTTATATAAGAGCCTCAGTTTCAGCTACGTGGGCACTTACTCTTCCCGGCTACTCGGAGCTCCACAGGCCACCCACAACCTCCCCATGGATCCCCTCGGAGCAGCAACCCTTTCCCTCTGCTACACTCCTCTTAGTCTTACACCAGCAGAGACCAGGTCAAAAGATACAGACTTCTGAGAAACGTGGTGAGAGAATTGTGTTTGACTCTGGGACTCCTTGAAGCTCCCTTGGGGGTGCAGACTTGGGCAGACAACTCCCTGTCTTCACTATCTGTCCATCTGAACTTTGCTCTGGAAGGTCTTCTCTTGACTTGAAAGAAGACCCTGAGCAGAGAGTAAACAGGTTGCACAATTTCAAGGAGGAGGTTCTTCCAAAGGTATGTAACAGGCTCAACTCGGACTGCGCAGGTATTTTCTCTTCCCAGCTGGTCAGCAACACATTGCCTGTAGAGCTCCACGGGCCACCCGCAACCTCCCCATGGATCTCCTGGGAGCAGCAACCCTTTTCCTGGTCATCTGCCTCTCTTGCCTGACGGTCCTCTCAACATGGCGCCAGATGCACCGCAAAAGCCAGATGCCGCCTGGACCAACTCCCCTCCCCTTCATCGGGAACCTGCTCCAAGTCAACACAAGTGATATGTACCGTTCATTCATGAAGGTAACTTTCTACAATGTGTCAGAGTACAGTTTCCTATTCTCTGAATTGTTATTATAAAATCATTTTTATAGATTGCTGATGAATGAAGGTCACTCCCATCTATCTATCTATCTACCCACTCAGCCTTTTCTCTCTCTCTCTCCCACTTGAGTCATCATCTCCTCATAATTCTCCTTCCATCACATTATCCAGCTTCTTATTCTCTCTCTCTTTATATTTCTGCCTAAGTGGAAGGACCTATGCTTGCATACAGCTATATATTTCCATCTTGCAAGATATCAACCTTAATTAAAATGTTTTTAAAAGACTTCCACTGTTTACGCCACACGTCTTTTATACTTCAGTCACCATAACCTCTGTTCTTCATATCCTTCCTATAGGTTTTCCTTAATTTTTCACTTTACAGTGGTACCTCAGGTTAAGTACTTAATTCGTTCCGGAGGTCCATTCTTAATCTGAAACTGTTCTTAACCTGAAGCACCACTTTAGCTAATGGGGCCTCCTGCTGCTGCCACGCCGCTGGAGCCCGATTTCTGTCTTTATCCTGAAGGAAAGTTCTTAACCTGAAGCACTATTTCTGGGTTAGTGGAGTGTGTAACCTGAAGCGTATGGAACCTGAAGCGTATGTAACCCGAGGTGCCACTGTACATTCTTTCTATTTTTCACAAGATTAGTCTAAACACAACCAAATTTGGGTAACTGAGCCCTGGTTTTGTAAATATTCATTTAGACAATCCTACTGTTTCTTGACCATAATCTTAGGCTTTCTCATGTCTCATTTCCACATCAGTTGGTGGTTCTTTTTAAGGAAAGTCCTCAAGAAAATTAGTCAGCATTTTAGTATGCATTTCTTTTAAATAAACATTTTCCCTTAGCAATTCTTCAGGATAGTGAGGATTTTCCAATGTTATTTTCAATCCTATAAACATTTTCATGCACACGTTCCCCTAATATATGCAGTTATGCTCACATTTTCTTTGGGGGGGGGGGGAGGACTGCATCATCCGACTCAAAGTAGTTTCAATTTTGAAGGGGCAGCTCTGTTTAAGAAATAATAATAATAATAATTTATCATTTGTACCCCGCCCATCTGGCTGGGTTTCCCCAGCCACTCTGGGCGGCTTCCATAAAAACCAAAAATACACTAAAATATCACAAATTAAAAACTTCCTTGAACAGGGCTGCCTTAAGATGTCTTCTGAATGTCAGTTAGTTATTTATCGCTTTGACATCTGATGGGAGGGCGTTCCACAGGGCGGGCGCCACTACCAAGAAGGCCCTCTGCCTGGTTCCCTGTAGTTTTGCTTCTCGCAATGAGGGAACCGCCAGAAGGCCCTCGGCGCTGGACCTCAGCGTCCGGGCAGAACGATAGGGGTGGAGACGCTCCTTCAGGTATACTGGGCCTTTGAGGCTGTTTAGGGTTTTAAAGGTCAACACCAGCACTTTGAATTGTGCTCGGAAACGTACTGGGAGCCAGTGTAGGTCTTTCAAGACCGGTGTTATGTGGTCTCGGCGGCCACCCCCAGTCACCAGTCTAGCTTCCGCATTCTGGATTAGTTGTAGTTTCCGAGTCACCTTCAAAGGGAGCCCCACGTAGAGCGCATTGCAGTAGTCCAAGCGGGAGTAAACTAGAACATGCACCACTCTGGCGAGACAGTCCGCGGGCAGGTAGGGTCTCAGCCTGCGTACCAGGTGGAGTTGGTAGACAGCTGCCCTGGATACAGAATGGACCTGCGCCTCCATGGACAGCTGTGAGTCCAAAATGACTCCCAGGCTGCACACCTGGTCCTTCAGGGGCACAGTTACCCCATTCAGGACCAGGGAGTCCTCCACACCAGCCCGCCCCCTGTCCCCCCAAAACAGTACTTCTGTCTTGTCAGGATTCAACCTCAATCCATTAGCCGCCATCCATCCTCCAACCGCCTCCAGGCACCCACACAGGACCTTCACCGCTTTCACTGGTTCTGATTTGAAAGAGAGGTAGAGCTGGGTATCATCCGCATACTGATGAACACCCAGCCCAAGCCCCCTGATGATCTCTCCCAGCGGCTTCATATAGATGTTAAAAAGCATGGGGGAGAGGACGGGGAAGAAAGTGGGAACGAGGACTGTTTGCATTATCACACAGACCGAACCCTAATTTCTCCGCCATGAATGGCTTTAGAGATTTATTGCAGCAGCTACATGTATGTCCAGGAAAATGCTTCACTGCAACACCAGCAGTTTCATCAGGCTGTGGCACACCTTCCTTCCTTTTCATCATCTCTGAAGTCGGCACATGTGGCCCGGACCAAGGAAGCCGCTCACGGAAGGAGCACTGGACCTCCTTTTGGGGGTTCTTTCAGCCTGGCTTATTATTTCACATGGTTCACACCACGCTCAGTTACAGCCTTGGGCTCCTTAAAGGAAAAGTTGCAGGCAAACTTAGCCAAGAAATGAATAATGCACTGCCCAAAGAAATCCAGCTATTCTCTTCTTAAGAATTAATTAGAAATCTCACACCCAGCAGAACCTGCTCTACCTGGTAGGTGAAAATGGAGACTTCCCACCAAAGAGACGTATTTGGGCATGAGTGTCCAAGCAACTTAGATTAAAGAAATATATATGCACATATGTAATGCCATGGCAGGGGAAGGGGGGATCACATTATGAGCTAACATTTCGTGTAAGATACAGTTTGTGGAAAAACAACAACACACCAGCCTCTAGAACGGTAAGAAACAACATTAGTAATACTCAAACAATTAACAAAGCAATATTCCCACCACTGGCTAGCAGATAAACATTATGTATTATGTGTTTATATATGTTGGAAGCTGCCCAGAGTGGCTGGGGCAACCCAGTAAGATGTGTGGGGTATAAATAGTAAAATTATCATTATGGAATGGGATGTCCCTATTTAAATCAGAGAAATGTTGAAGGGTATGCACCTCTTTTTCTAGAAAAATAGCTCTGGGTCAGCTAACGCTAGGGAGGATAGCAAGTTTTTAATCTTGCTTGTCTTCCTGAAAACCAACCTGTTTGCTCCATCTGTCCATCTGATTTCACACAATGCCCTCCCCCTCTTTTCACAGATTCATGAGAAATATGGTCCTGTCTACACCATCCACTTAGGGCCCCGCCGTGTTGTGGTCTTGTGTGGATACGATGCTGTGAAGGAGGCCCTGGTGAATCAAGCCGAAGAGTTCAGTGGCCGTGGAGAGCAATCCGCATTTGACTGGATTTTCAGGGGTTACGGTGAGTAGCTCTTCTTGGGCAACCCTTGGCCAGAGTGCATCTTTACTGCCAATTTTTCTAGTGTAACTGAAAGCAAATTATTTTCTAAACTTGGTACACATAAAACATTGGTAAACTTGGTACTTAAACAGTTAATATTCACACTACCCTTTCCAGCTGACTCATGCACCGTTAGTTCTACAAAAAATTCCTTCCAGTAGCACCTTAAAGTGCATGCACACGAAAGCTCATACCTAGAACTAACTTAGTTGGTCTTTAAGGTGCTACTGGAAGGAATTTTTTGTTTTGACTATGGCAGACCAAAACGGCTACCTATCTGTAACTGTTAGTACTACATTTACAGATTTACAAGGCTGCTTTTCTACAAGGGTTTGTGCAGACTTAACAAAAATGTTTGTCGCTGCTGAGTCTAAAATCCAGTCCTGTCCAACGTCATGACTGGTGCCTTGAACTGATGCAGAAACATACTGGACTCTATTCTTCCTGTCTCCTCGCTTCCCAGCAAACGCTGTGTTTTCTCCCACAGACACAGTGCACTGACGTACTAAATGCTTAGTTGACCCACAACGATAGCATCTTCTGACTGTGAAAGCTGCTTCCTCAACAACCTCTTTAGGTTGCCTCTCCTCATCAGTTGCATATCTTTTACTGGACTGCCTCCCATTTCTGGAGTTACGGTGAGGGGTTGTGGGCTTCCTCTCATGGCGTCTTTTCTTCTCATCAAGCAAATGCCCAATTAAGAAATGCATTGTTAATTGGCTTTCTGGAATTGCCTCCAAGGTCATCACTAAATTGTCCCATGACTCAGGAAGTGAAGACAGCACAATATAAACCTTTCTCTCTTCAGAAAAATGTATCCCAAGTTCATTTAACTGTGAAAATAAATCACACATTATTTGAAGGTGTTTTGAAACACATTCACCCTCACTTAGTCTGGCTCCGTACAGAGCTCTCATTAGAGTAATTTTGCTGCCAGCAGTGTCTCTAATATGTATCGCTCTCAGTGCTTTCCAAATCTCACTTGCTGTTTCAAGGTCTCGCACATGAGATAATTGAAGCTTCTCTAAACTCAAAATTAAATTGGCATAGGCTTTGTCCTCCAGCCTTTGGTCTGCTTCATCTACTTCTTCATCCTCATCTTTTACAGGAGGGTTAACAATAACAGTCCAACATTGTTCTTTCTTTTAAAACGCCTGCATCTGTAAACTCCATGACATATAATTGGACTCTCCCAGTTTCTCTTACTGGAAAATAGGAAGCTCCCCCTTGAGCTCCAGCTCCAAGTCCAGCCATGGCTCCACCCAGATTTCAGCTTTCCACTTTACTCACACGTGGCTTGAAGAAATGTTCGGCTCCTGGTCTCAAACAGACACTCCCTGCCGACGCCTTCACACAGCCAGCTGCTTGAGAAATGCTGAGTTGCTTCCAGTCTCTGGGTTCTTTTCACACTCTGTCTCTGCCCACTCAGGACTGGGCCCATAACCTATTGGAGGGGGATTTTCAACTGGTGGCAGAGGACAGGCTGTGACTCCAGGAGACATAGGTGTAAAACCAAAACTAAAACGAAGACTTTATTACAAAACAACAAACAGAAACTCTGGTGGGTGTTATTCCTGCAGGCAGGCTACAAAACGCAGCTTTTTCCTTTTGTAGCCACGGCCAGCTGCAACCAATTAACCCAGAAACTTCTTAAAGGTATACACATGTTTCTGTGCAGAATGTCTTCCAATGGTGCTTCATGCAGTCCTATGAAGAAGATTTTTGAATACCCATTTTTCAGTGGAGAAAAGTGGTCTCTAGGCAATTAAAACGGGTCATAGACAGTGGCGGAACTTCATGCTCCGGCACCGGGGGGCGGAGAACAGGCGGGGGCAGGACTGGCACGTGTCCCGGGGGCATGGCGTGTATCCTGGGGGCGTGGTGCACCGCCACAGGGGCGTGGCATGCGTCCTGGGGGCGTGGCATGCTGCCTGCAGGGACATGGTACCCAGCACGAGAGTGGGGGCAGCCACAATGGCACCCCACCAGGATCGCGCTGCTGGGGCAGTGCACTCCCCCCGCACTCCTCTTCCTCCGACAGTGGTCATAGAAGAGATAGGATTTGCATTTTAATATTCAAAGCCAAGTAGAGGACCAGTGATATAATTTAGTTGCTTTGCAAATGTAGATGATCGTGCCTGGAAAAAGCTCTGGGCTTTGCATGTGCCTTCCATCAGCTGATTGTCGGCTGTGTCTTTTCCTCTATTGTGCTCCCTGTCGGAGGTTCCTTACGACCGAGCTGAAATGGCTCTCCCCCACGACGTACTATCTTTGGAATCCAACGACCTCTGCTCCGACAGTGATTAACAACCTAATCCTTTGATGAGGCTTCAGGCACGCTCCTCCATTACACAGAGTACCCAAACAGTAGAAGGAGCCGAGAAATATGTGCTACATAGCTACGTTTATTTCTAGCTACACAGGACAGAAAAGAATATGCATCTGCTCTCTGTGAGAGTCAGTGAACAACAACACAAAGAAACAGGAAACCAGTAACATCAACATCCGTCACCCATCTCCCGTGAGACTTCCAACAGTCTGGAATGTAAACAGAGTCTTGTGACTCCAGAAACTGCACAGTGGCATAACAGAAATCCAACACTCCTGCCCACTCTTAAATACCTCAACTGTCTACACACACACACACACACACACACACACACAACAGAGAGACTCCTTAGCTTTGCAAATGTGTTAGCAGTTTTATTGCTGCGCCACTAGGAGTTACAGAGAGAGAGAGAGAGAGAGAGAGAGAATGAGAGGGAACACTTACACTTAGAATGTTCTTCCAATTGCTGAAATTGCAACTTTAAAAACCAGTCAACAAAGATTTCATTGCGGGGGGAATCTCTATCACTGTGTGTTTTCAGCCACATTCCCACTGAATGCACCTTCTCCTGTTCCTCCTTCCCTTTACTCCTCCTTTGCTTCTCAGGGGTTGCCTTCAGTAACGGGGAACGGGCCAAGCAGCTACGCCGATTTTCCATCATGACGCTGAGGAATTTTGGGATGGGAAAGAGATCCGTCGAAGAGCGGATCCTGGAGGAGACCCACTTCCTGCTGGAATCCCTGAGGGAAACAAAAAGTGAGCTCAGTTTTGGTACCTTCAAGAATTGCTGCTTAATGAGTTACAGGTAATAGTTAGAAACTGGACAGTTATCTGGGCATTTGAACGCTGATAATCTGAACCTTTTCACTGCAGCATTTGATCCCCAGTTGTATATTGGACACCCCCAAGATTGCAAGGAGCAGGAACTAAAAGTGCCAGTCTCTGTTTCCCGCGGACAAAATAAGCCAGATACACAATAGCAAAATGTGACCCAAGTGATCCAAGTATTAAAATTGACAAAGTTATAAAAACTCAATAGATATTAATGATCAATTAATATCTCGCTCCTGTATACCTGAAGGAGCGTCTCCACCCCCATCGTTCCACCCAAACACTGAGGTCCAGCTCCGAGGTCCTTCTGGAAGAAGTGAAGTTGCAGGGAACCAGGCAGAGGGCCTTCTCAGCAGTGGCACCTGCCCTGTGGAATGCCCTCCCACCAGATGTCAAGGAAATAATCAACTACCTGACATTTAGAAGGCATCTGAAGGCAGCCCTCTTTAGGGAAGTTTTTAATACAAAAACAAATGCTATTAACCCCAATACTGTATCAGAGGCAAAAATTAAACAAACTATTCTTAAAATGCCAAGTGGCAAAACACAATGATTGGATGGAATCGCTATTGAATGGTATAAGTTCTATTGGTACCAAAACTTCATCAATTGTATGATGAGGTACTTGATGAAGGTATTTTATCAACAATATGTAGTCAAGCGTATATTACAGTTATTCCCAAACCAGATAAAGATCATACACAGTGTGCAAGTTATCAGTCTATAGCATATCTTTGATTAATGTTGATACAAATATTTTAATATTCTATTAACCGTTCCAAATCAGAATTGATTGGAATAACACTTGCAATTTAATGTTGAATTTTGGATATAATGGAGATGAAAAAGATTTGGATTATTATAAAAGATGCAGGAGGAAATGGTTAACTAAAGGACCCACAAAGGGGAGGAGGGAAGTCTTGGAGATTCTTTGGGATCTTGTTTTTATGTTGGTTGTTGGATAATTGATTGTAAAAAAAATTGAACTGGAAAATTAAATAAATTTTTAAAAAACACAAATTGGAATTGATGCCAGTAGGTCAAAAATTTGATTGCACATTCATTAAAGGAATATCCATTTCGGATTTGTTCTGAATCTGTTAAATACCTAGGCATCTTAATATGACAAGATATAACACAGTTAGTTACTGTTAATATATATAAATTTCTAGGTGCGCCTTTTGACCCCACCTACATCCTGAGCCGTTCAGTGTCCAACGTGATCAGCTCCATCGCCTTTGGCAACCGCTTTGAATACGAAGATAAGGAGTTCCTCTTCTTGCTCAGCACTTCGCTGGAAATCTTCCAATTCACTGCCACCTCTTGGGGACAGGTACGTTGGAGGGGAGGGGGAGGACTTCCAGCATGAGATTGTGAATAATGCCACTTCTCTTAATCTGCTCAACGCACAGCATGCAAGACAGCCAGCATCAGATGAGGCCCTGTTATTACCCCAAAGACCAGCAGTGTAGCATTCCCAAAGCAAAGAAGGATTGGACTCTGATAAAAGACACACAGAGGCTTGACCAGCAAGACTCTGGGAGGGGTGCATACATAGCTGTCAAGCGTCCCTTATTTGGCGGGACAGTCCCTTATCCCAGCACCGTGTCCCGCTGCTGTCCCTTATTGATGACGTCCCTTAAATTTCCCGGGTTTCAAAGGAAGCAGCTCCTCTCCCTCCCTCCCTGCAGGCCAGGGAGGAGGGAGGCTCCAACTGTGTTGCTTGGCTGTGTTGCTCACCCAATAAGGAGTCTAAGAACGATTGGGGGGGTGGAGCTTGCATGCCTTGTGCCAATCAAATCGGCCGCATTGCCTGGGGACTCGCCTTTGCTCAGCGCTTCCCAGCAGAGAGGTGACGGTGGTTTTCCTTGCTGCATCCCCTTTGCCGGGTTGCTGCGCTGTGGGAACCACCGCTTGAGGCTTCGTTTGGCTGCTGGTTGACTAAAATCCCTTATTTTGGCTGCTGATCCCTTATTTTCGGGGCTGCTGGTCCCTTATTTTCAAATCTGTAAGTTGACAGCTATGGGTGCATATAACAGTAATTCCCTTCCCCTCGACCCAGGTCATTTTATTCACAAAATAACTTTTTACACAGTGTTCATGCGAACCATTCAGATTTCCTCTGAGCATTTCAAAAAACCCCAGGTGGGACAAAGTTAAAGTTAAAACTACAAAGAGCTAATTTCCTACTTGAGCGTGCATATGTAATTCAGAGTAAATAAAAGACGAAGCAAGGAGGAATGCTTTTAGGAAACTCCGGAGGCCATAAACAGCAATAAACAGGAGAGGAAGGATAGGTAGTATTTACCATCTCCTTGTGAATGATTAACAAACTACATCAAAGCTGCCTTCTATCTTTATGACCCAGGATGCCTGATGAACAACTGGCCTGTGTACTTAGAATGCTGATACGTGCCTGTCAGGCGTAGAGAAAGCAAATGGCAGAGGTACAGAGGCTTATGGGATTTGATCAGAAATTATTGTCAATGAATTAAACCTAGTCAACGCAATGTGTTCATCGCGGACACAATGGCTTGCTCCATAGTCATAATTCCTCATAGCAATCCCACCTGACCCCCACACTCTGGATATTTGCACTCCTACACAGCAGAGGTGTTATGTACTGAGTTGAATAGGATCCAAAATGCAGCAGTCTGATTGGTCCTAGAACACTGCAGCAGTATGATTGGTCCACAGGAGCCACCCAGGTGGAAGTGAATCCACAACCTGATTGGCCTACAGGAGAATCCCAGAATTAGCCAATTATGTGGGGCCCATTGTGTAAATAATGTATATAAAGCAGATATTTTGGGGGAACATTTATTCCTCCTCACCACTATGAGCTGAACAAAGAGCATGAAATCCACTCTTGACTCCGAGTATATTTCAAGTGGTCAAGGCACAGAGTTAGAAGCAGCAGCAGTGCCAGCTAAGGAGCCAGACCACATTCAGGGGTCTGAGTGAGCCTGACCAATAGAAGCCCACAGCACAACCTCCCAGAGCATCAGGGACTGTAGAACCACAACCAGGACCAGGACCCTCGCAGGTGCCTTTCACAAATGACCCAAATGCCTCCCCCAGTACCTCACAGGAACTGCACCAAGTGTGAGAAAGAAAGCAGAGGCACCAATCTCAAGAAACTAAGTTCTCTACAAGTGGGCAGAACCTGGGAGAGGCTTAAAAATGTTTAGCTATTTGTTGCTTCTCAGTCTGAGCTCTCCGTGGTGCTGCAACTCCTATTCTGCCTTGCTTTTTGGTCAGGCTCTGCCTGGAGCAAGTTTACAATGTTGCTTCAACCTGAGATAATCCCAGATTGAGATACTGAAGCTGCTGGCTTTGTAAGCAATTCCGCCACACACCCTGATTTTCCCTCCAAATTGCCTTCCTTGTCCCTCAAAGATGGGAAGTCAGGCCCTGAGGTTGTGTCTGTGACAAGTTCATAGCTTAGTCAGCACCAAGTTCTGTCTGGGTGGAGTCAGAAGTACCTTCTGTCTGTTCTTCTTGGAGAGACACTTCTCCATTCTCCCTTCTTTTCAAGCCACCTGTTTCTTCCAAACCTTCCATGATAATGAGGAACCAAGTGAAAGAGGAACTCCTGCTTCTCCCTGCCCCCAAAATCCATTTCATCTTACTTTGTTCAATATCTGTTCTCTCTCTTCCTCCTGATAACTCTGGATTCCTCCAAACCCGACACACGCAGCTCTACGACATGTTCTCGGGCATCATGCAGCACCTGCCTGGCCCACAAGATAAAACCTTCAAGAAGCTGTTGGGCCTGAAGGAATTCATTAAAAGGAAGATAAAAGAAAACAAGGAGACCCTGGACCCCAACAATCCTCGGGATTTCATTGACTGCTTCCTAGTGAAAATGCAGCAGGTAAGATTATGTTATTCTAGTTAGGTAAAGGTAAAGGGACCCCTGACCATTGAGTCCAGTTGTGGCAGACTCTGGGGCTGCAGCGCTCATCTTGTTTTATTGACCGAGGGAGCCGGCGTACAGCTTCCGGGTCATGTGGCCAGCATGACTAAGCAGCTTCTGGCGAACCAGAGCAGCTCACGGAAATGCCATTTACCTTTCTGCCGGAGCGGTACCTATTTATCTACTTGTGTTTCATGCTTTCGAACTGCTAGGTTGGCAGGAGCTGGGACTGAGCAATGGGAGCTCACCCCGTCGCGGGAATTCAAACCGCCGACCATCTGATTGGCAAGTCCTAGGCTCTGTGGTTTAACCCACAGTGCCACCCGCGTCCCTTGTTATTCTAGTTACTACAATCAATTTCTCCATAAGGAAACTTTGTGGACCCTGGGCCCACTGGGAAGATACTGTAACTAAACTAAATTCAAGCAAAGGAAGAAGTATGTTGGAGGATTCAGGACGGATCAAATAATGTACTTCTTCCTGCAGCATTTGATTAAACTCCTCCTCCACCCAGCCATCTGTTTCCCACACAATTGTTGAGCTGCTTTTCAGCCCTCCACAACTGTCCCCGTCCCCTCCCCCTCATTGGAGTGAGCATGACATCACTGCAGCCCAGCCAATCAGTAGAGGAGAGAGAGCTTCATAGACAGGAGCCAGTCAGATTTTAGCCTATCCCAAGAAATAATAAGTAAGTACATTTTCTTCTGCCTAGGAAAAGGAAAACCCAAACTCAGAGTTCTTCCTAGAGAATCTGGTTTGTACAACAGCTAACCTCTTCTTCGGCGGCACGGAAACGGTCAGCACCACCTTGCGCTATGGCTTCCTGCTTCTGCTGAAATACCCGGAGGTTGAAGGTGACTGTGGAAGGGGGGGGGAATAGGGTGGAGAGATGTGTCCTTGCCTTTCTGTGGGAGGGTCCCTCTTTGTTTTCCCGGCTATGAGCTGGGATCCTTCTTTAGCTCCCTGGAAGGTGCAAATAGCACTGTTGGTCTCATCCTGCTGATTTCTCAACAGAGAAAGTCCACGAAGAGATTGAACGGGTGATTGGCTCCAGTCGCACTCCCAACATAGATGACCGTCCCCTGATGCCCTACACGAATGCTGTGATCCACGAGATCCAGAGATTCGCTGACATGCTCCCCTTGGGGCTAGCAAGACGTGTGACCCGCGATACCCAGTTCCGGGGATACACCATTCCCAAGGTATTGTGGTTCTATTAATTACTTAGACTTAGACTCCACCCTTCCAGATATAGTTTGTGGCTCAGTGAAGTTCCCCAAGTGTGTAGGTATGTTGATATGTACAGTATAAGGTATAGGGACCCCTGACCATTAGGTCCAGTCGTGGCTGGCTCTGGGGTTGCGGTGCTCATCTCGCTTTATTGGCCAAGGGAGCCGGCGCACAGCTTTATTGGCCGAGGGAGCCGGGTCATGTGGCCAGCAGGACTAAACCGCTTCTGGCGAACCAGAGCAGCGCACGGAAACGCCATTTGCCTTCCCGCCGGAGCTGTACCTATTTATCTACTTGCACTTTGACGTGCTTTCGAACTGCTAGGTTGGCAGGTGTATGTACAGTATAGGTAGGTATTATATAGAGTAATGTAGGTATGTTTTATGTTATGAATATAACATATTCGTGTTATATTCGTGCATGAATATAACATGCTTGTGTATTGTGTCATTGTGTAGATGTATATGCATGTGTTTTATATGCCAGTAAAATTTATTTAATAATAAAAAATAAGACTTCACCCTTCCAGGTGTAGTTTGTGGCTCAGTGAAGTTTCCCAAGCATATCTGTTCCACCTGTCCGTACCCTCTGAGTGATAATAATCAGGGAGACAGAGGCACCACACCAAAGGGTGGTGTCCCAAAAATGGGGAACTCTCCTTGTAAATAATAAATTATTATTATTATTATTATTATTATTATTATTATTATTATTATTATTATTATTATTATCACACCTCAAGGCAAGTGGAAAGACAGTTCTTTTGCATTGCCATTGGCCCAAATAATAATAATAATAATAATAATAATAATAATAATAATAATAATAATAATAATTTATTATTTATACCTGCCAATTTGGCTGGGTTTCCCCAGCCACTCAGTGACTCTGTATTGTTTCTTAATGGCCCTAGCTTGGCCAGGTTCTTCTGCACAGGCTAGCCCAGGAATTCTTATTCAGCTTTCTCTCAAATAATAAAGAACCTGCCATTTATTAATTTATAAAGTTTAGGGAGGCCAAAAAACCCCAATATTTTCTTGCCCATGAGAATAACGTTCCATTTCTCCCCTCTCTTCTCATTTCCCTCCCTCTCTTGTTCAGGGAACTGAAGTGTTTGCTTTGCTGGGATCTGTGCTGAGAGACCCCAAACATTTTGCAAGACCCGACGTGTTTGACCCCCAACATTTCCTGGATGAGAATGGGCAGTTCAAGAAGAATGAGGCTTTTATGCCATTCTCTGTTGGTGAGTCCTCAGCAGCCCCTTGGCGGTTTACAGCAAATAGTAACCCAATATAGTCGACCAATTGAATTGAGGAAAAATAAGCCAGAAACTGTTGCTGGTGCTGATGTACCTCTGTCTCTCCCTTCTCTTTTCCCTTCTACAGAAAAATCTATTTTTGAACCATGCACACCAAAATTATTGTTATTATTTATTAAACTTGTATACTGCCCTTTACCTGTAGATCTCAGTTGTAATGGGTGTGTTTTATCTGTGGCTGTGTGGGTTAGAGGAGTCTTGGCCTGAAAACCTCAATGCAGGCTATAATGACCCGTCTTTGCTTTCCTCCTCCTTCATAGGAAAACGCTATTGCTTTGGAGAGCAGCTGGCCCGAATGGAACTTTTCCTCTTCTTCACCAGCATCCTGCAGAACTTCCACCTAAAATCCCCCATCCCTCCTGAAAAGATCGACATCTCTCCCATGCTGGTTGGCTTTGCCACCGTTCCACGTTTTTATGAAATGTGTGCCATTCCCTTGTGAAAGAGGAGGACAGGTGTCTTGAACAAACAGTTACAGATAGGTAGCCGTGTTGGTCTGCCATAGTCAAAACAAAAAAAATTCCTTCCAGTAGCACCTTAAAGACCAACTAAGTCAGTTCTTGGTATGAGCTTTCGTGTGCATGCACATGAAAGCTCATACCAAGAACTGACTTAGTTGGTCTTTAAGGTGCTACTGGAAGGAATTTTTTTTGTTTTGAACAAACAGATCACTGTTGTCACCCACCTTGGCTGCCCCAAATGCAAAAGTTGGAGAAAGCTTGAACTCATGAAGGGCCAGAACAGGTTGGCCCTTCCTCCTCCAGAATCTTCCTTTTCAAGCTCCATGATCTCTGTTTCCTTTGGTAGAATTGGTAGAATTGGTACCAATTGGTAAATTGGTAGAATTTCTGCATTTTCTTGGAATAGATCTCACAGGTCCATAAATATCTGGTCCCTGGCTCTCTGCCCTCTTCCTCCCCTACCCCACTTCACTGAGGTACCAGGGTTGAGTCCCTCTCATCTTCCCCCTTTCTGGTCACCAGACTCCCTTCTGGCACCTAGTCCAACTCTGAAGTCTTTATTTCCATGTCATGTTCCCCTCCCTTTCCTTTGTTCTTCCACTTGTGATATGTTTGCCAACATTCCTTTGCTGACACTTTCATTGTAAGTAGTTAAGGAAGAATTGTAGTTAAGGAAGAACCTGTGGGATAGGTGTCAGGATGATATGTGGGTGCTTGCCGAGATAACAGCCCGGGATTCCAGCCTGTCTTTACAAGATTTATTAAGTCTATGTACAGCACGGAGCTCTTGAAAGCGTGTCTGCCTCAATCACTATCAGTTGCGGGAAGTGGTTCACTCCGGTTCCCCCTCCAGCAGAGAAGCTTCCTGACACTCCTCCCTTTTCCTCTTCTCCTTACGTGAAAACCTAAGTGCCAGAGGCTGCTCCTTTCTCTCTACTATAACAGCCTTTGGATTTCCCTCCATCTCATTTTCCGTGTTTCCTGACAGTCCCTCCTCCTCTCCCTCTGACAAGTGCAGCTGCTCATCAAAGGAGGCGGCTCTTTGTACATTTCGGTCTCTCCCCCCTTCTCTGCCAACCGATCCCTGACAATAGGACAGTTGCTAGCACGGTTTTCAGCTTGAGGAGGTCAGCCATACCTTAGGAAATCTTGCCTCTCTGAATATTTCCATCTCTCAATCCACAGTATGATGAGCAGAGGCAGCGGCAGAGGAAGCTACTTGGGCGTCTGGATTGGTGCACCCAGGGGCGGGGCACGCTTCCCAAAGGGGCGGGGTGAGGGCGGGGTGAGACACCCATAGGGGAAGGTCACAGCGCGGGGCCTCTGGAGTCTGCCTGTCTCCTCCCACTCAGCTGCCTACAGCTGGGTGGGGGGGAGGCAGTGGATGGACCATTTGGGCAAAGCGGAGTCTGTGCACGCCCAAACCACCATGTCTCTCCCAGCATTTTGTCACCCCCCTCAGTGGTGACACCCGGGGCACCCCGCCCCTACCGCACACCCCTTCCTCCAACCCTGGGTAGAATCTCCTAAGGTAGAATCTGCGACCCTGAGCCTCCCTCCCCCTGCAACTAGGGGCACTCCATTATCAGTCAATATTTCGCCAATGCCATCTGTTGAATTTGTTCACATTTAACCAGCTGAGAATGAAACTAAGTTGAAGCGGTATATTGATTTTTATCAATACCTCAAATAATTAGGGACATTCTACCCTGTCAAAGGCTTTTTTGCACTGAAAAGTAAGAAAACAGTTGGTAAATCTCTGCTTTATTCAGGATGTACAGTACCCCGCTTTCAATATTTGTACTCTATTGCCTTCTCTTAATAAATCCAGTTTGAACTGGACGAATGTACAATCCGCTGATGTCATTGAGCCTTCTTTATATGACACTTGCCAGAATTAGAGCAATTTTTGGTTAGTCCCAGCTCTCTGGAGTTACTTCTTTCTGTGGGAAATATTTAAACAGCTTCTTCAAAAATGTAACTTGTTCTTCCTGGCATGTTTGATAGTTTTACTCTATGCCAAACCCATCCACTGCAAGACTTGAAGCCACAGGGAAAGAGGCAGAGTGCCATCTTTGTAGTGGCACCCGCCCTGTGGAAACGCCCTCCCATCAGCTCATATGCTAATTTGGTAAACAGCCGACGTAATGGAATGTGACCTTGTACGATGCAGATAAACACTGCAAAGAACTGAGTAATGGAAGATAGTAATGAACTCTCCCAGCACACCAGGTCTGGAACAACAATGTATACACGTGAAATGGATTACTTATTTATAAAATGTAATGGAGGTGCTGTTTTGTAAAGTGGAAAAAGTGGTCAGCTGGAAGAATGGTTTAACGGCAAGTGAAAGATGTCAACTGGACTCTAAATAAGAAATATGCTTGGAACCGGAGCAGGAAACCTGATCTTAAGAAATTGTATTAAATTTTAAATTAATTTGGTTTTGTCAGGGAACTGACATCAAAGCGAGAGGCGGAGGCAGGGCTCCAGAGTGATGCCGGGGAGGGAACCAGCAGGGGGGAAGGAATTCAGCGTGACACCAGTAGAGAGGAGAGGGAGGTGGAGGAATCGGTGTCAGGGCTCCAAGACCCTTCAACCGAAAATAGCGGAGAGAGTGCTGGCACGCCCCTGCCTTCCCCTTACTTGCACAGACACGTTCCGCGCAGGGAACATAGGAGGAGACTTGGGGTCAAACAGCTTTTATGCTGGAAGAGATTCAAGGAACGCCCACTGACGGATTCTGCAAGTGACTAACAGGTCACGGAGGGCGAGCTCTAACCCTAAACATGGTTGAGCAAACAAGCTGACTAAACTGAAGGCAATTTACGCACAAGTAACCCCCTCATAACCATTACAGGTTTGATTTGTAATAATTTGGAAAAAATAATAAAAATAATTTGGAAAAAAGAAATTTAATTCCAATTTTTGCCTTTGAAAAGTCCTGGTGGCATAAAGATGCAACTAGTCCTAGGGTAAGAATTATCATTTCCCACTTACAAATATGGTTTATCTCCTTCTCAATTGTGATGTCTAAATTCACTTTGATTGGCTAAAATGTCAGGATGCATTTCCACCATTACCTCTATTAAATGCCTTTCAATACTCAGTTTTTCTCCCACCCAATAAATGGAGGTCAATAGCTTTCCTCACCTGTAGGCTAATATATTTCAGTAAGATTTCTCTAGGGTATCCTGCCCTATTGGCCTGATTTATGCCCGCTCATGTCCTTCATTCTAGCAGAAGGTTCTGGCGGCCCACAGTGGCTAGAGAGCAGCTGCCATGTTTATGGAGAGCAAAGAAATTGGTGTAATGGATTCTTCCATTCGTCCTGCAAATAAGGCATTTAAAAATAAATAAATCTAATTTTCAATAGTATGCGCTTTTTGATTCACACATTACTCTAGTACAGACATGCTTGAATACATTACCAGCCTGGGGAACTGTATTTCAAAATTCTAAGTACTGCACATTCTGAAGACTGGCTGCGTTTCAGTTTACAGCTTGTATCAAAAAGCGTGAATAAGTTTGTCTTTAAATGTGAACTGAATCAAATTTCTCCTCCATCCTTACTGAAGAGGAAGCATAACAGTTAATGGAACGTGCAGAATTTCCAGGTTTCCGTGCAAAGAAATCTCAAATGTATTGTTCCCTCGTCTGAATTTGGTGGAGAAGCTGCAGATGGTGTAAAACTCTGCTACACCATCGCTCTCTGATTTAACCTATGAGCAACATGGGACACCTCTGCTGGAGATGCTGCACTGGGTGCCGATTTTCCATTGAGCCTCTGCACCCTGCAAGCCCTAGAATAATAGAATTTTAAAGTCGGAAGGGACCCTGAGGGTTATCTATGCCAATTCCCTGCAATGCAGGAAAGAAAGCCATGGATCAGGCATAGGCAAACTCGGCCCTCCAGATGTTTTGGGACTACAACTCCCATCATCCCTGACCACTGGTCCTGCTAGCTAGGGATGATGGGAGTTGTAGTCCCAAAACATCTGGAGGGCCGAGTTTGCCTATGCCTGTCGTAGATAGATTTGAGCCATCGATCTGATCCAGTTCTGGAAATGAAAGACACCTTGAAGACAGCCTCGGACAATTCACCCAGTGCCAGGAAGATACCTCTCCATTCAGAAACAAGACGCAACAAACACCCAGACAAAGGGATAACAATGGTAGCTGGTAAATAAATTAGATAATAATAATAATAATAATAATAATAATAATAATAATATTTTATTTATACTCCGTCCTCCCCAGCCAAGACCAGGCTCAGGGCAGCTAACACCAGGTATAAAAAAATTGATTAAAATACAACTTAAAAACAAGATTAAAATACAACATCAGTAGAAACTCAAAATCAAAAACTTTTGGGGGATGAAAACGTCAAATCTTCACCGAGGCTAACTATCCAGACTGGTCCTACGTGGGCCAGAAAAAAGCCAGGGAAGTCCCCAAATAGGAGTTCCATCACAGAAGGAGAAAGGAAAAAGGAAAGAGTGGAAGGGGATCAAGTTGATTCCAAGCCAAAGGCCAGGCAGAACAACTCTGTCTTACAGGCCCTGTGGAAAGAAATCAGATCCTGCAGGGCCCTGGTCTCATGAGACAGAGCATTCCACCAGGTGGTAGCCAGTGTTGAAAAGGCCCTGGCTCTGGTTGAGGCTAATCTGACTTCCTTAGGGCCCGGGACCTGTAGGGTGTTGCTATTTATGGACTTTAAGGTCCTCTGCGGGGCATACCGGGAGAGGCGGTCCCGTAGGTACGGGTGTCTTAAGCTGTAAAGGGAGATACAGAAAGTGGGGCTTGTGGGATTCTATCTCTAACCTTGGCTTCCTGGGACAGTCCATCACGGCCCCCCACACTTCAGCAGCCTCCATCTCTGTGTCCTCCTTCCTTGTCTTATGTACCAGAGACCCTGTCCAACAATTTGGAAAAGTGGGAGGGAATTCTGCATGTCCTGGGAACTCCATGAAGGTCTCTTAGTGGTGTGGGCTTGGGCAGGACACTCCCTCGTAAGTGCTTCTCTCCTTGATAGTTTTGTGCTTGTATTTGGGTCTATCTCTGTCATACTACATTATTACGTTGAGACACAGAATCCACCCATCTCTGCCTAAAGCAGCCTTTCTCAACCTGTGGGTCCCCAGATGTTGTTGAACTACAACTCCCCTCACCCCTAGCTAGCAAGGCCAGAGCTCAGGGATGATGGGAGTTGTAGTCCAACAACATCTGGAGACACACAGGTTGAGAACCGCTGGAAGGGTTGGCCTCTGATGCAGAGAAGCCATCCTCTGCTTCAGAAATAATCTCCAGATAGTGCCAGTCTTGTACATAAAGCATGAAAAATCAATGAAGCAGGACTGTCTCACGCAAAAAATAAGACCTCTGGACTTTTGGCAGAAGGCTCTTCTCTTCTTGAATAGAAAGGAGTCCAAGAGGTGTGACTGCAAACAAGTTGCACAACTCCACAAAGGGTGTTATCCCTCTGGTACAGTTACATAACAGCCTCAACTCGGGCTGTGCATGTGTTTTTTCTTCCCAGCTACTCAGAGCTCCACAGGCCACCCAGAACCTCCCCATGGATCTCCTGGGAGCAGCAACCCTTTTCCTGGTCATCTGCCTCTCTTGCCTGATGGTCCTCTCAACATGGCGGCAGATGCACCGCAAAAGCAAGATGCCGCCTGGACCAACTCCCCTCCCCTTCATCGGGAACCTGCTCCAAGTCAACACAAGTGATATGTACCGTTCACTCATGAAGGTAACTTTCTATAATGTGTCAGAGCACAGTTTGCCATTCTCTGAATTGTTATTATAAAATCATTCTTAAATACTGTTGATTAATGAAGGTCACTCCCATCTATCTATCTATCTTTCTTTCTATCTTTCTTTCTATCTATCTATCATCTATCTATCTATCTATCTATCATCTATCATCTATCTATCTATCTATCTATCTATCTATCTATCTATCTATCTATCTATCTATCTATCATCTCTATCTATCTATATCTATCTATCTATCTATCTATATCTATCTATCTATCTATCTATCATCTATCTATCTATCTATCTATCTATCTATCTATCTATATCTATCTATCATCTATCTATCTATATCTATCTATCTATCTATCTATCTATCTATCTATCTATCTATCTCTATCATCTATCTATCTATCTATTATATCATCTATCTATCATCTATATCTATCTATCTATCTATCTATCTATCTATCTATCTATCTATCTATCATCTATCTATCTATCTATCTATCTATCTATCTATCATCATCTATCATCTATCTATCTACCCACTCATCCTTCTCTCTCTCTCTCTCTCTCTCTCTCTCTCTCCCTCCTCATCATCTCCTCATAATTCTCCTTCCACCACATTCTCCAGCTTTTGCTTCTCTCTCTCTTTACAGTGGTACCTCAGGTTAAGTACTTAATTCGTTCCGGAGGTCTGTACTTAGCCTGAAACTGTTCTTAACCTGAAGCACCACTTTAGCTAATGGGGCCTCCTGCTGCTGCCGCGCCGCCGGGGCACGATTTCTGTTCTCGTCCTGAAGCAAAGTTCTTAACCTGAAGTACTATTTCTGGGTTAGCGGAGTCTGTAACCTGAAACGTAGGTAACCTGAAGAGTATGTAACCCGAGGTACCACTGTATATTTCTGCCTGAGTGAAGGGATGGGCACATCTGTCAATTCTCATGTCCTCAAAAAAATTGGTCAGCATTTTAGTGTGCCTTTCTTTTAAATAAATATTTTTTTTAAAATAAATAATATAATAATATAATAATTTTAATTTTAATTTATCAGCACCATGCTCTAACCAACCGAGCTGTACAGCAGGTATATTATTAGTTCCTTTTGACACAAGGTCACACTTTTTGGGCAGCTTCTGGGGGTTATGATTTGACAGGTATCTTGTGTGTTCGGAATTCCTCTGATTTTAACTTTTGGATGTTAGATCTAGCTTCTTGGGGTTGAGAGTGCCCTCTGGGCACATTATTAGGTGATGATAAAAAAGAAAGACAATTGTCCTGTTCTAAATAGGGACACAGCCTTCTGTCTGACCAGAGCAGAATACAGTGGCACTATTACTCCCCTTGATCTAGATGCTATACTCCATTATGGGTTATGAGTTCTTTGTGGTGTAAATGGGCATAGGAACTTTTCTTCTTGCAGTGATTTATGAAGGTCAACATCCAGGCATTTGCCAACCCTCTAAGAGTCCTCCATGGCAGCTCCCATCGCAGGCGAAGACTGAGAACTGCCCTCCTACCAGTCATCATAAATGCCACTCATTCAAAACAACCAGGTCTAGGTCCCAAAGCGTTAATGCAAATACCCCAAAAATCTTTTCTATGTACTGTCAGTCTAGTTATTTTCTCCTTAGATTGAATAGGATGGAGGGCTCAGTGGAAGGGGCATTCCCATTCTCAATCCTAACTGCTCCAATTCCAAGTTAATCAGCCTGGAGTACTTCTGATTTCCTCTCACAAAATTCCTCGGATGCTACCTTCAAAATCCCCGGTTCCTCTCAGAGCCACTATAGAATCCAAAGCAGATCTCAGTGCTGAAATTTCTTGTTTTATAGAGTGCATATTATTGAGCTTGTTCTGGTTCATCTACACAAATAGATAACACACGTCTCTTGAAAGCATATAGTTCTAACCCAAAGACACCCTTTAAGGACTGTGAGAAGCATCAGTGGAGAATTCTGTTGGCAGACTGTTTATCCCAGAAGGCGTACAATTTAAAGGATCAGTTACCACATCTGCCAGATTCCTATTCAGAAACTTTGGTTTTTAAAAAGTTTTAAAGTCCTTACAGTTTGAAACCAGTGAAGATAAAATGGCAAGAACTCCAAAGAGGTGGCTGACCTGCGGCTGTTGAACTCCCTTTAAAACTGGTTAACAATTCTTGGCTCCTCAGAGAGTAAAACAACACAAAAAGGGTCCTTGCCCCCTGATAAATTAGATAGCTGCAAGGCCAGCAACAGCACTATCACATAAAGAGAAAAACCAACTGAAATATACTCAGAGTCATGTGTGAATTTCATGCTCTTTATTCAGCTCATAGTAGCAATGAATGAAACTTTCCCCAAAACATCCAGCTATATATACATTATTTACACAATGGGCCCCATGTGATTGGCTAATTCTGGGGTGCTCCTGTAGGCCAATCAGGTTGCGGATTCACCTCCTCTAGAAGCATGATTGGCTGTTCCTGCAGCCCAATCAGGTTGCTGATTCACTTCATCCAGGAGCCTGATTGGCTGCTCCTGCAGGCCAATCAGGTTGCTGATACACTTCCACCTGGAGCTGGATTGGGTGGCTCCTGCCAACCAATCAGACTGCTGCATTCTGGATCCTATTGATCTAGGATTCAGCTCAGTACATAACACAAACAATGCCCAATTAAACAATCAAAACAGGCTGTGGAGATCAGCCAGGAACATCCTTTCTCGACGCCATTTTTGCTGGGATGCGGGTGGCGCTGTGGGTTAAACCACAGAGTCTAGGACTTGCCGATCAGAAGGTCGGCGGTTCGAATCCCTGCGACGGGGTGAGCTCCCATTGCTCGGTCCCTGCTCCTGCCAACCTAGCAGTTCGAAAGCACGTCAAAGTGCAAGTAGATAAATAGGTACCGCTCTGGCAGGAAGGTAAACGGCGTTTCCGTGCACTGCTCTAGTTCGCCAGAAGCGGCTTAGTCATGCTGGCCACATGACTCGGAAGCTGTACGCCGGCTCCCTCGGCCAGTAAAGCGAGATGAGCGCCACAACCCCAGAGTCGGCCACAAGTGGACCTAACAGTCAGGGGTCCCTGACCTTTTTATGTGGAGCAGAGAGTGCTCAAAGCTGCACCGCCATGTGGTAAGTCTTGCAGCCTGGCTTATTTCACCCAGTTGGCGCCATGCTCAGTTTCAGCCCTGGTATCCTTAACAGAAAGGTTGCATGCAAACATAACCAGAAATAAATATTGCACCGTGTAAGGAGATCCAACTATTTGATTCTTTGGAATCAGTTGGAAATCCAACACTGAGCAGAACCTGCTCCACCAGGTAGGTGAAATTGGAGACTGTGCTGAGCTTGTCCAGGCTTGGAGGTGGTGCCCAGGGATTATCCAGATGGCATGTTATGTTGTGTAATTTATTTATTATTAATTTATTATACTCACCTTTCAACCAAAAAAGTCCCCTAAGGTGGTTGACAAATAACAAATGCACACAAATGCAAAAGCAAACAAATGATCAAAGTTCAAAACAATATCTGAGCAGCTATCAAATGGCCCTACACTTTACCTATGTAAGTGGTGCCAACCAGCTGAATTTGGACAGGAAAAATATTGGCCAAGGAGGGAAACAAAGTCCTGGGAGAACAAGAGCCCTGCCTTAATCCGAGATCATCTTCTCCCAGGGCTTGGCCTGGATAACTCTTTTCCCCACCCAGATTCAGCTTGTTGGCACCAACTACACAGGTAGATTGCAGGGCATTTAATATCTGAGACCAGCCCAGATTTAACCGCAAATCTGGTGATGGAGGAGAAGTTTTCTCAGGATAGCCTGCTGGTGTCATGTGACTGTAGAGGTGGTTGAATCTGTTCCTCTCATTGTTCTCATTTCTCATGACCCTTGGGGTACCTTCCAACTCTATAATTCCATGATTATAAAAAAAAAGCCAATGCAATTCTGGGCTGCATCAATAGGAGTATAGCATCTAGATCAAGGGAAGTAATAGTGCCACTGTATTCTGCTCTGGTCAGACCTCACCTGGAGTACTGTGTCCAGTTCTGGGCACCACAGTTCAAGAAGGACACTGACAAACTGGAACGTGTCCAGAGGAGGGCAACCAAAATGGTCAAAGGCCTGGAAACGATGCCTTATGAGGAACGGCTAAGGGAGCTGGCCATGTTTAGCCTGGAGAAGAGGAGGTTAAGGGGTGATATGATAGCCATGTTTAAATATATCAAAGGATGTCACATAGAGGAGGGAGAAAGGTTGTTTTCTGCTGCTCCAGAGAAGCGGACACGGAGCAACGGTTCCAAACTACAAGAAAGAAGATTCCACCTAAACATTAGGAGGAACTTCCTGACAGTGAGAGCTGTTCAACAGTGGAATTTGCTGCCAAGGAGTGTGGTGGAGTCTCCTTCTTTCGAGGTCTTTAAGCAGAGGCTTGATGACCATATGTCAGGAGTACTCTGATGGTGTTTTCTGCTTGGCAGGGGGTTGGACTCGATGGCCCTTGTGGTCTCTTCCAACTCTATGATTCTATGATTCCAATCTTAATCTCAGTTCCCCGCATGGAGGAGAGGTTTCCTTATGGTAGCCTGCTGGTGTTGTGTGCCTTTAGTGGTAGGTGAATCTGTTTCTTTCTGTTTCTCTCAGTCCATTACATTCTGCATCAGTTGGTATGTTTTAAATCCTCGTGGAAATTCATCAGAATTTCACTGTGCATTTTCTTAACAGGGTATACACATTTTTGTGGGCAGATCTGCCTTATAGCCACATTTATGTAGTGAACCCCCCCAAATATAATGCAATTTTGTATGCTATTTCCACAAATATATGCCTTTATATGCACACTTTGTATACTTGTGGGTTTGGAGAAATTCATTGCAAAATTTGAGGAACTGCAAATTTCAACCACTACCTTCTGAGGGATTCTGTTCCACTGTAGAACAGCTCTTACCACCAGAAAGTTCTTTCTGAAGATAAGTCAGAAGCTCTTTGCTTATAACATGAATCCATTGGTTTGGTCCTACAGGAGCAAACAAGCTTGCTCTATTTTCCAGGTGACAGCCCTTTAGATATTTCAAGAAGGCTTTCATATCTCTCCCCAGTCTCCTCTTATCATGGCAAAACATACCCAACTCCTTCAACCGTTCCTCATAAGGCTTCATCTCCAGACCCTTGATCATCCTGGTCGCACTTCTCTGCACACGTTCCAGCTTGCCAATATCCTTCTTAAATTCTGGTGCACAGATATTGGAGAACCAGAGGTGCATCATAAAGGATGTGTTTTTCATTGCCTAATTAGGCTTAGGCTTTCAGGAGTTACTAATCTCTGCAGAAGCAGGTGAGCAATTTGTTCCATCTCTCCATCTGTTCCATGACCTTACACAATGCCCTCCCCCTCTTTTCACAGATCCGTGAGAAATATGGTCCTGTCTACACCATCCACTTAGGGCCCCGCCGTGTTGTGGTCTTGTGTGGATACGATGCCGTGAAGGAGGCCCTGGTGGACCAGGCCGAAGAGTTCGGTGGCCGTGGAGAGCAAGCCACATTTGACTGGCTTTTCCAGGGTTACGGTCAGTCTCTTCTTGGGCAACCCTTGGCCAGAGCGCATCATTACTACCATTGTTCTGGCATTGAACTTAGCAGTGGTCCTGTGAATTAGATATTTTTCTTATACCAGTTTTGCTGAGGACAGGCTGAAAGAGGGCTTCTCTATGTCATTCATGTTAGATTTATGTTATGCCACTGTGCAGTTTTTGGAGTCACAAGACTCTGTTGACATTCCAGACTGTTGGAAGTCTCACGGGAGACGGTGAGGAGATTTCACCCCTCCCATATCCAAGAATCTCCTGACGAGTCTGCTGATTCTCCAGAGAGGAGGAGCAGTGTTCTGCTTTCTACTTATTCAGCTCCAGCACCAAGTCAGTCAGTCAGTCAGTCAGTCAGTGTGTCGGAGAGAGAGAGAGACTGAGTGTTAGAGATCGTGTGTAGAGATAAGGTTGCTGCTAAGAGCAGCTGCAGACACTCAGTGCAGCATTCATTTATGCTTAGCCCTATTTAGTTCTGTATATAGTTTTGTATTATAGTTGTAGTTATAGAATAAAAGAAGATATTCTACAGAGCTGCTCTCCGAGTTGTTTATACACTGCCAGACTCTGCTATACTCTGCTGTGCGACGACTGTATTGTGGAAGTGAATCCGGTGCTCACAACTCTAAGCTGTGAGTCCACAGCACTTTGACCTGGTGGTCTCTGGAAGTGCTACCCAGCTCGCCTAGCCCAGTCGGGGTTGAAGTGCATGAGTCCAGTTGGTGACACTGGCTCAAGGGCGATGCTGACAGACGGGAGATGGATGTTGATGTTACTGGCTTCCTGTTTCTTTTTTGTTGTTCTCTGTCTCTCACAGAGAGCAGACACATATTCTTTTCTGTCCTGCGTAGTTAGAAATAAATGTATCAATGTAGCACATATTTCTGGCTCTCCTGCTGCTGTTTGGATACTCTGCGTAATGGGAGCATGCCTGAAGTCTCATTCAAAGGCTTAGGTCGTTAATCACGACGAGGCAGAGGTCGATGGATTCCAAAGATACGACACGGAGGTGAGCCATTACAGCTCAGTCGTATGGAAGCTCCGACCATTCAGACAAGTCATAGAAGAGATGGGATTTGCATCTGAATATTCATCGCCAAGTAAAGGACTACTGATGTAACTTAGTGGCATTGCAAGCATAGATAATATTGAAAAAGCTCTTGAATCTGCAAGTGCCTTCTATCAGCTGATTGTCAACTGTGTCTTTGCCTCTCAGTTACTCTTAAATGTTGGGATGTGAATACATGGTAGGAGATCATATATTTAACATATTATCCTTCCTTCCTCACATTTCCGAGTTCCACAGAGTTCATCCCTTTGCAGGGAAGCTTTGATAAGTTAAAAGGCTAAAACTATTGTAGCTAATCCAGGATGATTTAAGGCAGACTGGATTCTCCTGGTATTTCCCTCTTTTCTCCCTCTTAAAATAATGCCACAAAAGGGAAAAACAGCATTTACTCAGAATGCCTGTTGAAGAGTAACTGATATAGCAGCATTTTTCAGGGAGGCTTAATATCATAATCCAGTTAAAATGACATACTTAAGGCTAGCTTAAAATGGTGCACCTTCCAGCTACTCTTTCTCCTGCTCACGTCTCTTGTCTCCTTTGCTTCCCAGGGGTTTCCTTCAGCAACGGGGAACGGGCCAAGCAGCTACGCCGATTCTCCATCATGACGCTGAGGAATTTTGGGATGGGAAAGAGATCCATCGAAGAGAGAATCCTGGAGGAGGCCCACTTCCTGCTGGAATCCCTGAGGGAAACAAAAAGTGAGCTCAGTTTGGGTATCTTCAAGAAATGCTGCTTAATGAGTTACAGGTGACAGAAACGCTTGACGGTGATAGATAGAAACTGTGGCCAGTTAAGTGGGCAGCTGAAGGCTTTCTACTGAATATTATCACGGCTGCTTTTATTTTTGGTAATGGATGGGAAAAGACATAACTTAGCCTAAGCTAAATACAGTGGACATTCCGGTTGCGAATGTGATCGGTGCAGGATGCATGTTCGCAACCCGCAGCGCCGCATCTGTGCACGCTCGGGTTGTGATTTGGTACTTCTGCGCATGCACAACTGCCGAAACCAGGAAGTAACCCATTCCGGAAGTAACTTCCGGGTTTGGGCAGTCTGCAACCCGAAAAAAACACAACCTGAAGCGTCTGTACATCACCAACACTCTACATCCACTTGAAGAAATGTTGCTCAAAGGAATAATGAGGTAAGAGTGGACTGCTTTGCAAAGTATATTGCGTGGACAGGCGGAGTCCCCAGATCCCGCGCGCCCCCCCCCGTCATGTGGAATAACGACTCAGGACAACGTGCTATGGGATTAAATTGGCCACAACTTTATTAAATTTCAAATGTGGGTAGACCTTGGCTCAGGCATTAGGCGTTCTCCCTCCCCAGTCCCCAGCCGGGGACCTAGGGAGCATCAGGGTTATCCAGTGTGTGGGGGGGGCGGCTCTGGAGAACATATGTTCAAGCAGAGATAGCCGCCCCCGTTATGCCGCCGCCGCAGGGGAGAGCAATGATGACCTTTCGGCGTACGGTCAAAGCCTCCCTTCAGAAACCCCTTTAACGGGGAACCCTGGTATCGCCGCCGCAAAGAGGAAGATGGACTAAAGGATTCTGCCCAAGGCCTGATACCGCCAAAGTTGTGACGTTTTGCTACGGGAAAGGCGAAACCTGCCAATGCAGGGAAATACCTTTCCGGCCCTTTAACAGCGACCGTAACGTAGCAGCGCCCGCATACCTGTGAAGAAAAGTTAACCTGCAAAACCTGTGAAGAAAAGTTAACCTGCAAAATAAGACATTAACTGAGGGTGGGTAGGGTGGGAGAAGCTCTGGAGCCAAGTGAGGATTCCCAGGTAAGATCCTCCCTCTATTGTGTGGGCAGGTAATCCCTCCCCTACCTGGCCTGGTCTCCTTGGCAACGCTTCCCCCCAGGTGGGATTGGACAACTGACTGAGGTAGGCGGAGACCTCCAGGTATCCCACCTGAGGGAAGGCAAAGCCAAGCCTATGCTGTTGGAGCCGCTCCAGATCTAGGGGCTGCACGCGTCCACGCAAAGGGCGCCCCCCATTTTAGTCAGGGAGCGGTCATTCTTGATTTGTTCCTGGGTTGAGTGACTTGCACTGTGTGTGTGTGTGTGTGTATGTCTTGTTTTCTAGGCACACCCTTTGACCCCACCTACACCCTGAGCCGCACTGTGTCCAACGTCATCAGCTCCATCGCCTTTGGCGACCGCTTTGAATACGAAGACCAGGAGTTCCACTCCTTGCTGAGCATGATGTTGGGTAGCTTCCGGTTCACTGCCACCTCTTGGGGACAGGTAAATTGGAGGGGAGGGGAAGGACTTCCATAGTGAGTGAGTGAGTGAGTGAGTGAGTGAGTGAGTGAATAATGTCATTCCTCTTAATCTGCCATTACCCCAAAGTCCAGCAGCGATCAAGACACAGTCAGAAGCTGCAGCATTGCCAGTTAAGAAGCAGACCACCTCTGAGTGAGGATGACCAACAGAAGCTCACAGTACAAATAGCACCAGAACCAGGAGAGATGTCTTTCCCTGAGCCTGAGAAACTAAATGCCTCACACAACACCTCACCAATCTAGGAGTGCACAAGAGACATAGTAATAATAATTTATTACTTATACCCCGACCATCTGGCTGGGTTTCCCCAGCTACTCTGGGCGGCTTCCAACACAATATTGAATACAGTAATGCATCAAACATTAAAAGCTTCCCTAAACAGGGCTGCCTTTAGATGTCGTCTAAAAGTCTGGTCGTTGTTCTTCTCTTTGACATCTGGTGGGAGGGCGTTCCACAGGGTGGGCGCTACTACCGAGAAGGCCCTCTGCCTGGTTCCCTGTAACTTGGCTTCTCGCACTGAGGGAACCGCCAGAAGGCCCTCAGCGCTGGATCTCAGACATGCCCCTTGAAGGCCTTATTCAACTTCTGTTTGTCTCTGTGCCTACTGTCACAGCCTGCCCCAGATAAGGAAGGCACCTGTCTGATAATTAATTTTGTATTGGCAAGAGAAACACTTCCAGGTTTCCGACCATGCCCATGACTGAATGGCTGGTGCGTGACCTCAGCTCCCTTTCCTCATCAGCTTGCAGACACATCTCCCACTGCCCTCTCAGAGGCATCAGCCTCCACCATAAAGGGAGGGCCGGATGTTGGGTGTGTTAGGTGAGCCTCAGATGCAAACAGCACCTTTATCTCAGCTTCACTTGGGGAAATATCGGGTCTCTCTTCCTCCCCATGACTCTGCAGCTCTACGACATGTTCTCGGGCGTCATGCAGTACCTGCCTGGCCCACAGCAGGAAGCCTTCAAGCAACTCTTAGGGTTGGAGAAGTTCATCACAAGGAAAGTAAAAGCCAATGAGGAGACCCTGGACCCCAACTCCCCTCGGGATTTCATCGACTGTTTCCTTGTGAAAATGCATCAGGTACGATTATTCTGTTCGAAGAACTGTGATGATTTTATTGGGAAAGAAAGTTGTCTTGCCCCATGCCAACTTGTGTGGGATGTGAAACACAAAAGCAGTCAAGTACAACATTCCTAGAGTGAACATGTTTACACATGGGGAGGAATGTTTGTCCAGCCAGCAGGTAAACTTCCTGTTTCCTTCTGGGCTGGGACAGACTTCCTCTGCATGTGACTAGAGGTGGGCATGGCCTCACCTGTGCAGGTAACGACAAAAGCACAGGGCAGGGCAGCCATCTCTCTCTCTTTGACTACATGCATCGAAGAAGCAACATCCACTTAGTCAAAGATGTTCTCTTGGCTTCCAGCCAAGAGAGGACAAAGGGACTGTCTCCTTATGAGATAGTTTCCAGGTGTATGTTACTTTTCTAAGATAAGTCTGCCTTCTGGGATCTGATTGTGAACAGAATGTGAATAAACTCTTTTTATACTTTTATAGAAGATTGTGTCGTGTCTTATCTTTTATGACAAAATAAGGGGGAAATACCAGAACAGTTGGGACGTGGGTGGCACTGTGGGTTAAACCACAGAGCCTAGGACTTGCTGATCAGAAGGTAGGCAGTTCGAATCCCCATGACGTGGTGAGCTCCCGTTGCTGGGTCCCTGCGCCTGCCAACCTAGCAGCTCAAAAGCACGTCAGAGTGAAAGTAGATAAATAGGTACCGCTCCAGCGGGAAGGTAAACGGTGTTTCCGTGCGCTGCTCTGGTTCTCCAGAAGCGGCTTAGTCATGCTGGCCACATGACCCGGAAGCTGTACGCCGACTCCCTCGGCCAATGAAGCGAGATGAGCGCCACAACCCCAGAGTTGGGTCTGGACCTAATGGTCAGGGGTCCCTTTACCTTTACCAGAACAGTTATTATAGAGGCTTTAGCTAGCCTGAGCAAATGCACCCGCTGCGAGTTTAAAAAGGGGAATGTTACTCTGCTAAATTGTGAGCTTGTTAACACAAGTTGGAAAGGCTATAATCAAACAATATATCCTCCTCTGCCTCCCTGAACATTCCCACAACTTGGAGGGCCATGAATTGAAGCCACCTTTTGAGCAGTCCGCGACTGTCCATATCCCCTTATCTGATTGGCCAAGACGCCATTGCAGCTCAGCTGAACATTAAGAGAAAGAGTGCCTTGTGGGAAAGGCTTTAGACTATAGCAATGTTTATTAAGAGAAACTTCCTCCTTCTCTTCCTCCTTCTGGCCAGGAAAAGGAAAACCCACACTCCGAGTTCTCCCTGAGGAATCTGGTTTTGACTACTCTCGCCGTTTTCTTTGCTGGCACAGAAACTGTCAGCACCACTTTGCGTTATGGCTTCCTTCTTCTGCTGAAATACCCGGAGGTTCAAGGTAAGTCAGTCAGCCAAATTTTATTGCTTATAGCCAAAGGCTGCTGCAATGTATACAATATCATTCAATAGAATATATACTAATTTGATACAGAAACTTAAAAACATTTATATTGCCAAAACATCACCTAATCTGCACAAAGCTATAAAAACTCCTTAATATACAAATTGAAACATCGGACAATAAAATTTATAAGCTAAAATCACGGCGGGGCCACTAATATATTAAAAGTAATGTTAAATAATAGAACAGACAATTATGTACAAAGTTTAGTGAGAAAAATACAACTTGGTGTAGATGGGGTCAAATAAATTCATCTCCTTTACAGTTGATAGCTATCTCGGCTATATAATTCTTTTCTAATTTTCCTGGCGGCAGTTGCAAAAAGTGCTACACGCCAGGTCACATACTTATCAATGTCTGCAAGGAGATATAGAATCATGTCAGAAGGATTCTGGCCAGAGGACCTTATCATTATAGGTGTCAAAAACCGTTCTCTTGCTTCAATGTATAAGGGGCAGAGCAAGATATAATGTGTAAGGTCCTCTAATTCAGGGCATCCCCTAATACAAACATGTTCAATTACTGGTATGCCTCTATGTCTCCCATCTATATAAACAGAGTTTATTGTATTTAATCGTAACTTTGTAAAAGCTTTCCGGAGTTGTACAAAAGTCAATTCATTGAAGTAAAACGTATGTTCATGGGCCTCTCTAAGTTTAAAATATAATGGGGCTCATGTGGATAGATACATGAGTCGTTTTTAGTAACCATTGCCCTTATAGTCCATTTAAAAATATTTTTCTGAGAATGTAGGGAGGTTCAAGGTGACAGCAGAACGGGATGGAAGGCGGGAATCTGTCTTCCCTTCTTCAGGAATATGTCTATTGGCTTTCTCAGCTATGAGAGGTCTCCCTTTTCTTATATCCCGCTGATTTCTCAACAGAGAAGGTCCATAAGGAGATTGAACGTGTGATTGGCCGGAATCGCAGTCCCAACATGAACGACCGGCCCCTGATGCCCTATACGGATGCTGTGATCCATGAGATCCAGAGATTCTCTGACATAATTCCTATGGGGGTATCACGACGAGTGACCCGTGATACTCAGTTCCGGGGATACACCATACCCAAGGTATTGCTTATTTTTCTTTTCTTTTTTAATTCCTGAGACCCCCACCATTCAGTACTATATCCAGATATGGATGATGAGCCAGTTAATATTCCCTCTGGTCTCTGTCTCATCTGTCATCACTGCTGTGGAGTCAAAACCATAATAAAAGCAGAGGTGAAAACCACCTTGGGCCCATCATCCCTAGCTGAAATATACTCGGAGTCAAGAATGGATTTCATGCTCTTTATTCAGCTCATAGTGGCGAGGAGGAATGGAAGTTCCCTCAGAATGTCTGCTTTATATACATTATTTACACAATGGGCCCCACGTGATTGGCTAATTCCGGGATTCTCCTGTAGGCCAATCAGGTTGCGGATTCACTTCCACCTGGAGCTGGATTGGGTGGCTCCTGTGGACCAATCAGATTGCTGCATTCTGGACCCTATTGTTCTAGGACCAATCAGACTGCTGCATTCTGAATCCTATTGTTCTAGGACCAATCAGACTGCTGCATCCTGAATCCTATTGTTCTAGGACCAATCAGACGGCTGCATTCTGAATCCTATTGTTCTAGGACCAATCAGACGGCTGCATTCTGGAGCCTATTGTTCTAGGACCAATCAGACTGCTGCATTCTGAATCCTATTGTTCTAGGACCAATCAGACTACTGCATTCTGAATCCTATTGTTCTATGATCTATCAGACTGCTGCATTCTGAATCCTATTGTTCTAGGACCAATCAGACTGCTGCCTTTTCGATCCTATTCAACTCAGTACATAACACTAACATTCCTCTTCCCCAAACCAAAACAGGAACAGCTGGTGGGCAGCAAAGAGGGAGATCCACAGCCATGTCCTGCTTTTATAGGGGAGGCCACGCCCCCTGAACCGGCTGATTGGCTGGCCAGGGGGTGATGCGGCTGGGAATCTCCCCAATCACGCGGGGGCTGGCCTCCACCCACCACATGCATGGAGGGGCCGTGAAGCCCACAACCCCACCTTCTCCTTAGGGCGGAAGTGGCTTTCCTGTGAGAGGACCACAGAAAGAGGACAGGCATGTTCTAAAATTCCTTACGAGTGTTAATAATGAGGGAGGGAGGCACACTTCACCAAGGGAGGAAATACAGAAATGGGGAACTGTCACTGATTTCATAACAGAAGAATCTCCCATTTCTCCCATATCTTCTCATTTCTCTCCCTCACTTCTTCAGGGAACGGAAGTGTTTCCCATGCTCGGGTCTGTGCTGAGAGACCCCCGACATTTTGCAAGACCAGACGTGTTTGACCCACAACATTTCCTGGATGGGAATGGGCAGTTCAAGAAGAATGAGGCTTTTATGCCTTTCTCTATTGGTGAGTACTCAACAGCCCCGGGGGGTGGGGAGATTACTAAGGTTACCATATTTTTTTCCAAAGAATCTGGGGACACTTTTTTTTTCTTGAAAAGAGAAAAAAAAGATTAATAATAATAATTTATTTATACCTCGCCCATCTGGCTGGACTTCCCCAGCCACTCTGGGCGGATTAAAAAAATAAAATAAAATACATTAAAACATCAAACATTAAAAGCTTCCCTAAACAGGGCTGCCTTCAGATGTCTTCTAAAAGTCTGGTAGTTGTAATATTAAGAAGTAATATCTTCTCTTCTGTGGTCTCCTCTGTTACACGGCCTTCCTCTGGGTCCTGGCCTGCTCTCTTGGAGTGCTAGCTGCCGTGGAGTAGGCTCAGGTCAGGCCTGGGTTCGGCCACTTGTCCTTGCCCTCCTGGTGCTCTCCTACCTCTCCTCCTCAGCAGCGGCAGTGGCAGTGGCACAGCAAGGTCAGGGCTCCCCTCTTTTTTCTCCTTCCTCTTCCTCTTACTTCTTTCTCCTTCTCTCCTCCTTCTCCCTGCATCGGCCCCAGGGTTTTCCTGGCCCCCAAGCGCCACTGGGCAGTTGGCCGGGTGGCCGGGCACTCTTTCTCCTGGCTTGATTTGGGTCACGGGGGGGTCAGTGGTTCCCCCAGTTGATGCGCAGGGTGTCCCCAGTTCCCCCTTGGCAGTGGCAGCAGCCCAGAGCCAGCCTGGTAGTGCACTTGGGTCTGGCTGACTTCAGGAGCTGCCCGCTGCCAATGCGTTCGCCATTTTGCCTCGCCAGAATTCCCCATATGATGTGTCTTGTGCCGTTGAACCAATCACGCAACATCCATTCCCTACTAATAAATCCACAACACTTAAAATATAAATCCGGGGACATTAAATGAAATCCGGGGACATTCTGTTACGATATGGATGCAATGCTGCTGCAAAGTGCTAGCTTGAAAAGTAAACATGATGGGAATGTTGGGACTGCCCGTGGGAAACAGAGGGACAGTCAATTCACAGTGCGAAGCACCGGAATTAGCTCAGAGTGTAATATGAGCTCTTCCGTTTATTCCTGTCCGGCAAGTACAGGAACTGTTTGTCACAACACTGCTGGAGTTTGATGAGAGCAGTCATGTTTTTTTGTAACGCTGCAAAGACAGAAATAAAGACATGTAAATACGTTTCTGTCTATCTCTTTCCCCTGCCAGGGGGGGCAGGAAAGAGGGTGGGTGTTCTTCTCACGTTTGAGAAGAATCGCCTATCAAGACCTTGCCTGCGCTTGCTGGGGAATGCAGCCAGGGAGGTCAACAGGGAATCATGCCGGGTGCCTGGGAGAGTTGCCAGTTTCTCCTGATATGGGCTTGAATTCCCAACACATTCTGGGGACGAATTTTGTCCGGGGACAGATTTGCAAATCTGGGGACTGTCCCTGGGAAACGGGGATCTCTGGTAACCATAGAGTTTGCAGCAAATAATAGCCCAATCACCAGTAGAAGAAGAGTTTGGATTTGATATCCCGCTTTATCACTACCCGAAGGAGTCTCAAAGCGGCTAACAGTCTCCTTTCCCTTCCTCCCCCAAAACAAACACAACAAACACTCTGTGGGTGAGTGGGGCTGAGAGACTTCAGAGAAGCGTGACTGGCCCAAGGTCACCCAGCAGCTGCATGTGGAGGAGTGGAGACGCGAACCCGGTTCACCAGATTATGAGTCTACCGCTCTTAACCACTACACCACACTGGTGGACCAATTGGAGTGAGAAAAATTGCTAGAAGATGTTGCTGCTGCAGATTTCCCCCCAGAATTACTCTGTCTGTCCAGTGGTATCTCTTTTCCCTTCTGCATAAAATCCCTTTGCCAACTATGCACACCAAAGGACCAATGGTGTTATTTTACGCATGGATGTGTGGGTTAGAGGAGTCTTTGCCCAAACATTTCCAAGCAGGCTATAACAACCCGTCTTTGCTTTCCTCCTCCTTCCTAGGGAAACGCTACTGCTTTGGAGAGCAGCTGGCTCGGATGCAACTCTTCCTCTTCTTCACCAGCATCCTGCAGAACTTCCACATCAAATCTCCCGTCCCACCTGAAAGGATTGACGTCTCTCCCATGCTGATTGGCTTTGCCACCCTTCCACGTTTTTATGAAATGTGCGCCATTCCCCTCTGAAGCAGGACTTGAAGAAGTGGAGCCCCATCGTCGCCCACCTTGGCCACCCAAGTGTCAAAGGAGGAGGCACATTTCAACATGTAAAGCACCAGAACAGGCTAACCATACCAAGTCTTGATTCTTTCTTTTGAATTTCCATTAACTCTGTTTCCATTTGTGGAATTTCCTTACTCTTCATTTCTTTTGGAATCGATCTCACAAGTGAATAAATATCTGGTCCCTGACTCTCTGCCCTCTTCCTCCTCTGCTCCACTTCCCCAGGCACCTCTCCTCTTTCCCCTTTCTGGCCATCAGAATGCCTCCTGGCGTCTAGTCCAACCATAGAATGGTTCCCCCCCCCTTCCCCAGTGCTTTCATTCCTTTTTTCCATTGTGGTCTGTTTGCCAGCATTCCTTTCCTGACACTTTCCCAGTGAGTAGCAAAGGAAGACCATCAAGAAGGCTGATCGCCAAAAAATGGATGCTTTTGAATTATGGTGCTGGAGGAGACTCTTGAGAGTCCCATGGACTGCAAGAAGATCAAACCTCTCCATTCTTAAGGATATCAGCCCTGAGTGCTCACGGGAAGGACAGATCCTGAAGCTGAGACTCCAATACTTTGGCCACCTCATGAGAAGAGAAGACTCCCTGGAAAAGACCCTGATGTTGGGAAAGATGGAGGGCACAAGGAGAAGGGGACGACAGAGGACAAGATGGTTGGACAGTGTTCTTGAAGCTACCAGCATGAGTTTGACCAAACTGCGGGAGGCAGTGGAAGACAGGAGTGCCTGGCGTTCTCTGGTCCATGGGGTCACGAAGAGTCGAACACGACTAAACGACTAAACAACAACAACAACAGCTAAGGAAGAATAGTTAACCCTGCAGGATATGACAGTTGCTGGAAGGTTTTACAGCCATAGGTCAGTCATAACCTAGGAAATCTTGCCTCTCTGGGATCTTGTCATCTCTCAATCCACAGTATGAGGAGGGACAGGAGGCAGTGCTGGTGCATTGTTTGGATCTGAGTCCTCCTCAGGAAGACTCAGGGACCCTGAAGAGGGGACATCACACCCTCCCACCCCCCATCAGCCAACTAAGGGCACCCTTTGAGACCCACCTCCATTGTAAGTCAAAGTTTCTTCAATGTCATCTGTTCCATTAGCCTTGGGAATATGTTTGAGTATGGAGATGGAAAATTTCTCTCCTTTAACCAGCTGATAACACAACTACTTCAATCGCCTTTATAAATTTTTCTCAGTACCTCAAATACTTAGGGCCATTCTACCCTGTCAAAGGCTTTTGTGGCACTTAAAAATAATAAAACGGTAACTTGTTTATCTCTTTCCTCGCAATGTATACTGCTTGTTCAATATATGTACTCAGGTGCATTCTCTTAATAAATCTAGTTTATATAATCTATTAATGTTGTTGAGTCTTCTTGCTGTGGCAGTTGCCAGAATTTTAGCAATGACCATTTTTAACAGTTTCTAATTTTCTGAAATTACTTCTTTGTCTTTAGTATCTTGCAGCTTTATTTTTTTGTGAATGTACACATTTCTACTGCACCCCTAATTGAGAAAGCTGCAAGATCAAATATTTCGTCTTGGTTCTCTATTCACTTCTCTTACCCACATTTCTGCTTATAAGGCCTACCCAAATCACAGCTGTAAAAGCTTCCCACAATGTTCCAATATCATCAGCTGTTCCCACGTTGTGAATAAAGAAAGAACAAATCATGCATTTTTTAAATATGCTTTTCAATAGTATATGCCTTTTGATGCAGATTTTACTAGGGTTGCCCCAAGATTTTGCAAGACCAGACATGTTTGGCCCCCAACACTTTCTGGATGGGAATGAGCAATTCAAGAAGAATGAGACTTTTTTTGCATTTCTGTGTTGGTGATGCCTCAGCAGCCTCTGGGAGAGGAGGAGTGACAGCACATAACAGCCCAACTTAGTCGACCAATTGAAGTGCAAAGAATTAGCCAGTTCAAGACACCTGCAGTTGCCGCTGCTGCAGATGTAACCCTGAATTACCCTGTCTCTCCAAACAATCTCTCTTTTACTTTCTACGTAAAAATCCTTTTGCAAACCATGCACACCATAAGACCGATGGTTTTTTATCCAGGGGTGTGTGGTTTAGAGGAGTCTTCGCGCAAGCACTCACAAGCAGGTTCTAGCAACAGCCTTAAAGAAGAAGAAGAAGAAGAAGAAGAAGAAGAAGAGTTTCGATTTGATATCCCACTTTATCACTACCCTAAGGAGTCTCAAAGCGGCTAACATTCTCCTTTCACTTCCTCCCTCACAACAAACACTCTGTGAGGTGAGTGGGGCTGAGAGACTTCAGAGAAGTGTGACTGGCCCAAGGTCACCCAGCAGCTGCATGTGGAGGAGCGGAGACACGAACCCGGTTCCCCAGATTACGAGTCCACCACTCTTAACCACTACACCACACTGGCTCTCTTTGCCTTCTTCCTCTTTCCTAGGAAACATGATTGCTTTGGAGAGTGGCTAACCCATTTCACTTTCCTTGCTTCTCAAAATAGCTCTTATTAAATAAAGCTCTCTCCACATATTTAGTATCTTGCAACTTTACTTTTTCCTTGCAACCAGCAGTTGTTCATAGGAACCTGTGACCAGTCACATACATGCTGCAACTCAGATTGAGAAAGGTCCAAGATTGAATCTTCCCTCCTCTATCTCTTTTACTTTCTGTTACCCGCACCTATATGTATAAAACAGCCCGAGGGAAGAAGATTCTGACATAGCTCACGCAACTCTGGAGTCATGTCTGCCTTGGTCCTTGCAGAGGCAGAAACAGACAAGGACAAAGATAATTATCTCTTTAATTATCAGATGGGCAGCCTTGAGTTTCTTTGAAACCCATGCTTCAAAGTTTTAGAAATGTTGTCTCAGGCAGCAGGGAGAGTTTTAGGAAACTTCACCTGGGCAATAAAAAGAAACTGCCATCTCCAAAAAACCTCGAAGCAATAAAGTTGAGATAAATCTGAGAACAGACATAAAATAATCTTGCATTTTCAAAATACCAACAGAGCAATTCTTATTTGGTTAGTTGGTTAGGCTACAAATTGGGATGGGCTCTTGTTCAGAGGTGGGCTGTTCACATTTCTGAAGAAGAGAATTTTCTGGGCACATGAAGGAGTTTTCAAAGTACAACCTGAAAGCTGGTCCTCGTCTTGTCTATTCAAAAACCACAAACTTCTCTCTCTCTCTCTCTCTCTCTCTCTCTCTCTCTCTCTCTCACACACACACACACACACAGCCAAATAATCAAGAGGGCTTTTCTAAAATGTGCAAAAACTCCATGAGAGAGAGAAAATTGTCTATGCACTTTCTCCATGTCATGCATAAATTTGTAAAATTGTATCAGGTCCCCTCTTACTTTCTCTCTAAGCTAAAAAGGCTGCAACCTTCCAACATAGCGAAGTTGCTCCACCCTCTGAATCATCTTGGTTGTCCTTTCCTGAATCTTTTCCCAACTCTAAAATGTCCCTTTTCAGGTGAGCTTATGAGAACTGCACACTAACGTTCTCTATGCACTGGAACAAGCTCTCAGCCTAACTGTCCCAGTGCTATTTCTGTTCAAATTCCACAGTCTCCAAGTGTTCTGGTAAACTAATCTCTGAAGAGCATGTGCTCAACATGACAACCTCCCTAGCCATGCCTTTTTGAAGGCTATACAGCAAAAATCAAGGCAAGCCTTATGTTTTAATGCCAAACCATATTTCTCCCCATAATTCCCAATTGCCCTCGTTGCGCTTAACGTCCAGCCTGATAAAGAGTCCTGCTGGACTCAGAGGCTCGTGCAGTATTTTGTGACATTCTGGGTTGGCCCCAATAAAGGGGGTTTTCAAGATAAAAGTGGCCATGCCTGCTTATGTCACCACCCCTTTTCAATGCTTAGCTTATTTGATGAGCTTCTCCCTGAGAAAAGTGTGTGTGTGTGGTTGACAAATGGTGCTGCATTCCTCCTGTGAAATAAATGGTGATGCTTTCTCCCTGCCTGTTCCTGCTCTGCTTACACCTTTGTTGGTGACTACCACAATGCATTTTATGTGTGGCTGCCCTTGAATTTGATTCTGGGACACTGTCTCTATCATTGACTCCCTGGACTACTCTATTACTGCTGCAGCCACCCCTTTGCAGCCTCTTTCTCAGCTGCTCTCCTCCTAGTCTCAGACCAGCAGCGACCTGGTCAAATGATACGGACTTCTGAGAAACATGATGAGAGAATTGTGCTTGACTCTGGAACTCCCTGAAGCTCCCTTGGAGGTGCAAAGGTGAGCAGGCAACTCCCTGTCACCACTATCTGTCCTTGAAAGACTTAAAGAAGACCCTGAGCAGAGAGTAAACAAGTTGCACAATTTCAAGGAGGGGGTTCTTTCAAAGGTATGTAACAGGCTCAGCTCGGGCTGTGCAGGTATTTTCTCTTCCCAGCTGGTCAGCAACATATTCCCTGTAGAGCTCCACAGGCCACCCGCAACCTCCCCATGGATCTTCTGGGAGCAGTGGCCCTTTTCCTGGTCATCTGCCTCTCTTGCCTGACTGTCCTCTCAACATGGCGGCAGATGCACCGCAAAAGCCAGATGCCGCCTGGACCAACTCCCCTCCCCTTCATCGGGAACCTGCTCCAAGTCAGCACAAGTGATATGTACCGTTCACTTATGAAGGTAACTTCAGTTTCAGTTATCCACTCTCTGCTTTGTTATTATCAAATCGTTTTTATATACTGATGCTGAATGAAGATCACTCCATACAATCCGCCCAACCACCCTTTTCTCTCTCTCTCTCTCTCTCTCTCTCTCTCTCTCTCTCTCTCTCTCTCTCTCTCTCTCTCTCTCTCTCTCTCTCCCACTTGACTCATCATCTCCTCATAATTCTCCTTCCACCACATTCTCCAGCTTTTGATTCTCTCTCGGAGGTATATGAGGTGTTGGGGAAAAACAGTATACCTGGTGGGGGACACAGCATGTTCCTTTGGGGTTGTTAATTTCCCCTCCCCTCCATGGCTCTGAGAAGCTGAGACCTTCTTGTCTAGGGTGGTATAGAAAATTATAATAAAAATATAATATAATATAATATAATATAATATAATATAATATAATATAATATACGTAATTAGAAGCTGTCAGCATGTGACAGTGGCCAGACCCCAAGAAACTCACCAGCTAAAACAGGTGAAGGTATCCAACGGGTTGCAAACCCTCAGTGAGTTAGGGAGGTGCCTTGTATGCGATGATAGGCTGCGGCAGACAGAGACCAACAGTGGGTCCAACAGTCAAGAAAGCAGTTTCTGCATGAAGAGAGAAATGGGGGCAAGAAGGGGCTCATCAACCTGAGAAGGCAGACAGTCTTGCAGAACTCTGATCCTAAACCTCCTCTGCTTCACGGTTACACTCATTCATGGGAAAGGATTCAGGAGTAAACCCCGAGCGGGGGGGGGGGGAATCTGGACCCACTGCCTTGTGGGATATCTTTGGGGGATAAGGATTAAACCATATGTAAATCCAGAGTGGAGTCCCTAAGGCGCTTGGATGGTGCCTTGTACGCCTCCTTCCAGTGTGAGCCAGTGTGGTGTAGTGGTTAGAGCGGTGGACTCGTAATCTGGTGAACCGGGTTCGATTCCCCGCTCCTCCACATGCAGCTGCTGGGTGACCTTGGGCCAGTCACACTTCTCTGAAGTCTCTCAGCCACACTCACCTCACAGAGTTGTGGGGTAGGAAGGGAAAGGAGACTGTTAGCCGCTTTGAGACTCCTTAGGGTAGTGATAAAGCGGGATATCAAATCCAAACTCCTCTTCTTCTCCTTCCAACAACTCCTGCAGCCAAGCTGTTGCCAGGTGTATTGCTCTGTTTTCCCTCGAACCACATCAGGGAGCCTGAGAGGGGGGTCTTGCCGTCTGGGCAGCCCAGGGTCCCCCTACACACTGCGCAGGCTTGCACCCCAGAGAGGTCACTTTGGTGCTGTAGATACAGATTCTCTCACTTCATTATTCTGCTTCATGGAAAGTGGGAATGGAGGGAAATGCCGATAGCTGATAGCCAAAATGGATCTGTGTTGCCTCCGCAGTTGGAGGAAACCAGATTCTGGAAACCACACGAGGGAAGAGCGCTCTTGCGTTCGGGTCCTTCTTGAAGGTTTCCTATAATGGACATCTGGTTGGTCACTTTGAGAACAAGATTCTGGACTCTAGATGTGCCCCCTTTTAACCTGACCCAGCAGGCTCTCCTTGTGTTCTCTTTTACAGATCCGTGAGAAATATGGTCCTGTCTACACCATCCACTTAGGGCCCCGCCGTGTTGTGGTCTTGTGTGGATATGATGCTGTGAAGGAGGCCCTGGTGGATCAGGCTGAAGTGTTCAGGGACCGTGGAGAACAAGCCACGTTTGACTGGCTTTTCCAGGGTTATGGTCAGTCTCTTCTTGGGCAATTCTTGCTCAGAGCACATGATTACTGGCATTTATATAGCACCTTTTAGCAAGCTTAGCACCAAAGACTCTCAATGGTGGTTCTGTGCCGTGGATTATTGTTATATCCATTTTAGGTAAAGGTAAAGGGACCCCTGACCATTAGGTCCAGTCGCTCATCTCGCTTTATTGGGTGAGGGAGCTGGCGTACAGCTTCCGGGTCATGTGGCCAGCATGACTAAGCCGCTTCTGGCGAACCAGAGCAGCGCATGGAAACGCCGTTTACCTTCCCACCAGAGTGGTACCTATTTATCTACTTGCACTTTGATGTGCTTTCGAACTGTTAGGTTGGCAGGAGCAGGGACTGAGCAACGGGAGCTCACCCCTTCTCAGGGATTCGAACTGCCAACCTTCTGATTGGCAAGTCCTAGGCTCTGTGGGTTGACCCACAGCGCCACCCACGTCCCCTTATATCCATTTTACTGAGGAGGTAAATGAGCCAGAGAGTCTCTCTCTCTCTATAATAATAATAATAACAATAAAACCCCACATCATATCTTAGGCTGTTCTCCCAAATTCTGAACTTTAAAACTGTACAAGATTGGAAAATGAAGGGTGGATATCTCTATCACTGTGTATTTTCTGCCACATTCCCACTGAGTGCACCTTCTCCTGTTCCTCCTTCCCTTTACTCCTCCTTTGCTTCTCAGGGATTGCCTTCTGTAACTGGGAACGGGCCAAACCGCTACGCCGATTCTCCATCACGACACTGAGGGATTTTGGGATGGGAAAGAGATCCGTCGAAGAGCGGATCCTGGAGGAGACCCACTTCCTGCTGGAATCCCTGAGGGAAACAAAAAGTGAGCTCAGTTTTGGTTTCTTCAAGAAATGTGGCATAATTATAGTTGGATGGCAGGTTGAGAGGAGTTCCCTACCAGGACAGACTTTGCTCATGTGCTCAAGATATCGATTCTTTAAAACATATTTTGTTGCACTGTGCGAACTATGAGCAAGCCAGGGCTGAATTGATATTACCCTTGCCAGTGTGGTGTAGTGGTTAAGAGCGATAGACTCGTAATCTGGGGAACCGGGTTTGAATGCTGATAAACTGAATCTTTTGGTTTAATTTTGATGATGTTTCATGAGTTTTTACAGAAAGTAGTAATTGTGATTTTTATGCGAATACTCTTCTAATTAATATTCTGTAAGCCACCTTTTAGATGAACGGCGAGAGAGAAACAGGCGGATGAAAGAAAACACCATTAAAGACTGAATTGATTTGCAAAGTGTACTTTTGATTTGCTCCAGGGCTGAGTGACTTGGGGGTCTCTCTTTCTAGGTGAACCCTTTGACCCCACCTATGTCCTGAGCCGCTCAGTGTCCAACATCATCAGCTCCATCACCTTTGGCAACCGCTTTGAATATGAAGATCAGGAGTTTCTCTCCATGCTCCGCGTTATGCTGGAAACCTTCCAGTTTACTTCCACCTCTTGGGGACAGGTAAATTGGAGGGGAAGTGGAGGACTTCCATTGTGAGTTTGTGAATAATGCAATTTCTCTTAATCTACTCAAGGCATGGTATGCAGGACAGCCACCACTGGAATTACCCCAAAGACCAGCAGTGGTCAAGACACAGGGCTAGAAGCTGTAGTATCACCAACTAAGGAGCTAGATCACATTCATGAGTCTGAGTGAGCCTGGCCAACAAAAGCCAATATTACAATCTTCCATAGCAGCAGAAACTAAGTTCTTCACAAGTGGGCAGAACCCGGGAGAAGCTTAAAAATGGTTTTGATATCTGTTGGAGCAAGCGTCTCTCTCTGAGCTCTCCATGGTGCTGCAACTCCTGTTCTGCCTTGCTCAGCACGGAGCAAGTTTACAATGTTGCTTCAACCAGAGCGAATCTCAGATTGAGAAACTGAAGCTGCTTGCTTTGTAAGCAATTCCTCCCCACCCCTTGATCCTTCCTCCAAATTCCCTTCCTTGTCACTCAGAGAGGACAAGTCAGGCCCTGAGGTTTTGTCCGTGAGAAGTTTATGGCTTAGTCAGCACCAAGTTCTGTCTGGGTGGAGTGAGGAGCTCCCTCTGTCTGTTCTTCTTGGAGAGACACTTCTCCAGTCTCCCTTCTTTTAAGCCTCCTGTTTTCCCAAACCTTCCATGATAATGAGGAACCAAGGGAGGGAGGAACTCCTGCTTCTGCCTGCTCCCCAAATCAATCTTTGTTCAATATCTGTTCTCTCTCTTCCTCCTAATAACTCTGGATTCCTCCAAACCCGACACACACAGCTCTACGACATGTTCTCGGGCATCATGCAGCACCTGCCTGGCCCACAAGATAAAACCTTCAAGAAGCTGTTGGGCCTGAAAGAGTTTATTACGAAGAAGGTAAAAGCAAACAAGGAGACCCTGGACCCCAACAATCCTCGGGATTTCATTGACTGCTTCCTAGTGAAAATGCAGCAGGTAAGATTATGTTATTCTAGTTACTACGATCAATTTCTGTGTAAGGAAACTTTATAGACTTTCTTTCTTTCTTTCTTTCTTTCTTTCTTTCTTTCTTTCTTTCTTTCTTTCTTAATAAATCTTTATTGAATTAAAATACAAATATATACACATGCATACACATACATAAAGATAAAACAAAAGGATTAAGATGAAAAGAGAGAAAAAAGAAAGAAAACACACCGAAAAAAGAAATTTGCATTATTATATAATCGTTCGTCAAATTTCTAAATAAGAGACTTCCAGTTCTTATCATTGTACTTGTATTGTTATTTACATTTAACGCATAGCCTTCTTTTGCCCTAATTTATCTTCCTGTACTCTGGTAAATTAACATTTACGCTGTGTTTTACAAGGATCAATTTAATTCTGCAAGAAGCTTGTTACTTGTACAGTGTGTATTTAAGTGATCATTGAATATTTTCCACTCTTTGTATACTTTCTGATTGTAAAGCCCTCTTACTGTCCCCGTCATCTTTGCCAGTTGTAGGTATTCAATTGTAAGAGTCTGCCTTTCTGTTATCGTGGGTACTGTTTCATTTTTCCAATTTCTTACCATTTATATTCTGGCTGTTAAAGTTCCATACATAAACAACGGTCTTATATCTTTTCCGATTTCCAGTGTCATTATACCTAGGAGGAATGTCTTGCGAGTTCCTGTGGGGTTTTTTTCCTCCCCCCCCTTTTCCCCAAGTCGCTAAACCGCTTATCAGCTGATCCGCTAAGCTAGCTAAGCCGCTAATAGCGCTAATCCGCTAATCCGCTAATGGGCTTGCTTCGCAAGACGAAAAAAGCGCAAGATGAAGAGACTCGCGGAACAGATTCTTTTCGTCTTGCGAGGCACCACTGTATGTGAAATATCCTCTTTCCTCATTTTTCTTCTTGCTAGGAAAAGGAAAACCCAAACTCAGAGTTCTTCCTAGAGAATCTCGTTATGACAACCCTCAATGTCTTCTTTGCTGGCACAGAAACAGTCAGCACCACCTTGCGCTATGGCTTCCTGCTTCTACTGAAATACCCGGAAATTGAAGGTGAATGCGGAAGGGGCTGGAAAGGAGGGTGGAGAAATCTCTTTGTTTTTGCCAGTTATGAGCTGGGATCCTTCTTTAGCTCCCTGGAAGGTGCAAATAGCACTTTTGGTCTCATCCTGCGGATTTCTCAACAGAGAAAGTCCACGAAGAGATTGAACGTGTGATTGGCCTGAATCGCACTCCCAACATGGATGACCGTCCCCTGATGCCCTACACGGATGCTGTGATCCATGAGATCCAGAGATTCGCTGACATGCTCCCTTTGGGGTTAGCAAGACGTGTGACCTGTGATACCCAGTTCCGGGGATACACCATTCCCAAGGTACTTTGGTTTCACTCATTCCTGAGACTTATACTCCACCGTTCAGTACAATTTCCAGACATGTTTTGTGGGCTAACAAATTCCTCTGAGGCACCTCCGTCTCTGACCTGTCTGCCATTGTGGGGGTATCCGAGTCAAATCCAAAATAAGACCTGAAGAGCCCAGCCAGATGATGTGATGTTGGTTCCACATCTTCCAGTGCTGCCTTCCCCAAAGGAGTGGTGGTGGTGGTTATGGGGCTTAAAGGGGTTAATTCTAACCCCCCAAAAGCCATTTCCCCCTTCCCTTCTCATCAGGAAGACCTCTTTGAGGGTAAGAGCTTTGGGGCTGTGGAAAGGGCTCCCTCAGAAGGTGGTGGAATCTCTTTCCACCAAGGTTTTTCAACCGAGGTTGGATGGCCATCTGTCATGGATGCTTTAGTTGAGATCTCTTCATCAGAGGTGGCTCACAGGGTCTTTTCCACCTCTCCAATTCTATGGTTCTAAGATTCTCTCCCTCTCTTGGTCAGGGGACCGAAGTCTTCCCTGTGCTTGGATCTGTGCTGAGAGACCCCAAACATTTTGCAAGACCAGATGTGTTTGACCCCCAACATTTCCTGGATGAGAACGGGCAGTTCAAGAGGAATAAGGCTTTTATGCCATTCTCCATCGGTGAGTGAGTCCCCTTCCATTCCATGCCACTGCTGCATTGTGTCTAACAGAACCCTGAAAGCCTGTATTCACCTTCCTCCTCTTTCCTAGGGAAGCGCTATTGCTTTGGGGAGCACCTCGCTCGGATGGAGCTCTTCCTCATCCTCACCAGCATCCTGCAGAACTTCCGTTTAAAATCCCCCATCCCTCCTGAAAAGATCGACATCTCTCCCATGCTGGTTGGCTTTGCCACCCTTCCGCATTTTTATGAAATGTGTGCCATTCCCCTCTGAAGGTGGTTGTGGTGTTTGCCCTCCCTAGGTGTGTGACATCATACTGGGTTCATAAGGAAAGGCTTAATTTATTGTAAATGACTAACCAATGGGAACCCAAGGGGGCAGAGTTAACTGTGTATAAGGTTTAAGCACAGAGGGGTTTTTTTGGGTGTTGGTTAGAGCGTTAGAGTTAGGGTGGTTGAGAAGACAGTCTGGAGTTAGAAGAGACAGAGAGGATAAGTCTGTGGGTTGGGTTAGTCTGATGTGAGAGAGTGCGAGAATTTGTTAAGAGGAGTCAGTCAAACAGTTGATATAATCAGTCAGAAGGTATTAGGAAAGTATAGGCCGGTAAAGAAACTAAAGTTAAGAAACTGACAGGAATAGTATCTGAGAAACCATAAACTTGTTAATGTTTATAAAATAAACTTGTTTATTTGGTTCACTTTTAACAACTGTCTGGACTCAGTGTTTTACCCAAGAGTAACAGGTTGATGGCGGCAGGGAAGTGAGCACAGGGATCAATAGACCGTTAAACGTTCGGGGCCACAGTGGTCAGGTTTCTTGGAGAAGCAGAACCCCATCTTCACCAACCTTGGCCCCCAAAAGCACACACACACACACACAAAAAAAACAATGTCCACACACCCATGATTTTAGTAATGGAATTTTTTAACATTTTCTCATTTTCTGGAATTACTTCTTTGTCTACATGTTTAGTATCTTGCTGCCTTATTTCTTGTGAATGTTCATTTTTCTGCTGCACCCCTAATTGAGGAAGCTGCAAGATCAAATATTTCGTCCTGGTTCTCTATTCTTTTCTTTTACCTGCACTTCTATTTATATATCACAGCTTTAAAAGCATCCCTCAAAAATCTAATGTCATCAGCTATTGCCAGGTTGTGAATAAAGAGATCACAGATTTCACTTTGGAGCTGTCCTTTCACCCCACTTTCTTGTAGAACAGTTCACTCTACCCTCCATATTATGCCCCCTGACTATTGAACCTTATTGATCTATTCTATACTCACAGAGGCATGAGCAGAAAGTTTAATTCAAATTTCCACCTTTGTTTCCCTCAAAGATATGACTACTTCCGAGCTACAATGGTACCTCAGTTTTTGAGCGTCTTGAAACCCAAACGTTTCATAACCCAAACGCTCAAAACCCAGAAGTAATTGCTTCCATTTTTGAGCACGCCTTGGAAGTTTAACGGTTTCTGCTGCATATTTGTCATTTTCCTCCACTGACTTTGCTGACTGCCCTTTGTGCCTCGGTTGTCGAACATTTCAGAAGTCGAACGGTCTTCCGGAACAGATTATGTTCGACAACCAAGGTACCATTGTATATCTTTATCTTCCTCATATTTAGGCAAAATATCAGGAAATTTAGCCACCTGAGTCAGAGGAAGATAGGACTGGGTCTCTTGCAATTTCCTGCGACAGATTCAAACACATTTGCCACACTCCCCCTTTAAAAAAGGGGGAAAAAGAAGATATCATGTGACTCCCCTTTCCTGCAGAACATTCGGATCTAAGCTCCATATCCTATCTCCCAACTTTGAATTCTTATCTACACATTCTGTAAGCACAGGGACATGATCAGAAAGTCATTTGATTTCATTTTTTTGCTGTAGGAAAGTCCTGGTGACATAAGGATGTAACTACTCCTAGGGTATGATCACTTCAAACTTAAAAGTACAGTTTATCTGCTTCTCAACTGTGTTGTCTAAATTATTTGTGACTGGCCAAAATATCAAATGTGATAATCTCTCTTGAATTATCAGATGGGAGTTTCTATGCAATGTGTGATTCAGATTTTGGGGGAAGTTGACTCAGACACCCGACAGGCAGCAGGGAGAGAAAGAATCTTGCATTTTCAAAATACCAACAGAGCAATTCTTATTTGGTTAGTTGGCTAGGCTCCAAATGGGGATGGGCTCTTATTCAGAACTGGGCTGTTCACATTTCTGAAGAAGGGAATTTTCTGGGCACATGAAAGAGTTTTCAAAGTCCAACCTGAAAGCTGGTCCTCGTCTTGTCTATTCAAAAACCACAAACTTCTCTCTCTCTCACACACACACACAGCCAAATAATCAAGAGGGCTTTTCTGAAATGTGCAAAAACTCCCTGTAGTGTCACGAGAGAGAGAAAATTGTCTATGCACTTTCTCCATGACATGCATAATTTTGTAAAATTGTATCAGGTCCCCTCTTACTTTCTCTCTAAGCTAAAAAGGCTTCAACCTTCCAACATAGCGAAGTTGCTCCACCCTCTGAATCATCTTGGTTGTCCTTTCCTGATTCTTTTCCCAACTCTAAAATGTCCCTTTTCAGGTGAGCTTATGAGAACTGCACACTAACGTTCTCTATCCACTGGAACAAGCTCTCAGCCTAACTGTCCCAGTGCTATTTCTGTTCAAATGCTCCAGTCTCCGAGTGTTTTGGAAAACTGATCTCTGAAGAGCATGTGCTTGACATGACAACCTCCCTAGCTGTGCCTTTTTGCAAGGCTGTACAGCAAAAATCAAGGCAGGCATTATGTTTTTAATAACAAACCATATTTTCTCCCCATAATGCCTAGCGGCCCTCATGGTACTTAATGTCTATCCTGATAAAAGTCCTGCTGGACCCAGAGGCTTCTGCAGTATTTTGTGACATTTTGGGTAGTAGTAGTAATATTGATGATGATGATGATAATAATAATAATAATAATAATAATAATAATAATAATAATAATAATGAATTATTTATTTATACCCTGCCCATCTGGCTGGGTTTCCCCAGCCACTGTGGGCGGCTTCCAACAAAAGATTAAAAATACATTAAAACATCAGTCATTAAAAACTTCCCTAAACAGGGCTGCCTTCAGATGTCTTCTAAAAGTCAGATGGTTATTTCTTTAACATCTGATGGGAGAGCATTCTACAGGGTGTGCGCCACTACCGAGAAGGCCCTCTGTCTGGTTCCCCTATTGCAGCAGTTCTCAGCCTGTGGGTCCCCAGATGTTGTTGGACTACAACTCCCATCATCCCTGAGCTCTGGCCTTGCTAGCTAGGGGTCATGGGAGTTGTAGTTCAACAACATCTGGGGACCCACAGGTTGAAAATGCTGCCATATTGGGTTGGCCCCAATCAAAGGACTTTGAGGGTTTTCAAAATAAAAGTGGCCATGAATACTCATGTCACACACACACCCTTTCAATGCCTGGCTTATTTGGCAGGCTTCTTCCTGAGAAAAGCGTGTGTGTGTGTTTGTGGTTCACAAATGGTTCTGCATTCCTCCTGTGAAATAAATGGTGAAGCTTTTCCCCCTGCCTGTTCCTGCTCTGCTCTGTTGAAGTTTGCATGAAACACTGCTTCACTATCGCTCTCCAATTTAACCTATCAACTGCATGGGACACCTCCGCTGAAAGTGTTGCAACCTGTGCCAATTTTCTAGCAAGCCTCTGTACCCCACTCCTCAGAGAGCAACAGCTGGATTTAAGTCATCAAGCTAATTCAGTTCTGGAAATGAAATTCACATTGTAGAGAACCTCGACCAACCCAGAAAGAGAAGCAGAAGATGTGACTTGAGATTCAAATGTTAGCACCTCTCTGTTGAGAAATTAGGAAAAGAAAAGAAAGAGTGCACAAATAAGTAACAAGGGAAGCTGGTAAATCAGGAGGTGTCTTCTAGGAGACTCAGATGGTGGAACTTCTGGGATACTGTCTCTATCTCCCTGGATTACTCTATTACTGCTACAGACACCCCTTTGCAGCCTCTTTCTCAGCTGCTCTCCTCCTAGTCTTAGACCAGCAGAGACCCTGTCAAAGGATATGGACTTCTGAGAAACATGATGAGAGAATTGTGCTTGACTCTGGGACTCCTTGAAGCTCCTTGGTGGTGCAGACTTGGGCAGACAGCTCCCTGTCTCCACTATCCATCCATCTGAACTTTGCTCTGGAAGGTCTTCTCTTGACTTGAAAGAAGACCCTGAGCAGAGAGTAAACAGGTTGCACAATTTCAAAGAGGAGGTTCTTCCAAAGGTATGTAACAGGCTCAACTAGGGCTGTGCAGGTATTTTCTCTTCCCAGCTGGTCAGCAACACATTGCCTGTAGAGCTCCACGGGGCACCCGCAACCTCCCCATGGATCTCCTGGGAGCAGCAACCCTTTTCCTGGTCATCTGCCTCTCTTGCCTGATGGTCCTCTCAACATGGCAGCAGATGCACCGCAAAAGCCAGATGCCACCTGGACCAACTCCCCTCCCCTTCATCGGGAACCTGCTCCAAGTCAACACAAGTGATATGTACCGTTCACTCATGAAGGTAACTTCAGTTTCAGTTATCCACTCTCTGCTTTGTTATTATCAAATCGTTTTTATATACTGCTGCTGAATGAAGATCACTCCATACAATCTGCCTGGCCACTCTTCTCTCTCTCTCCCCCACTTGACACATCATCGCCTCATAATTCTCCTTCCAGCACATTCTCCCTCTTTTGATTCTCTCTCTGAGGTGTATGAGTTGTTGGGGAGAAGCAGTATACCTGGTTGTTAATTCCCCCTCCCCTCCATGGCTCCTAGAAGCTGAGACCTTCAGGTGGAATAGAAAATAAATAAATAGTTGATAGATGATAGATAGATAGATAGATAGATAGATAGATAGATAGATAGATGATAGATAGATAGATAGATGATAGATAGATAGATGATAGATCGATGATAGATAGATAGATAGATAGATGATATAGATAGATGGTAGATATAGATAGATAGAAGCTGTCAGCATGTGCCAGTGGCCAGACCCCAGGAAACAGCTTAAATTCACCAGCTAAAACAGGTGAAGGTATCCAACGGGTTGCAAACCCTCAGTGAGTTAGGGAGGTGCCTTGTATGTGATGATCGGCTGCGGCAGACAGAGACCAACAGCGGGTCCAACAGTCAAGAAAGCAGTTTCTGCATGAAGAGAGAAATGGGGGCAAGAAGGGGCTCATCAACCTGAGAAGGTAGACAGTCTTGCAGAACTCTGATCCTAAACCTCCTCTGCTTTGTGGTTACACTCATTCATGGGAAAGGATTCGGGAATAAACTCCGAGGGGGGAAAATCTTTGGGGGATAAGGACTAAACCTCAGGGAAGTTTTTAATGTGTCACATTTTAATGTATTTTTAATCTTTGTTGGGAGCTGCCCAGAGTGTCTGGAGAAACCCAGCCAGATGGGCGGAGTACAAATAAATTATTATTATTATTATTATTATTATTATTATTATTATTATTATTAACCATATGCAAATCCACAGTAGAGTCCCTAAGGCGCTTGGAAGATGCCTTGTATGCTTCCTTCCAACAACTCCTGCAGCCAAGCTGTTGCCAAATTTATTGCTTTCTTCTCCCGCAGACCACATCAGTGAGGCTGCCCAGGCTTGCACTCCAGAGAGGTCAAATCGGTGCTGTCGATGCAGATTCCCTCTCTTCATTATTCTGCTTCATGGAATGTGGGAATGGAGGGAAGTGCCAATAGCTGATAGCCACAATGGATCTTCAAGAAGAAGAAGAAGAAGAAGAAGAAGAAGAAGAAGAAGAAGAAGAAGAAGAAGAAGAAGAAGAAGAAGAAATAATACTTTATTTATTTTTATCCCGCCCTCCCCAGCCATAGCCAGGGTCAGGGCGGCTAACAACAATAAAATAATACAACATTCTAAGATCATTTCATTATAAAATTAATTCAACTCAAATTGATGGCAACCATTGGGCTAGAGATTCTGTGAAGATTGCCAAAGGAGGGAGTCAGGCTGTGCCCTGGCCAAAGGCCTGGTGGAAAAGCTCTGTCTTGCAGGCCTTGCGGAAAGATGTCAAGTCCCGCAGGGCCCTAGTCTCTTGGGACAGAGCGTTCCACCAGATCGGAGCCACAGCCAAAAAAGCCCTGGCTCTGGTTGAGGCCAGCCTAACCTCTCTGTGGCCTGGGACCTCCAACATGTTTTTGTTTAAAGATTGTAAGTTCCTCCGTGGGACATACCAGGAGAGGCGGTCCCGTAGGGCTTTAAAGGTTAAAACCAGCACCTTAAACCTGATCCTGTACTCCCACCAGGAGCCAGTGCAGCTGGTATAGCACCGGGTGAATGTGATCTCGCAGCAAGGACCCCGTAAGGAGTCTCTCTGCAGCATTCTGCACCCGCTGAAGTTTCTGAGTCAGTCTCAAGGGCAGCCCCACGTAGAGCGAGTTACAATAATCCAGTCTGGAGGTGACTGTCGTGTGGATTACAGTAGCTAGGTCAGGGCAAAACTCCTTGCGGGAGTGCCTCCACAGTTGGAGGAAACCAGTTTCTGGAAACCACACGAGGGAAGAGCACTCCTGCATTCAGGTCCTGCTTGAAGGTTTCCCATAAAGGGCATCTGGTTGCTCACTCTGAGAACAGGACCCTGGACTCTAGATGTGCCCCCTTTTAACCTGACCCAGCAGGCTCTCCTTGTGTTCTCTTTTACAGATCCATGAGAAATATGGTCCTGTCTACACCATCCACTTAGGGCCCCGCCGTGTTGTGGTCTTGTGTGGATACGATGCCGTGAAGGAGGCCCTGGTGGACCAGGCTGAAGAGTTTGGTGGCCGTGGAGAACAAGCCACGTTTGACTGGCTTTTCCAGGGTTATGGTCAGTCTCTTCTTGGGCAATTCTTGCCCAGAGCACATGATTACTGGCATTTATATGGCACCTTTTAGCAAGCTTAGCACCAAAGACTCTCAATGGTGGTTCTGTTATACCCATCTTACTGAAGAGGTAAATGAGCCTGAGAGTCTCTATCTCTAAGAAAAATACACACACATCTCAGGATGTTCTCCCCAAAACTGAAATCTGAACTTCAAAACTGGACAAGATTTGAAAATGAAGAAGTTTTCATTATTTGGGGGGGGGGAGGTGGGGGGATCTCCATCACTGTGTGTTTTCAGCCGCATTCCCACTGAGTGCACATTCTCCTGCTCCTCCTTCTGTTTAATAATAATACCTTTATTGTCAATGTACAACCTGATGTACAACCTGTGTACTATGAAATTAACCGAGCCACCCTTCCCCCCCCCCCAAAAAAAATTCAATCTCATTGCACTCTGTGTGTTTGTCGCACAACACACCAGCCCTGAAAGTCAGTTGCACCATATTATTTTCCGTTCAGTAGCCTAACAGCCTGCGGATAGAAACAATTTTTTTAGCCTGTTGGTCCGACTCATTATACTTCTATATCTCCTGCCCAAGGGTAGAAGATTAAAGAGGTGCTGGCCGGGGTGTGAATTGTCCCTCAGAATTTTTCTCGCTCTCCTCAGGGATCGATCCCTTGCGATGTCGTCTAGTGGGCTCAGGGGACAGCCCATGATATCATGGGCTGTGTTCACCACCCTCTGCAAAGACTTTCTGTCCGTGGCTGTCAAGCCAACGTACCACACTGTGATACAACTCCTCCTTTGCTTCCCAGGGATTTCCTTCAGTCACGGGGAACGAACCAAACAGCTACGCCGATTCTCTATCATGACACTGAGGAGTTTTGGGATAGGAAAGAGATCCGTTGAAGAACGGATCCTGGAGGAGACCCACTTCCTACTGGAATCCCTGAGAGCAACAAAAAGTGAGCTCAGTTTTGGTATCTTCAAGAAATGTGACATAAAGGCTTACAAGTAATAGAAACTGTTGACGGCTAACTGAGAATTTGAATGCTGATAAACTGAATCTTTTGGTTTAATTTTGATGATGTTTCATGAGTTTTTACAGAAAGTAGTAATTGTGTAAATGCTTATACTCTTCTAATTAATATTCTGTAAGCCACCTTTAGATGAACGGCGAGAGAGAAACAGGCAGATGAAAGAAAACACCATTAAAGACTGAATTGATTTGCAAAGTGTACTTTTGATTTGCTCCAGGGCTGAGTGACTTGGGGGTCTCTCTTTCTAGGTGAACCCTTTGACCCCACCTATGTCCTGAGCCGCTCAGTGTCCAACATCATCAGCTCCATCGCCTTTGGCAACCGCTTTGAATATGAAGATCAGGAGTTTCTCTCCATGCTCCGCGTTATGCTAGAAACCTTCCAGTTTACTTCCACCTCTTGGGGACAGGTAAATTGGAGGGGAAGTGGAGGACTTCCATCGTGAGTTTGTGGATAATGCAATTTCTCTTAATCTACTCAAGGCATAGTATGCAGGACAGCCAGCTCTGTGTGGGGCTCTGTCATTACCCCAAAGACCAGCAGTGGTCAAGACACAGGGTTAGAAGCTGCAGCAACACCAGCTAAGGACCTAGATCACAATCAGGGGTCTGAGTGAGCCTGACCAACAAAAGCCACTATTACAATCTTCCATACCAGCAGAAACTAAGTTCTCCACAAGTGGGCAGAACCTGGGAGAAGCTTTAAAATGGTTTTGATAGTTGTTGGAACAAGTGTCTCTCTCTGAGCTCTCCATGGTGCTGCAACTCCTATTCTGCCTTGCTCTTTGGTCAGGCTCAGCCCGGAGCAAGTTTACAATGTTGCTTCAATTTGAGATAATCCCAGATTGAGACACTGAAGCAGCTTGCTTTTTAAGCAATTCCTCCAAATTGCCTTCCTTGTCACTCAAAGAGAAGTCAGGCCCTGAGGTTTTGTCCGTGACAAGTTTATGGCTTAGTCAGCACCAAGTTCTATCTGGGTGGAGTCAGAAGTACCTTCTGTCTGTTCTTCTTGGAGAGACACTTCTCCAGTTTCCCTTCTTTTAAGCCTCCAGTTTTTCTCAAAACTTCCATGATAACGAGGAACCAAGGGAGGGAGGAACTCCTGCTTCTGCCTGCCCCCAAAATCCATCTTAACTTACTTTGTTCAAACCTATTCTCTCTCTTCCTCCTGATACCTCTGGATTCCTCCAAACCCAACACACACAGCTCTACGACATGTTCTCAGGCATCATGCAGCACCTGCCTGGCCCACAAGATAAAACCTTCAAAAACCTGTTGTGCCTGAAGGAGTTTATTATGAAGAAGGTAAAAGCAAACAAGGAGACCCTGGACCCCAACAACCCTCGAGATTTTATTGACTGCTTCCTAGTGAAAATGCAGCAGGTAAGATTATGTTATTCTAGTTACTACGATCAATTTCTGTGTAAGGAAACTTTATAGACTTTCTTTCTTTCTTTCTTTCTTTCTTTCTTTCTTTCTTTCTTTCTTTCTTTCTTTCTAAATCTTGTGCTCGAACCCTCCTTCCCAGTGGATCATCTGGTTGGCTGCTGTGAGAACAGGATGCTGGCCTAGATGGGCCTGATTCAGCAGGACTTCTCCTTTGCCTCTGTAACCATCTGCACAAAAGGACTATGTGACTCCTTCCTCCCACTCCACCCAGCCCTCTGTTTCCCACACAATCATTGGGCTGCTTTTCAGAACTCCACAACTGACCCTTCCCATCATTAAAACAAAAAAAATTCCTTCCAGTAGCACCTTAAAGACCAACTAAGTTAGTTCTTGGTATGAGCTTTCGTGTGCATGCACAACTCTTCAGATACATGTGCGCATGCACACGAAAGCTCATACCAAGAACTAACTTAGTTGGTCTTTAAGGTGCTACTGGAAGGAATTTTTGTTTTGACTATGGCAGACCAACACGGCTACCTATCTGTTGTTGTTTTTTCCTATAAATTTTTTTGGGGCCCCCGAGAGAGTGGGGCCCTAAGCTATAGCTTGTTTATTTTTATTTTTTTAATAATATTTATTGAAGTTTCCAGAAAAATCAAAAATATAAAAGGAAAAAAAGGGGGGGAAAAGAAAAAAAAGAAAAAAGAAATTTACATTTCAACCTTACTTTCTTTGACATCTTTCCAGGACTTCCCCACCCCAACCCCTCTTGTATTCCAATTCCATTAAATTAATTCCACAAGTTTTTACCCTAAATTTTAAGCTTATTATCATTGTTATCATTGACCCAATATTCCGTTTAGTCATCTTATATAACCATTTTCCCTTTATATTCCACCATCCTTCAACTTAAAAATATTTTTTCCTCTAAGATCGATCTCTGTTCCCTTCCATGAATTCCCCTCTTTAATACACAGGACAGAATAAAATAAAAAAATAAAGAACATAATATAATTTTACACCCTTTGGATTCCGAATTTCTCTCCCCCCTTTCCCGGTTTCGATCCCCATTGTCCATCAATCTATCTGTTGTCAGCCTGTAGACTCCACACCATGTCCAGATCTCAGTCAGCTCCACTTTGCCGTCTTTTTGGTAGTCTTTGCCGTCTTTTTAGTAATCTTTAGTTTCAAACACCCAGTCTTTGCAAAAACTCTATCTCAAGAAGGTCCATTTTTTCTTTCATCCAGATCTCTATATTTACGAATAAAACTCAAATTTTGTTTCTTAATCCTTTTAAATCTGAATGTCCCAAATGCTCCCACTTCCAGCTCTGTCCACTTCTTGTTGTTCTCTTTCCTCACTTTCCTCAGGTTTCTATTCCTGTTCCGCTGCAAAAACATTCTAATTCCAAAATCTTCTAGTTCCTCTACAGAGGCTTTATTTGTTCAGGAACAAAAACTTGCGTCATGTCCCTTCCATTCTTCAATAGATATATCTATTGTCTCCTTTAGTGCAGAGACCTCTGTAGACAAAATAATGTTTCATTTTTGCAGCTTTCCCAGGAGATAAAAAGTCCTATTCAAATCCATGAGTATTTTTCCACTTGCAACAATTCTTGTAGTGTCCCAAAGTCCCCTCTAGAGGGATTATAGTAACTTAGTTTCCTTCCAGATCACACCCAAAAGTCAAACTAACTTATTGTCCCTTGTTTTCAACAATTTATATCCACATTGTAACGAATCTAGCCGGCAAAGTCCTAATAACAAAGTTCTCTTTTTATTCTCCAACTTTGACTGCTACTTTGACAGCTGTCAAAATCTTTACATCTCCTCACCAGGCTCTCTCACGGATCTCTCCCGGTTCCCGGGGGGGGGGTTGCACTTTAGCTCAAACAATCCACTTTTCTCCTCCAGCACAATCTTGTAATTTTCCATCGTGAAATTAATAACTTTTATCAATAAAAAACAGACCCTTCTCTCGATCTTAGTTGTCAGATCCTTGCTTAAATCCTCTACAACAGGGGGGAGACGGACTTCCTCTTTGCATCTCCCCCGCTCGTTCCAAATTTTTAAAAAAATAGTTCCATTTAACTCCAATTTCCCAATTACTCACGGGTTGTTGTTTTTAGTCCAAATTTTCAATGGAAGAAGTCAGCGCTCTCCGTCGAATGGTATGCGGCTTCGCTCGGCAGGGGAAGCGGAGGACTCATAGCACCACGCCACCCCCCATCCCCCGCTCCGTAGCCTTTAAAAAGGCTCTTTCGCGGGTCGGGAGCGCAAACGGTGCCTGCCGAGTCACCAGGTCCATGGGCATCTGCGCCCATGGTTTTTGAGGGTCCCTACGTCGCCGGCGCGGTGGGACCCAGCCCCTGCCAAGCAGGCTCCCTCCGGAGCTCGCATTCGGCGATGGCGCCAACCCAGAAGTCAACACGGCTACCTATCTGTAACCTTCCCATCATTGCATGACATCACTGTAGCTCAGCCAGTCAGTAGGGGAGAGAGAGCTTCATAGATAGGAGGCAGTCAGATTATCGCAAAATATAATATGTGTAATATCCTCTTTCCTCATTTTTCTTCTTGCTAGGAAAAGGAAAACCCAAACTCAGAGTTCTTCCTAGAGAATCTCGTTATGACGACCCTCAATGTCTTCTTTGCTGGCACAGAAACAGTCAGCACCACCTTGCGCTATGGCTTCCTGCTTCTACTGAAATACCCGGAAATTGAAGGTGAATGCGGAAGGGGCTGGAAAGGAGGGTGGAGAAATCTCTTTGTTTTTGCCAGTTATGAAGGTGCAAATGGACACTTTTTGCCACATCCTGCTGATTTCTCAACAGAGAAGATTCACGAAGAGATTGAACGTGTGATTGGCCTGAATCGCACTCCCAACATGGATGACCATCCCCTGATGCCCTACACGGATGCTGTGATCCACGAGATCCAGAGATTCGCAGACATGCTCCCTTTGGGGTTAGCAAGACGTGTGACCCGTGATACCCAGTTCCGGGGATACACTATTCCCAAGGTATTTTGGTTTCAACTCATTCCTGAGACTTATACTCCACTGTTCAGTACAATTTCCAGACATGTTTTGTGGGCTAACAAATTCCTCTGAGGCACCTCCGTCTCTGACCTGTCTGCCATTGTGGGGGTATCCGAGTCAAATCCAAAATAAGACCTGAAGAGCCCAGCCAGATGATGTGATGTTGGTTCCACGTCTTCCAGTGCTGCCTTCCCCAAAGGAGTGGTGGTGGTGGTTATGGGGCTTAAAGGGGTTAATTCTAACCCCCCAAAAGCCATTTCCCCCTCCCCTTCTCATCAGGAAGACCTCTTTGAGGGTAAGAGCTTTGGGGCTGTGGAAAGGGCTCCCTCAGAAGGTGGTGGAATCTCTTTCCACCAAGGTTTTTCAACCGAGGTTGGATGGCCATCTGTCATGGATGCTTTAGTTGAGATCTCTTCATCAGAGGTGGTCCACAGGGTCTTTTCCACCTCTCCAATTCTATGGTTCTAAGATTCTCTCCCTCTCTTGGTCAGGGGACCGAAGTCTTCCCTGTGCTTGGATCTGTGCTGAGAGACCCCAAACATTTTGCAAGACCAGATGTGTTTGACCCCCAACATTTCCTGGATGAGAACGGGCAGTTCAAGAGGAATAAGGCTTTTATGCCATTCTCCATCGGTGAGTGAGTCCCCTTCCATTCCATGCCACTGCTGCATTGTGTCTAACAGAACCCTGAAAGCCTGTATTCACCTTCCTCCTCTTTCCTAGGGAAGCGCTATTGCTTTGGGGAGCACCTCGCTCGGCTGGAGCTCTTCCTCATCCTCACCAGCATCCTGCAGAACTTCCGTTTAAAATCCCCCATCCCTCCTGAAAAGATCGACATCTCTCCCATGCTGGTTGGCTTTGCCACCCTTCCGCATTTTTATGAAATGTGTGCCATTCCCCTCTGAAGGTGGTCGGGTGTCTTGGAGAAGCAGAACCCCATCGTCACCCACCTTAGCCACCCAAAAGGAGACACACACACACACACACAAACCTAATGTCCACAGACCCATATTTTTAGCAATGGCAATGTTTAACATTTTCCCATTTTCTGGAATTACTTCTTTGTCTACATGTTTAGTATCTTGCTGCCTTATTTCTTGTGAATGTTCATTTTTCTGCTGCACCCCTAATTGAGGAAGCTGTAAGATAAATATTTTGTCTTGGTTCTCTATTCTCTTCTTTTACCTGTACTTCTATTTATAAGGCATACGAGAATCACAGCTGTAAAAGCATCCCTCAAAATTCAGCTGCTGTTCCCATGTTGTGAATAAAGAGATCACAGATTTCAGTTTGGAGCTGTCCTTTCACTTTCTTGTAGAAAAGTTCACTCTACCCTCCATATTATGCCGCCTGACTATTGAACCTTATTGATCTATTCTATACTCACAGAGGCATGAGCAGAAAGTTTAATTCAAATTTCCACCTTTGTTTCCTTTAAAGATGTGACTAGTCCTAGAGAAAGGATTATCGCTTACAAAGTATCTTTTATCCACTTTCTAGCTATATGTTTATCTTCTTTATATATAGCCAAAATATCATGAGGTATAGCCACCTGAGTAAGAGAAAGATAGGACTGGATCTCTTGCAAATTTCATGTAAAAATTCAAACACATTTAGCCACACTCCCCTTTTTAAAAAGGGGAAAAAGAAGAAGCTCCTTCTCAACTGTGTTGTCTAAATTATTTGTGACTGGCCAAATTATCACATGTGATACTCTCTCTTGAATTATCAGATGGGAGTTTCTTTGCAACGTATGCTTCAAAGTTTGGGGAAAGTTGACTCAGACACCCGACAGGCAGCAGGGAGAGAAATAATGTTGCATTTTCAAAATACCAACAGTCCAATTCTTCTTGGGTTAGTTGCCTAGGCTCCAAATGGGGATGGGCTCTTGTTCAGAACTGGGTCGTTCACATTTCTGAAGAAGGGAACTTTCTGGGCACATGAAGGAGTCAGAATAGAATAGAATAGAATAGAATAGAATAGAATAGAATAGAATAGAATAGAATAGAATCATAGAGTTGGAAGAGACCACAAGGGCCATCGAGTCCAACCCCCTGCCAAGCAGGAAACACCATCAGAGCACTCCTGACATATGGTTGTCAAGCCTCTGCTTAAAGACCTCCAAAGAAGGAGACTCCACCACACTCCTTGGCAGCAAATCCCACTGTCGAACGGCTCTTACTGTCAGGAAGTTCTTCCTAATGTTTAGGTGGAATCTTTTTTCTTGTAGTTTGGAATCATTGCTCCGTGTCCGCTTCTCTGGAGCAGCAGAAAACAACCTTTCTCCCTCCTCTATGTGACATCCTTTTATATATTTGAACATGGCTATCATATCACCCCTTAACCTCCTCTTCTCCAGGCTAAACATGCCCAGCTCCCTTAGCCGTTCCTCATAAGGCATCGTTTCCAGGTCTTTGACCATTTTGGTTGCCCTCCTCTGGACACGTTCCAGTTTGTCAGTGTCCTTCTTGAACTGTGGTGCCCAGAACTGGTCTTAAATGTCCAACACTCCTGTCAGGTGGTGGTGTGATTACTCGAGAGCAAACAGACAATACTCCGACCTGTCTTTTCCAGGCTTTTTTCTTAGTGCAAACTATTTACAGTGAAGAGCGTCACAAATTCATGTCCAGTTCAGTCGCTAGCAGAATCTGGGAGTGGATGGTCCTTGTACCTTCCCCAGCATAACAGTCATGTGACCCCCATCCTTCTCCTCCCCTCTCTGCGCTGAAACCTACTGCGCAGAGTGGGCGCTGGCAAAGGGGGACTTGCCTCCCCTCCGCTTTGCTCAGGCTCGGTGTTGAGGCTCTCCCTAGCATCTCCTGGTCCCTGCAACCCCTCCCCACTGCTTCGGAAGATCTTCGGAGGCTCTCTGCCCTTCCACCTCTCGCCTCTGAGCTGATGGCAGTTCCCTGACAACTCCTTTTCAACAGACATGTTTAAAAGGCTGTATGGTGGAAGAGTAATGTTTTCACCTGGTGCCTAAAAATATATAATGAAGGCTCCAGGCAAACCCCCCTGGGGAGAGCATTCCACAGACAGGGAGCCACCACTGAAAAGTTCCTGTTTCATGTTGCCCCCCATCCAGCCATCTCGTGGAGGAGGCACACAAAGAAGGGCCTCAGATGATGAACAGAAATTCCAGGATAGTTTGTATGCGCAGAAGCGGTCCTTGTACAACCTCTTAGTGGGCACAAAAAGGACCCGTGTTCAGTTGTACCAATACCATCCCAGAGCTATCTCTATCCGAATCTCCTAGGGTCCAGGTGTTGTGGAAAACTGAAATTCTGAAGTGCATTTGCTCTACACAACAACCTCTGTAGACATGGCTCTTCTAAGGTTGTGCTATGAAAATCAAAGCTGCCCTTTTTGTTTTAATACCAAACCAGTGGTCTATCCCCCTCCAGTCCCTTTCTGCCCACGCCGTACTTAACCTGATGAAGAGTCTGGTAAACTCAAAAGCTCACTCAATATTTTGTGACACTTTGGTTGGCCCTAATAAAGGGACATGGGATTTTTCACAATAAAACTGGCTGCTTAACCCTGAGCTGTGCATGGTAATGTAACTGAACCCTTTCCCTGCTTGGCTTATTTGGCCGGATTTCTTCTTGAGAAAAGCTATTATATATGGAGTGCAGAGACAAAAGACAACATGTTCGTCTTGTGAAATAAATGGTTTGTACTTCATCCCTGGGATGTGGGCGGCGCTGTGGGTTAAACCACAGAGCCTAGGACTTGCCAATCAGAAGGTCAGCGGTTCGAACCCCTACGACGGAGTGATCTCCCATTGCTCGGTCACTGCTCCTGCCAACCTAGCAGTTCGAAAGCACGTCAAAGTGCAAGTAGATAAATAGGTACCGCTCCGGCGGGAAGGTAAACAGTGTTTCCGTGCACTGCTCTGGTTTGCCAGAAGCGGCTTAGTCATGCTGGCCACGTGACCCAGAAGCTGTACGCCAGCTCCCTTGGCCAATAAAGCAAGATGAGCGCCGAAACGCCAAAGTCAGTCACGACTGGACCTAATGGTCAGGGGTCCCTTTACCTTTACCTTTACCTTTACTTCATCCCTGCCTGTCCCTGCTCCGCAACACCGTTGCTGGAGATCTAGCAGGCAAGCTTGATTTTTGTAGCACACTTTATGTAGGGTGGCCCTTGATACTGGTCCTGAAGCTGCAGCTGGTCTAAAGCAGTGCTGCACTGTTTCTTTCTCGCATAACCTTTTGGCAACATTGGGCACTTCTGTTGCATGTGGACCCTGCAAACACTCCTAACAGAGATGGGGAAATAGGCAGGTGTGGCTGGAGGATCAGGTTTTATGCCACGTCTCCATTCAAAAATTAGCCATTGGGGGGGGGGGAATATGCGGAAATAAGTAACAAGGAAAGTTGGTAAATAGATCAGGATATCTCTTGATATGATATGAGAGGAGTCCTGAGAGGAGAGGAGATATGATACCCATCTTTGAACATCTGTAGGTGTTTTTTTTCAAAAACAATTATTCATTTTATAACACTAATAAGCAACACAAACAAAAAACAAAGAATACAAACAAATTCTTGTCTTATCCTTATTTTTTCTAAACGTTGTTAAGTGAGCTTCCCCGAATCCCCCCATCTGATTTTTATTTTACCTCATCTTTAGCAGTTTACATATATCATAATTTTTAACCATTTTTTAATCTCACTTACTTTTACCATTATAATCTTCACATATTATCCCTTACAAATAATACTATTTTAAAATACACTATCTTCTACTGCTAACCCTACAGCCTATATCCACTTCCAAAGCTATTCTAAGATTTAAATAATAACATATATTTTTTCAAATATTCTTTAAACTTCTTCCAATCTTCTTCCACCGTCTCTTCTCTCTGGTCCCAGAGTCTCCCAGTCAGTTCGGCAAGTTCCATATAGTCCATACATCTTCGAACATCTGAATGGCTGAGACATGGAAGTTGGAGCAAACTTGTTTCTCCTGCTACAAATTATGAGATCCCAACAAAACATCAGGAAGAACTTTCTAACAATAAGAGCTGTTCGGCAGTGGAACAGACTCCCGCGAGAGGTGATGGACTCTCTTTCCTTGGAGGTTTGTAAACAGATGTTGGAAGCCCATCTGTCAGGGATTCTGTAGCTGAGATTCCTGCATTGCAGGAGGTTGGACTCAATGACCCTTGGGGTCCCTTCCAGCTCTACATGATATTCTTGTAAAGAAGCTGGTAAAATGCGGACTTGACTATGCTACCACTCAGTGGATTTGTAACTGGCTGACCGACCGAACCCAAAGGGTGCTCATCAATGGTTCCTCTTCATCCTGGAGAAGAGTGACTAGTGGGGTGCCACAGGGTTCTGTCTTGGGCCCGGTCTTATTCAACATCTTTATCAACGACCTGGATGATGGACTCAAGGGCATCCTGATCAAATTTGCAGATGACACCAAACTGGGAGGGGTGGCTAACACCCCAGAGGACAGGATCACACTTCAAAACGACCTTGACAGATTAGAGAACTGGGCCAAAACAAACAAGATGAATTTCAACAGGGAGAAATGTAAAGTATTGCACTTGGGCAAAAAAAATGAGAGGCACAAATACAAGATGGGTGACACCTGGCTTGAGAGCAGTACATGTGAAAAAGATCTAAGAGTCTTGGTTGACCACAAACTTGACATGAGCCAACAGTGTGACGCGGCAGCTAAAAAAGCCAATGCAATTCTGGGCTGCATCAATAGGAGTATAGCATCTAGATCAAGGGAAGTAATAGTGCCACTGTATTCTGCTCTGGTCAGACCTCACCTGGAGTACTGTGTCCAGTTCTGGGCACCACATTTCAAGAAGGACACTGACAAACTGGAACGTGTCCAGAGGAGGGCAACCAAAATGGTCAAAGGCCTGGAAACGATGCCTTATGAGGAACGGCTAAGGGAGCTGGGCATGTTTAGCCTGGAGAAGAGGAGGTTGAGGGGTGATATGACAGCCATGTTCAAATATATAAAAGGATGTCACATAGAGGAGGGAGAAAGGTTGTTTTCTGCTGCTCCAGAGAAGCGGACACGGAGCAATGGATCCAAACTACAAGAAAGAAGATTCCACCTAAACATTAGGAAGAACTTCCTGACAGTAAGAGCTGTTTGACAGTGGAATTTGCTGCCAAGGAGTGTGGTGGAGTCTCCTTCTTTGGAGGTCTTTAAGCAGAGGCTTGACAACCATATTTCAGGAGTGCTCTGATGGTGTTTCCTGCTTGGCAGGGGGTTGGACTCGATGGCCCTTGTGGTCTCTTCCAAATCTATGATTCTATGATTCTACGATTCTACAATTCTATCTCTGCGGCTCTCCTCTTAGTCTTACAGCAGCAGAGACCCTGTCAAATGATACAGAATTCTGAGAAGTGTGGTGAGAGAATTGTGTTTGACTCTGGGACTCCTTGAAGCTCCTTGGTGGTGCAGACTTGGGCAGACAACTCCCTGTCTCCACTATCTGTCCATCTGAACTTTACCCTGGAAGGTCTTCTCTTGACTTGAAAGAAGACCCTGAGCAGAGAGTAAACAGGTTGCACAATTTCAAAGAGGAGGTTCTTCCAAAGGTATGTAACAGGCTCAACTTGGGCTGTGCAGGTATTTTCTCTTCCCAGCTGGTCAGCAACACATTGCCTGCAGAGCTCCACAAGCCACCCACAACCTCCCCATGGATCTCCTGGGAGCAGCGGCCCTTTTCCTGGTCATCTGCCTCTCTTGCCTGACAGTTCTCTCAACATGGCGGCAGATGCACCACAAAAGCAAGATGCCACCTGGACCAACTCCCCTCCCCTTCATCGGGAACCTCCTCCAAGTCAGCACAAGCGATATGTACCGTTCACTCATAAAGGTAACTTTCTGTAACAGAGCTTTCCAAACTGTGTGTCACGACACGTTAGTGTGTTGGCTGCAGTGTGTAGATATCTCTCTCCTCCCCCCAGGGCTGGAAAGCGGTTAGTTTAACGTCCAGTTTGTTTCTAATACTGAATAACTGTGTTGTGAAATGACACATGTCTTTAAAAGTGTGTCGACAACATGAACGGTTTGGAAAGCTCTCTTCTATGATGCTTCATAGCACAGTTATCCGTTTTCTGAATTGTGGTTATAAAATCATTATTATATGCTGTTGGTGAATGAAGATCACTCTGGTCTGCCAACCCAGCCTTCTCCCTTGTCTTGTTGCAACTTTGATTCTCCCTCTCCATCCCTCTGCCTAATGGTGTGTGGAAATGGAGGGAAGTGCCGGTAGCTGATAGCCACAATGGATCTGCTTTGCCTCCGCCGTTGTAGGCAACAATGCCTTTGCATCCCAGTTTCTGGAAACCACATGAGGGAAGAGAGCTTTTATGTTTGCATCTTGCTTGAAGGTTTCCCAGAAGGTATGTGTAATGGTTATAAGGGGTTGCTTGTGCGTAAGTTACCGCCACTCCTGGCTAGGTTGCCTGGTTAAACCTGTCTCGGCTGACAGCCCTTCACTCCGTGGCCATTCAGTCACTCGCAGAATCCGTCAGTGGGCGTTTTTTGAACCTCTTCCAGCAAAGAAGTTGTTTGACGCCAAGTCTCCTCCTACTCTCCCTGCGCGGAAATCTTCTGCGCAGGGAGGGAGTGGGCAGAGGAGTGCCCGTGCTCTCCCCACTAGTTTCGGGCGAAGAGTCTTGGAGACCCCTCTCCGAATCCCCCATCTGACCCCCTTCTCTACTGGTGTTGCGCTGATTTCCTTCCCCACCTGATGAGCTTCCTCTCTCCCTGCTGGGCCCCTCTCCAGCATCGCTCGGGAGCCTTGCCTCCACCTCTGACTCCGATGTCAGTTCCCTGACAGTATGGTTGCGTGGCAAGTCCCCTCCCCCATGTGAAATGAAGACACTGGACACATTATTTAAGGTTAATGGGCATAAAAAAGCCACAACTTTATTGATTACAGAATTGAAAGGTATTGGCCTTAGGCATTGGCTCCTATCGACTACCTGGCATGGAGTCCGGGAAGGGTTATCCACAAGCCGTGGGAGTCCTGTTGAAGTACGCCAACTAGGATCCCATGGGTGTCACCGCTCGGGAGCGTGCCGGAGGCCCTTACCTCCCTAGGTTTCGGACAAGGCAACACCCCCCGGAGTCCTCTACCGGACTACCCTTTCCATTGGGGGAAGGTGATGGCGCTTCCTTCCCCCCCGTCATTTGCATAACAATTGACCCCTGCCAATGCCTAACCGCCAATACCGAAGAAGTTGTGACGTTTGCTACGAGGTAGGCGAAAAAACCGAAAGGCTAGAAGTGCGCCAAATTGGAAAAATTCCTACCAGGCCCCTTGCAGCGACCAACCGAAGTCCATAGCAAGGTCATAGCTAGCTAAGCCTAAAGGGTGGGTGGGATGGGGGGGGGAAACCCGCTCAGCTGGAAAGGGGAAAGAGGGCGGTCCCCGGGCGTGCCTGGCCTTAAATAGGCTAGGCCCTGCCTCCCCAGCCCGCCGATTGGCAGGCTGGGTCAAAGGCACGCCCGGGGATTCCCTGTTCTCGCGGGGGCAAAAGGCCAGCCCCCACGTGTGTGGGAGGGGATAGCCCCGCAACACCCTCTCCTCCCAAGCTCAGAAATGGCTTTACCAGACGTCCCCGTTTCCCATGGACAGTCCTCGGATTTACAAATCTGTCCCCAGACAAAATCCGTCCCCCGGATTTCTTTTAATGTCCCCGGATTTATGTGTTAAGTCTTGTAGATTTATTAGTAGGGAATGAATGTTGCGTGGTGGGTTCAACGGCACAAGACACATCATATGGGGACTTCCGGCGAGGTGACATGGCGGGCGCCATGGCAGGAGCAAGCAGAAGTCAGCCAGAGCCAACTGCGCTACCAGGCTGGCTCCGGGCTGCTGAGACAGCCGCTGCTGCCGCCACTGCCGAGGGGGGACTGGGGACGCCCGGCACGTCAACTGGGGGAACTGCTGACTCTCCCACAACCAAAATCGAGGCGGGAGAGAGAGCACGTGGCCACCCGGCCAACTGCCCAGTGGCACTCCGGGGCCAGGAAAACCCCGGAGGCGACGTAGGGTGAAGGAGGAGAGGAGAAGGAGGAAGGAGAAAAAAGAGGGGAGCCCCGACCATGCCGCGCCACTGACACCGCCGACGCCACTGAGGAGAAGTAAGAGAGCACGTGGCCGAGCCCAGGCCTGACTTAAGACTACTCCCCAGTGGCTAGCTCTCCAAGAGAGCAGGGCCCAGAGGAAGACCACGCAACAGAGGAGACCACAGAAGAGATGATATTACTTTAAAAATATAAATAAATACAGTGGTGCCCCGCAAGACGAATGCCTCGCAAGACGAAAAACTCGCTAGACGAAAGGGTTTTCCGTTTTTCGAGGCGCTTCGCAAGATGAATTTCCCTATGGGCTTCCTTCGCAAGACGAAAACGTTTTGTGAGTCTTGGGAGTTCTTTCCCTTTTTTCCCTTTTTCTAAGCCGCTAAGCCGCTAAGCCGTCAATGAGCTTGCTTCGCAAGACGAAAAAACCGCTAGACGAAGAGACTCGCGGAACGAATTATTTTCGTCTTGCAAGGCACCACTGTAAACATTTTTAATAACTTCTTTTTCCTCTTTTCAAAAAAAAAAAAAAAGTGTCCCCTAATTCTTTGAAAAAAAATCTGGTAACCTTGCCAGAAGTGGCATCTGGTTGGACTCTAGATGTGCCCCCTTTTTAACCTGATCAGCAGGCTCTCCTTGTGCTCTCTTTTACAGATCTGTGAGAAATATGGTCCTGTCTACACCATCCACTTAGGGCCCCGCCGTGTTGTGGTCTTGTGTGGATACGATGCTGTGAAGGAGGCCCTGGTGGATCAGGATGAAGATTTCAGTGACCGTGGAGAACAAGCCACGTTGGACTGGTTTTTCCGGGGTTACGGTCAGTCTCTTCTTGGGCAATCCTTGGCCTGAGAACATGATTACTGGCATTTATATGCCCTTTTTATCACGCTTAGCACTGGAGAGTCTCATTGGCCCTTCTCATGGTCCTATGCAGTAGATCATTGTTAAACTCCTCTTACTGAGGGAAGTCTCTCTCTCTCTCTCTCTCTCTCTCTCACACACACACACACACACACACACACACACACCTTACACTTAGAATGTTCTCTCAAAAGCTGAAATTGGATCTTTCAGACCAAACCATATTCTAAAAAGCAAAAAATCTAATTTTTTTGTGGTTTCAGCCACAATGTCATTCAATCCTGCTCCTTATTCCTCACTCCTTTGCTTCTCAGGGGTTGGCTTCAGTAATGGGGAACGGGAAAAACAGCTACAGCGCTTCTCCATCACGACGCTGAGGAATTTTGGGATGGGAAAGAGATCCATTGAAGAGCGGATCCTGGAGGAAGCCCATTTCCTGCTGGAATCCCTGAGGGCAACAAAAAGTGAGCTCAGTTTTTGTAACTTCAAGAAATGTTGCTTCGTGATAGAAATGTTTGACAGTGAACTGAGTGTTTGAATGTTGGTCATCTGCAAGCCATTTTGAGAGTTGTTGATGAACGTCGAGAGCGAAAACGTCGAAGGAAAGCACCATTAAACACATAGTGCTTTCTGCGAATTGAAACTCTCCCTCTCTCATATAATATTAGAAGCTGGACTCACACCTTGAAGTTGATCCATGGTAGAGTCTTAGTAAACGAAAGGTCATGCAGTTTTGCACAAGGATGTTGCTGAGACAATCAGACAAATGTTCAGAGACCAGGAGTTAGTGCTCAGGAGCTGAGCACTCCTGCTTCACCTGACATCATAAGAACATAAGAAATCCCTGCTCAATCTAGCCACTGGCTCATCTAGTGCAGAATTTTAGGGTTTGAAGGGACCCCAAGGGTCTTCTAGACTGATACGGAAAGGGGGGCATGTCTTCTTCACCTTCTTCTTCGCTACAATATATTTCCAATTGTCAATGTCAAAAGGGACTAAAATCTATAAAATTCATAGAAAATCAACGTGCCAATTTGCTCAATTTCTCTAGGACTCCATCACACCTCCCCTGTCCTCCATAATCCCTCAAGCAAGGTGTCAAGACCCTAATCCTGTCAAATCACTCTGCCAAGCCTTTCCTCCGGGCAATGCCAATACATGGACCATTGTCTTCTCATCACCGGTACTCAGGATGTGCTTATCTGCGCATATCTCCAGCTCTGCATATTCCCCCCTCCCTCCTCCATATGTTAATTCTGTGTAACCCAACCTCTCCTTAATGTCAAAACAAAAAATTCCTTCCAGTAGCACCTTAAAGACCAACTAAGTTAGTTCTAGGTATGAGCTTTCATGTGCATGCACACTTCTTCAGATACACTGAAACAGAAGTCAGAAGTGTATCTGAAGAAGTGTGCATGCACACGAAAGCTCATACCTAGAACTAACTTAGTTGGTCTTTAAGGTGCTACTGGAAGGAATTTTTTGTTTTGACTATGGCAGACCAACACGGCTACCTATCTGTAACTCTCCTTAATGTATTCATGATGTAACTGGGATGTATTTTGCACTGTATTCTGGGACATGGAGGGAAGTTTCAAAAGTTCATGTCACCCCTTTCTTGCTGTTCAATCTCGCCTTGAACCTGTTACGCAATAAACTTGGATCTTCTGCAGCTTGCTCCTGTCTCTGGCTGAGCTCATTTTCCTCCGCAGGGACCCGCGGACTTATTCCGACGAGCTGGGTGGCAGAGCAGCCTCGCACCCAGATTTAGCCGTAACAAAGACCAATCCCCCTGTGTGATGGGTTTGGGAGGCCTTTCACAAGAAATACCTCTGCTCATTCAGAGATGTCTTTATTTACATCTATTTACAAGATGCAGAGCATAGCTTCATGCGTCCGAATTGTCCGCTGCAGATCCCAGAAGTGGGAGCTTTTGGCTCCTCCTCCAGCAAAGCAGCTTGTTGTTATTGTTTAGTCATTTAGTCATGTCCGACTCTTCGTGACCCTATGGACCAGAGCACGCCAGGCACTTTTGTCTTCCACTGCCTCTCGCAGTTTGATCACTGCCTTGCCATGGCGAAGGGGCTTGAATAACTCAGAGAAGCTATGAACTATGCCGAGCAGGGCACCCAAGACGGATAGGTCATAGTGGAGAGTTTTGACCAAACGTGATCCACCTGGAGGAGGAACTGGCAAGCTACTCCAGTATCCCTGCCAAGCAAACTCCATGGACAAAGACAACAGGCATCTAAAGCAGCTTAGGCAATCCCAAACACCTCAAGAAGGACACTGACAAACTGGAACGTGTCCAGAGGAGGGCAACCAAAATGGTCAAAGGCCTGGAAACGATGCCTTATGAAGAACGGCTAAGGGAGCTGGGCATGTTTAGCCTGGAGAAGAGGAGGTTCAGGGGTGATATGATAGCCATGTTCAAATATATAAAAGGATGTCACATAGAGGAGGGAGAAAGGTTGTTTTCTGCTGCTCCAGAGAAGCGGACACGGAGCAATGGTTCCAAACTACAAGAAAGAAGATTCCACCTAAACATTAGGAAGAACTTCCTGACAGTAAGAGCTGTTCGACAGTGGAATTTGCTGCCAAGGAGTGTGGTGGAGTCTCCTTCTTTGGAGGTCTTTAAGCAGAGGCTTGACAACCATATGTCAGGAGTGCTCTGATGGTGTTTCCTGCTTGGCAGGGGGTTGGACTCGAGGGCCCTTGTGGTCTCTTCCAAATCTATGATTCTATGATTCTATGATTCTTTGTTCCCTGTGTTTTAACCCTCTCCGGTCCTGCACAGAAGAAACTGGCGTTGCCTCTCCCTCTGTGCCTGAGCTGGTAGAGAGGTGTTACTGCTCGCTAACATCACGGAGCCTTCCTGCCACCTGAGTGCCTTCCCCTTGCTCTCCACCCTCTGTTACTCCTGCCTCTTTTACAGGCTCCCATCCCTCCTCCTCCTCCTCCTCCTCCTCCAGCTCCGGAGCCTTCCCTGCCAGCTCCGTGACACCCTGCAATTCAGGAATCACAGCTAAAAAATCTGCGACATGTAGCCCACCCTCTGGAGCAGCAGAAAATGAGCTTGCTCCATCCTCCATATGACAGCCCTTCTCCCACCACCACAAACCTGGGTCCAAATCATCCTGTCCTGCACTTTCCCTGGAGGCCTTTTGCTCAGGTGGTTTTCTACCACTCTCATCATCTTAAGATGGACATAAGGTCAACTCCGGTTAGGTTTTCTGTGTCCTGCCTGAGGCCTAGATTTCAACCCATAACATGGATAAGGCAAGGACTGGGCAGCTTTGCAAGTCAAGTGTAGCCTTGACTTGTTCCTGGGCTGAGTGACTTGAGGGGGGGTGTCTCTCTTTCTAGGTGCACCCTTTGACCCCACCTACATCCTGAGCCGCTCTGTGTCGAACGTCATCAGCTCCATCATCTTTGGCAACCGCTTTGAATATAAAGATGAGGAATTCCTCTCCTTGCTCACCACTATGCAGGAAACCTACCAGTTTGTTTCCAGCTCTTGGGGACAGGTAAGTTGGAGGGGAAGGGGAGAACTTCTATTGTGCGTTTGTGACTAATGCTATTTGTCTTGATCTGCTGAAGGCACGGTACGCAGGACAGCCAGCTCTCTGTGGGGCTCTGTCATTACCCCCTTGTCCAGCAGTGGTCAAGACTGATCAGAAGCTGTAGCATCACCTGCTAAGGAGCGAGATCACATTCAGAGGTCTGAGTGAGGGTGGCTAACAAAGGCACGCATTAAATTCTTCCATACCACCACAGCCTAGACCAGAACTCTCACGGGTGCCTTTCACGCCCAAACCAAATGCCGCCCAATAATAATACAGTGGTACCTCGGGTTAAGTACTTAATTCGTTCCGGAGGTCCGTTCTTAACCTGAAGCTGTTCTTAACCTGAAGCACCACTTTAGCTAATAGGGCCTCCCGCAACCGCTGCGCTGCTGGAGCATGATTGCTGTTCTCATCCTGAAGCAAAGTTCTTAACTCGAGGTACTATTTCTGGGTTAGCAGAGTCTGTAACCTGAAGCGTATGTAACCTGAAGCGTATGTAACCCAAGGTACCACTGTAGTGTTGACATTTGTTGCAACAAGCTTTTCCCTCTGAGCTCTCCATGGTGCTGCAACTCCTGATCTGCCTTGCTCTTTGGTCAGGCTCTGCCTGGAGCAACTTTACAATGCTGTTTCAAACACACCGTCTGATTCCTCTTCATCCTTGTCCTCATTCCACCTTTGTCCATCACAAAGGGGAAGTCAAGCCCTGAGGATGTCCCTGTGACAGGTTTATAGCTTAGTCAGCACTTGGTACCAAGTTGTTTCTGTGCGGAGCTCAGAGGAACCAAGTGAAAGAGGAACTCCTGCTTCTGCCTGCCCCCCAAAATCAATCTCAAGTCACTTTGTTCAGTATCTGTTCTCTCTCTTTTTCCTGCCAACTCGGCATTCCTTCAAACCCGACACACGCAGCTCTACGAGATGTTCTCGGGCATCATGCAGCACCTGCCCGGCCCACAAGAGAAAGCCTTCAAGAAGCTCTTGCTCATGAAAGAGTTCTTTGTGAGGAAGGTAAAAGCAAACAAGGAGACCCTGGACCCCAACAACCCTCGGGATTTCATTGATTGCTTCCTAGTGAAAATGCAGCAGGTACGATTGTGTTCTTCTAAGTACTATGGTCAATTTCTGTGTAAGGAAACTTTGTAGACCCTGATTCAACCAGGAAAATTTTGAGACTTGGATGGCTTTAAAAGAAGATTCGACACATTGATGAGGAGAGTTCTATTGAAGGCTGCTGGCCAGGATGGCTGTGCCCTACCCTCCATGGGTTGGTTGCAACCATGCCTCTGAATACTGGTTTTTGGAAACCACAGGAGAGGAGAGGGCTCTTGTGCTTGAACCCGCCTTCCCAGTGGATCATCTGGTTGGCTGCTGTGAGAACAGGATGCTGGACTAGATGGGCCTGATTCAGCAGGCACTTCTCCTTTGCCTCTGTAGCCTTTCTTCACAAAGGGACTGTGTGACTCCTCCCTCCCTCTCCACCCAGCCCTCCGTTTCCTACTCAATCATTGGGTTGCTTTTCAGAACTCTACAACTGTCCCTTCCCCCTCAGCCAATCACTAGGAGAGAGATCTTCATAGAAAGGAGGCACTCAGGTGGTGCTGCGGGTTAAACCACAGAGCTTAGGACTTGCCAATCAGAAGGTCAGCGGTTCGAATCCCCTGCGATGGGGTGAGCTCTCGTTGCTCGGTCCCTGCTCCTGCCAACCTAGCAGTTCGAAAGCACATCAAAGTGCAAGTAGATAAATAGGTGCGGCTCTGGTAGGAAGGTAAACGGCGTTTCCGTGCGCTGCTCTGGTTTGCCAGAAGCGGCTTAGTCATGCTGGCCACATGACCCGGAAGCTGTACGCCAGCTCCCTCGGCCAGTAAAGCGAGATGAGCGCCGCAACCCCAGAGTCGTCCACAACTGGACCTAATGGTCAAGGGTCCCTTTACCTTTATGTTTACCTTTACTAAGATATAACAAGTGAAACATCTTCTTTTCTTGTTTTTCTTCTGCCTAGGAAAAGGAAAACCCAAACTCAGAGTTCTTCCAAGAGAATCTTGTTATGACGGCCCTCAATGTCTTTTTCGCTGGCACAGAAACGGTCAGCACCACCTTGCGCTATGGCTTCCTGCTTCTACTGAAATACCCAGAGATCGAAGGTGAATGGGGAAAGGGCTGGAAAAGAGGGTGGAGAGCTGTGTCCTTGCCTTTCTATGGGATGGTCCCTCTTTGTTTTCCCAGCTATGAGCTGGGGTCCTTGTTTAGTTCCCTGAAGGTGCACTTTTGGTCACATCTAGCTGATTTCTCAACAGAGAAGGTCCACAAAGAAATTGAACGTGTGATTGGCCTGAATCGCATTCCCAACATGGATGACCGTCCCCTGATGCCCTACACGGATGCTGTGATCCACGAGATCCAGAGATTCTCAGATCTGGTCCCAACAGGCGTAGTAAGACGTGTGACCCGTGATACCCAGTTCCGGGGATACACCATTCCCAAGGTATTGTGGTTCCATTAATTCCTGAGACGAAGACTCTGCCATTCAGTACAATCTCCAGACATATTTTGAAGGCCGACAAAATTCCCTTAGGTACCTCTGTCCCTGACCTATCTGTCATCACCGCTCTAGGGTTATAAGAGTCAAATCCAAAATAAGACCAGAAGAGCCTGTTAGATTTCTGTTATGCCACTGTGCAGTTTTTTGGAGTCACAAGACTCTGTTTACATTCCAGACTGTTGGAAGGACACGGGAGACGGATGTTGATGTTACTGGTTTCCTGTTTCTATGTTCCAGTTGTTCACTGACTCTCACAGAGAGCAGATGCATATTCTTTTCTGTCCTGCATAGTTAGAAATAAATGTAGTGATGTAGCACACATTTCTTGGCTCCTTCTACTGTTTGGGTACTCTGCGTAATGGAGGAGCGTGCCTGAAGCCTCATCAAAGGCTTAGGTCATTAATCACCATCGGAGGAGGAGAGCCTGGTGGATTCGGAAGATGCGACGAGGAGGAGAGCCATTGCAGCTCGGCCGTACGGAGCCTCCGACAGAGCCCAGCCAAATGACACTACGTTAGGCCCATTTGTCTTGGTGCCTTCTTCCCCAAAGGAGTGGTGGTGGGTTTTCTTATGAGGCTGAAAGGTGGCTTAGTTCTAACCCTCCAAAAGCTACGGTATTGTCAGGGAACTGCCATCGGAGCCAGAGGCGGAGGGAAGGCTCCAGAGGGATGCCGGAGAGGGTCCCAGCAGGGAGAGAGGCAGCCCATCTGCTGGGGAAGGAAATCAGCGTAGCACCAGTGGAGAAGGGGGGCAGATGGGGGAATCGGAGAGAAGGCTCCAGGACTCCTCGCCGGAGACCAGCGGGGAGAGCACGGGTCCTCTGCTGCCCACACCCTCCCTGCGCAGAAGACTTCCGCGCAGGGAGAGTAGGAGGAGACGGGGCGTCAAAGAACTTCTTTGCTGGAAGAAGTTCAAGAAACACCCACTGACGGATTCTGCCAGCGATTGAGACAGCCACGGATGGGTGGCTGTCCAGACAGAAAGGGATCACCCAGGTAACCCAGCCAGGTGTGGCGACAACCTACGCACGAGCAACCCCCTAGAACCATTACAGGTATTTTTCTTACATGGAGCAGCTGCTAATTTAACTTCATGAAGGCAAAGTTATTACCAACCAGATACCTATGGGAAGGCCACAAAAACAGGACATTTTAATAATCATTGTCATCGTCATCATCTTCTGAATATTAGTACTGGAGGGTTGCTAATGGATCATCACAGTTGCCTGCATTTGGGGACTCTCCTCAGAGATGCATGGCTATGGGGGCCACCATGATAGTTTTCTGTAGTACAGAACTGAGCAGTACACTACTGGGCCTGGTGGTTGATCACAGGATTTGCTCCTCCAAATCTCAGAATGATTTCTTGCCCCCCAGAAGAATCTCCCATTTCTCCCGTATCTTCTCATTTCTCTTCCTTTCTTGTTCAGGGGACTGAAGTGTTTCCCATGCTCGGGTCTGTGCTGAAAGACCCCAAACATTTTGCAAGACCAGATGTGTTTGACCCCCAACATTTCCTGGATGACAATGGGCAGTTCAAGAAGAATAAGGCTTTTATGCCTTTCTCTGCTGGTGAGTGAGTCCCCTTCCATTTCCAGACTCTCCTTAGCTGTCTATAAAGGCACTGTGAAAGCCCATATTCACCTTCCTCCTCTTTCCTAGGGAAGCGCTATTGCTTTGGAGAACATCTGGCCCGAACGGAACTTTTCCTCTTCTTCACCAGCATCCTGCAGAACTTCCGCTTCAAATCCCCCATCCCTCCTGAAAAGATAGACATCTCTCCCATGCTGGTTGGCTTTTTCAATGTCCCACGTTTTTATGAAATGTGTGCCATTCCCCTCTGAAGGTGGTCAGGTGTCTTGGAGAAGTGGAGTCCCATTGTCACCTACCTTGGCCACCCAACTGACAAAAGAGGGGGCATTCTTCAACAAGTAAAGGGCCAGAGCAGGTTAACCATCTCATGCCCTCATCCTTTCTTTTGAAGCTCCTCCATTATCTCTATTTCCATTTGTGGAATTTCCTTCCTCTGCCATGGTTGTAGAATACATTTAATATTACAGTCATACTTTGGGTTACAGATGCTTCAGGTTGTGTTTTTTTGGGTTACGGACCGCCGAAACCCAGAAGTACTGGAACGGGTTACTTCTGGGTTTTGGTGGTCGCGCATGCGCAGAAGCGCTAAATCGTGGTTTGTGCATGCGCAGAAGTGCCGAATCGCAACCTGCACATGCACAGATGCGCAGCTGTGGGTTGTGGACACTGCGGGTTACGAACATGCATCCCTCACAGATCACGTTCGCAACCCAAACGTCCACCGTGTGTGTGTGTGTGTGTGTGTAGCAAAGATGTGTATATAACATAACATCCACACTTGCATAGCAAGTATCAGATTGTACATTAACATGAATGATTCTTATTAATCCAGTGTCTAATGTCCCAGGTAGAGCACAGGTTTTTTAAAATGCCTCATGAATAGTCATTTTCAGGGAATAATATAGTCCAAGCCGTTTTGTGCAGATAGATATTATCTGGAAATCAGCTTCAGCTGGTGCAGAATTTGGTGGCAAGGTTGTTCACTGCAACAAGAGAGTTTGCAGATAAGGCCAATGACAGCACTGGCTGCCAATTAGCTTCTGGGCCCAATTTAAAGTGGTGGTTTTCCCCTATGAAGCCTTTAATGGTTCTGGACCGCAATACCTGAAAGACTGCCTCTCCCCATATAGACTGACTCAGATCCTGTGTTCATCATCTGATGCCCTTCTTCATGTGCCTCCTCCATGAGAGGTCCAGAGGGTGGCAACACAAGAAGAGGCAGGGAAGGACTGGAGGTGGACAGTCCCTAACCCTAACCCTAACCCAAGGTACCACTGTAATAGCTTTTCTCAAGAAGAAATCCGGCCAAATAAGCCAAGCAGGGAAAGGGTTCAGTTATATTACCATGCACAGCTCAGGGTTAAGCAGCCAGTTTTATTGTTAAAAATCCCATGTCCCTTTATTAGGGCCAACCAAAGTGTCACAAAAGATTGAGTGAGCTTTTGAGTTTACCAGAATCTTCATCAGGTTAAGCACGGCGCGGGCAGAAAGGGACTGGAGGGGGACAGACCACTGGTTTGGTATTAAAACCAAAAGGACGGCCTTGTTTTTCGTTGCACAGCCTTAGAAGAGGCATGTCTACAGAAGTTGTTGTGCAGAGCCGATGCACTTCAGAATTTCAGTTTACCACAACACCTGGGCTCTAGGAGATTTGGAGAGAGATGGCTCTGGGATGACATTGGTACAACTGCACATAAGTCCTTTTTGTGCCCACTAAGAGGTTGTGTGGTGGTTTCCACAAGGACCACCTCTCCCCATACAAACTATCCTGGAGTTTGTGTTCATCATCTGAGGCCCTTCTTTGTGTGCCTCCTCCATGAGAGGGTTGAAGGGTGACAACATGAGAATGGGGCCTTCTCTGCAGTAGCTCCGCAGCTGTGGAATGCTCTCCCCAGGGAGGTTTGCCTTGTGCCTTCACTATATATATTTTAGGCACCAGGTGAAAACGTTCCTTCTCAACCAAAACTTTGGCTGATTAATATTCTACAGCCATTTAAGATGTGCCTGTGGGAAGCGGGGTATTGTTTCACTGTTTGTTGTTGTTGTTTAGTCGTTTAGTCGTGTCCGACTCTTCGTGACCCCCTGGACCAGAGCACGCCAGGCCCTCCTGTCTTCCACTGCCTCCCGCAGTTTGGTCAAACTCATGCTGGTAGCTTTGAGAACAGTGTCCAACCATCTCGTCCTGTTGTCCCCTTCTCCTTGCGCCCTCCATCTTTCCCAGCATCAGGGTCTTTTCCAGGGAGTCTTCTCTTCTCATGAGGTGGCCAAAGTCTTGGAGCCTCAGCTTCAGGATCTGTCCTTCCAGTGAGCACTCAGGGCTGATTTCCTTCAGAATGGAGATGTTTGATCTCCTTGCAGTCCGTGGGACTCTCAAGAGTCTCCTCCAGCACCAGAATTCAAAAGCATCAATTTCGCTGTTTAGCTATTTACTTGTGTTTTTATCTTGTATTTTATTCCATGAACCGCCCAGAGACCTTGGGATGAAGGGCAGTATATAAATCAAATAAAGAAATAAATAAGACCTGTTTCACATTGGATTCTAACCCGCAGGAGCCAGCATGGTCGTCAGTTAGGGGTGATAATGATGGAAGTTGTATTCCAACAACAACTGGAGGGCCAACCGATGAATATTATAGAGCTACTCTGCAACTTTGTGATCCTCACAATACTGAGTGGCTTGGGGCTAGGGCAGGAGTGCCATGGCACTGGTACCGAAATTTGTGGGTGCCCAGGCCCTTCCTGGGGACTTTTGTGGGTGCTCAGGCACCCAGGGCCTGAGAGAGTAGGCACCTATGGGCTGGGGATACAACTGGGGTGCTGTCCTAGAGGAGAGAATGGACCCCCTGCCCTTTTCCCTTTAGAAGCTGAAGGAGGGGATGCTGCTGCCATATCCATGGAGGGGCAGTCAAAGGACAGGGGTGAGTATTTAAGGGCTTTCTGCAGGGATCTTGGCCATGTCAGAGAAAAACAAGCTGTTGCCCAAGTGGATCTAATTCAGCAGGGCATTTCTGCAATCATTCTGATCCGGTAGGTTGTTAGTCTACTAAAGAAGCAGAATGGTGAAGCAGAACGACTTGGATGAAAGAATTGTGGGGATGCTCATCAAATCTCCAGATGACATGAAACTGGGAGGGGTAGCCAATGCCATAGAAGAGAAAATCGGGATTCAAGACGACCTTAACAGATTGGAAAACTTTTGCCCAAACTAACAAAATGAATATCAGTATTTCCGGGATTTGGCGGTCCATAACCTGAAAAAATGCAACCTGAAGTGTCTCTAACCCGAGGTAAAGGTAAAGGGACCCCTGACCATTCGGTCCAGTCGTGACCGACTCTGGGGTTGCCGCACTCATCTCGCTTTATTGGCCGAGGGAGCCGGCGTACAGCTTCCGGGTCATGTGGCCAGCAGGACTAAGCCGCTTCTGGAGAACCAGAGCAGCGCACGGAAATGCCATTTACCTTCCCGCCGGAGCTGTACCTATTAATCTACTTGCACTTTGATGTGCTTTTGAACTGCGAGGTTGGCAGGAGCAGGGACCAAGCAACGGGAGCTCACCCCATCGCGGGGTGTGATGGCCTGGGATTCCGATTCAGAGGCTGAACCAGAGGAATCCCAGCCTGCACAGGAGTCCCCGCCTCTAGGGCCGGCCTTTATCTTCTCTGAGGCCAGGGGCGGTCCTGGCCCCCAGGAGACCCGCCTCTCCTGGCCTTAAGGTGAGCACTCCTCCTGGGAGAAACCAGTTCCCTTCGCCTCTCTGCCCTGAGTCTCTGCAGTTCAGGAGAGGCTAAAGGGTTACTGGGCCCAGGGGGAGACTCACCTGCAGGCACTGAGTCCTCAACCACCTCTGGAGCCAGAGTGGAATCACCTGGTGCCTGCTCCTGAGGATCCGGCACAGGTGCAGGCGCTTCAGAATCAAGGCCCTGCCCCAGTTCAGCCAGCCCTGGAGGCGGGGACTCCTGTGCAGGCTGGGATTCCTCTGGTTCAGCCTCTGAATCGGAATCCCAGGCCATCACACGGGGATTCAAACTGCTGACATTCTGATCGGCAAGTCCTAGGCTCTGTGGTTTAACCCACAGTGCCACCTGAAGTAATAGTCCCACTCTATTCTGCGTCAGATCACACCTGGAATACTGTGTCCAGTTCTGGGCACCACAATTTAAGAAGGATGTTGGCAAGCTGGGAGGTCGGCAGAGGAGGGCAACCAAGATGTTCAAGGGTCTGGAAACCAAGCCTTATGAGGAACAGTTGAGGCAGCTGGGCATGTTTAGACTGGATAAGAGGAGACTGAGAGGAAACATGTTAGCCATCTTCAGATATCTCAAGGGCTATCTCATGGAAGAGGGAACAAGCTCATTTTTTTGTTGCTTCAGATTGTAGCGCCCAAACCAATTTCATCCAGTTACAAGAAAGCAGGAATAACCTTCTGGTGATAAGAGCCCTTCAACAGCGGAATGGACTCCCTTGGGGGATTATGGACTCTTCTTCATTGGAGATTTTTAAGCAGAGGTTGGGTGGCCATCTGTCATGGATGCTTTGGTTGAGATTCCTGCATTGGAGGGGGTTGGACTAGATGGCTCTCAAGGTCCCTTTGAATTAGGGTTGCCACAAAGGTTTTTTGACCAAAGTTGTTGAGCGATCTCCAACCGGATGCCGTTCACAATGGCTGAATGTGGTATACCCAACTTTGAATTCTACAGTTCTATGATTCTGAGAGCCAGTGTGGTGTAATGGTTAAGAGCGATAGACTCGTAATCTGGGGAACCGGGTTTGCTTCCCTGCTCCTCCACCTGCAGCTGCTGGGTGACCTTGGGCCAGTCACACTTCTTTGAAGTCTCTCAGCCCCACTCACCTCACAGAGTGTTTGTTGTGGGGGAGGAAGGGAAAGGAGAATGTTAGCCGCTTTGAGACTCCTGAAGGGGAGTGAAAGGCGGGATATCAAATCCAAACTCCTCCTCCTCCTCCTCCTCCTCTTCTTCTTCTTCTTCTTCTTCTTCTTCTTCATGTGCGGATGGTCCAATATAAATTCACCCCAATACTGCAGAATTTTGCTCTGTTCAGAGGACAAATCTAAGCTCAGAGGACAAATTTCTATGTATCCCAAATGGACAGTTCAGTTTGTCACCCTAGTTCCCTCTTTAAAAACTGCCACATTAAGGGGGGGGGTTAGTCCCCCTACATATCAGTTTGCCATTGCTTTTCTCCCAAGAAGCAGGCGTCTTTTGATTTCGTGACTGCTGTCACCATGAAGCATGGCTGCATGTCAGCATGAAGATAGCCAACCTCAAATTATCAGATAGGGAGCCCTGAGTTTCTTCGCACTGTGCGCTTTAAGGGTCAGAAAATGTTGACCCAGATGGCCGATATGCTGCAGGGAGAGGTTTAGAGAATGTCACTTGGGCAATAAAAAGAAACAGCCAACTCCAAAATGCCTGTAAGCTGCAAGTAAACTTGAGATAAATCTGACCACTTGGTGTTTCAAAAAAACCACTGAGATAAATCTGACCACTTGGTGTTTCAAGGAATTCTTGTTTTGAGAGTTGGCTAGAGCACAAATAAATAGTCTCTTAACCCAGAACTGGACCATTCACATTTCTGTAGAAGGAAACCTTCTGGACAAATGAAGGAGCTTCCAAACATTTTTCTCTCTCCCTACCTCCTTCTCCCTCCCCCACCTCCAAATGACCCAAAAGACCTCTCTGAAATATGCAAAAATAATTCTGCAAGGAGGCAGCAGAAGTCTCCTGTCCCAAGGACCAGAGGGCAGGTGATCTGTGATGGGGTGACTTCCCCGTGCTGTTGTCTCTCAAGGGCCAAGGCCTTTGGAGCTGGAGCTGTGACTTGCCCTCCGAGGCCAACGTATGAAGGGAGCCAGCCAAGACAGGTCAGAAGTAGAATCCAGGAATTCCCAAAAGGGCCCTATATAGAACCTAGTGATCTGTACATCTAAAGCGGACCGTGAACACCACAAGGGAATGGCTCTCCCTATCTCTGCGATCTCCTGGGTGACACATACGCAACTAGGCAGTTGAACGTGCATGCGTACTCTGTCCATTTCCCTCCCTCCAAGCGGCCCCGGGCACTGCAAACCCACAATATGCCACTGAATGAACTCCTCCACTTTCCAGAGTTTCAAGAAGTGGGTCAAAGGGTCACCTAGCCAGAGAGAGGGAGAGATGCAGCCTTGTCACTTAACTCCAGGGGGCGCCACAAAGAGTCGAAACCCAATGAGGAATGGTTGAAGGAGTCAGGTATGTTAAGTCTGGAGAAGAGAAAGGTATTTGAAAAAGGTATTTAAATATACCTTTGTGGAGAAATATACCTTTCTGGAGAAATATGGGACGCAGGTGGCGCTGTGGGTTAAAGCCTCAGCGCCTAGGACTTGCCGATCGAAAGGTCGGCAGTTCGAATCCCTGCGGCGGGGTGCGCTCCCGCTGCTCGGTCCCAGCGCCTGCCAACCTAGCAGTTCGAAAGCACCTCCGAGTGCAAGTAGATAAATAGGGACCACTTACCAGTGGGAAGGTAAACGGCGTTTCCGTGTGCGGCTCTGGCTCGCCAGAGCAGCGATGTCACGCTGGCCACGTGACCCGGAAGTGTCTCCGGACAGCGCTGGCCCCTGGCCTCTTAAGTGAGATGGGCGCACAACCCCAGAGTCTGTCAAGACTGGCCCGTACGGGCAGGGGTACCTTTACCTTTACCTTCTGGAGAAACCAGAGGCCTTTCTCCTGGGCATGGTCAGCCAATTGGTGTTAAAGAAGGATAGAACTTTCTTTATGTACGCCACAACAGCAGCAAGAATACTAATTGCAAAGTATTGGAAGACACAAGATCTACCCACCTTGGAAGAATGGCAGATGAAAGTAATGGACTATATGGAACTGGCGGAAATGACTGGCAGAATCCGAGACCAGGGAGAAGAGTTGGTGGAAGAAGACTGGAAGAAATTTAAAGACTATTTGCAGAAACATTGTAAAATTAATGAATGTTAAAATGATGTTGGAATGAAACGAAGCAGTTTTTAGTAATAAGGTTAAAAAGGAATATGTAAAAATGGATTTATAATAGATGAAAATATAATGATATAATATGTTAAGATAAAGAACTAAGATAAAACAAAGAGGGAAAGGATTTGCTGAATTGACTATTCGAACTGGAATACAAAAAAGGGAGGTGTGAGGAAGTCATGGAAACAAGTAAATGAATTGTAAGACATAGAAAGAGGGATGTATTTTTAACTGTTTTTTATCTTTTCTGGATTTTGTATTTTTCTTTTTTTTTCTTTCTATTTTTTTCAGCTTTGTAACCTTTTTTCTTGAAAATCTTAATAAATATCATTTATTCGCCCAGCAGGGCTGTATAGAAGCCTCCATCTATAGCAAGTTCATCTTCCCCTGCTTTCCAAACACAATGCATTCCCAGGAAATCATTAGGTGGGTATTCGCATAAGGAGCTGATATTTCCATTATTTCCCATGGGAACATTTCTAATCCGTAAGTTCTCCACTCTCCCTCCCTCCCTGCTTTCTGCCCCAAACTGCTGTAGCCAATCAGCAAAAGCAAACAACAGAAAAGCTAATTTGTCTGGCATCTCCTTCTGCCTGATTTGTCCAGTCACTCTCCCTCATGCCATGGTTTCTGCTCAGAATAGCTGCCACCAACCAGCAAAACACAAACAAGTAAGGAAGTGGGGAAATTCCAGCTGTTTGGCTATCAGCCACTCACACAGGAAGACTTGGGTATAATTCTTTGCATCCGGTAACTGATATTTCAGATAACAAGCATTCTAATAGCGGGACCAGTGTGTATCTGTAACTATAGATGATCACAAGATGCAGCTTGTATAATGTTTTGTGGTCTATTTTCACTCGTATATAAAGGAAACACCCACTAGATGGCATAAAAGGCACCCATTTTTCTAACTTTTCTTTCAGCAGCATTACATTATGGGTTATTTTCTCAGCTATAGCTGACTTCTTCTTCTTCTTCTTCTTCTTCTTCTTCTTCTTCTTCTTCTTCTTTTTCTTCTCCTCCTCCTCCTCCTCCTCCTTCTCCTTCTCCTTCTCCTTCTCCTTCTCCTTCTCCTTCTCCTTCTTCTTCCTCCACACAGAACCTAGGACTTGCTGATCAGAAGGTCGGTGGTTCGAATCCCAGCGACGGGGTGAGCTCCTGTTGCTCAGTCCCTGCTCCTGCCCACCTAGCAGTTCGAAAGCACGTTAAGTGCAAGTAGATAAATAGGTACCACTCCGGTGGGAAGGTAAACGACCATCATACCACACTGTGATACAATATGAAAGGACACTTTCTATTGTGGACCGGTAGAAGTTCATCAGTTGTTGTTTAGCATTATTCTTTCACAAGACCCTGAGGCAATGGAGTCTCTGTTGGGCCTTTCTGACCACCCGAGTTATGTTGATTTTCCAAGTGAGGTCCTCACTAAGGTATACTCCCAGGAATTTAAAGGAGGAGACTCTCTCCACACAGCCCCCCCCCCCCGATATACAACTGTGCAGGTTCCCCTCTCTTCCTCCGGAAGTCCAACACCATCTCCTTTGTCTTACTAATATTTAGGTGCAAGTTATTCTCTAAGCACCATGTAGATACTTTTTGAACCTCTCTCCAGTACGCTGTTTCATCTCCGCCTGTAATTAGGCCCATTATGGTAGTATCATTTGCAAACTTAATAATTACTGTGGATGTATCAGGTGATATAATAATAATATAATAATAAATTTTATTTATATCCCGCCCTCCCTGGCCGAAGCTGGGCTCAGGGCGGCTAACAACAATCAAAATAATCCAACGATTCTAAAAACATTTCATTATAAAAATTAATTAAAATCAAATTGATGGCAACCAATAAGCAAAATTCTGTGCAGATTGCCAGAGGAGGGGGGTCAGGCTGCGCCCTGACCAAAGGCCTGGTGGAACAGCTCTGTCTTGCAGGCCCTGCAGAAAGATGTCAAGTCCCGCAGGGCCCTAGTCTCTTGTGACAGAGCATTCCACCAGATTGGAGCCGCGGCCGAAAAGGCCCTGGCTCTAGTTGAGGCCAGCCTAACCTCTCTGTGGCCTGGGATCTTCAAGATGTTTTTATTTGCAGACTGTAAGTTCCTCTGTGGGACATGCCAGGAGAGGCAGTCAAATGTGTACAAAGCCACTTTTGACATCAGGAGGAGGTGTTGTTGTTGTTGTTGTGGGCTTCATGCCCCCAACACATGCGCGGTGGCTGGTTTGCAGCCCCGCGCGATCTGGGGGAATCCTCGGGCCGCGTCATCCCCTGAGCCATCCAATCGGCTGGCTCGGGGTGTGTGGCTTGCCCCATTTAAGGCAAGCACGGCCCGGGATCGCCCTCTTTCGGACTGCTCAGCTGACTGGTTTTCCCAGCCGCCCGCCCTTTAAGGTTTCTCTTTTGACCTTGCTATGGACCTCGGTCGGTCACCGTTAAGGGGCCTGGTAGGAATTTTTTCCATTTGGCAAATTGGCACCAGCCATTTGGTTTTTTGCCTACCTCGTAGCAAATCGTCACAACTCCTTTGGTCTTGGTGGTTAGGCATTGGTAGGGGTATTTTTATGCAGATGTGTTGGGGGGGAGCGCCATCACCTCCCCCAAATATTGAAGGGTAGTCTGGTAAAGGATTCCAGGGGGGCGTGGCCTCGTCCGAAGCCTATGGAGACCAGGACCTAAAGCGCGCCCCCAACCCCGGGGGAGTTAACTAGTTGATGTGCATCAGCAGGGCTCCCCCTGCTGGTGTTAACCCTTCCCAGTCTTTAAGCAAACAGGCTGAAGCCGGATAGTCGGATAGGACCAATGCCTAAGCCAATACCACTCTTACCTGTAGCCAATAAAGTTGTGGCCAATTTTAGCCCATTAATCAATGGTGTTGAGGCATCTAATCATAAGCCTGCATTTTTTTTATCAAAGCTTATATGTTTGATCAGGGCTTGTATTTTAAAATGAGCTTAAAGATTTTCAAATGTTTCATGCCAGGCAGAAGACCAGCTGCCTAGAGAACCTTGGCAATGCTTATTCTCCTGGACAAGGGGGCCCCCTGATTTATAGCAGAAAACAATTCTCAAAGTCGTAAAAAGGGAATTACAGGCTGAGAGCCAAGGTTACACTGACCCTACAAATTAAGGGTTGGTAAATAGTAAAATGAGCCATATCTTCTTCCTAAGGTTAAAAAGGCCAAGAGCAAATGGAAAAGAAAGCAACTGGCTGGAAGGGGAGTGTAAACAGAAGAAGAGGCTTTTTTTCCCTCTTTTATTTTGAGGCTGTAAACTGTTCCTTTTCACTTTGAGGTTTATTCTTTTAAAAGGCTACCTATGATAATGTATGAAATATATTA